>NC_137503.1:20885000-21485000 GCF_041902795.1 Electrophorus electricus
GGTCATAGTACCAGCGTGGCATACTGGCTCTGCAGGGGCCTGTGATCGGGGGATCCACACAGCGCGCTGGAACAACCAATAGACACTTCACAATGAATCATATCTTTACATGACACTAGAAACCAATCTATATTTAATCTATATTTAACAGCAACGCAGGCTGCAGCAGGGGACAACTTGATGATAGCAGTCACCAGCGATGTTACCAGTTAGTCAGGTGTTTTAGAAAGAAGACATATTTTGCCTTTTTTTTTAACCATTTATTCAATTCTGTTCCACAGGCAATGCAGAACTGAGCTTTAAATAATGATTAAAAACCCAATTTTGTATGAATTTGGATAATGAAATTATAACTTACAAGTTACTCAACTGTGATGAAACTACCAGCTAAATGTAAAATGTAAATGACATTTTAAATAATTCCCCCTCTTATAAAACTCACCTTTCTCTTCATTCATGTCAATATTCAGTAACTGGGCAAGGGAACTGTTCACTAACATAACAAAAAACGTTAATTAACAACAATGAAAACGGGGGGTCATTTTCAAATTTGAAGTAGAACTACTCATTCCAAATTAACTTTTTATAGTAATTCATATCCACAGTAAAAATCTGAGGGTATAGGTGCAGTAGATCTCACAGTGCTGGCAACTTTCCTCATCTGAGTTGTCACTGCAGTGCCTCTGGCCATCACACTCCAAACCCTTTTCCAAGCAGCAGCCGTTGGAGCAGGTGAACTGGCCCTCCCTACAAGGTGAGCTACACACTATAGTTCACAAATGCAGATAAAGAAAATATCAGGTACAGTTACACATACTTGTAGTGTATGTCACACTGTGTGAGTTGTACATCTCCAGCGCCCTCTTCTAATTAACATCTCCTCCATGTTTCACTTTCATTACTAAGCAGTACTTACACCTGTTGTCTTTTTGTGTTTGTTGCAATGCCTTAGAATGCATTTGTTCTTACAATGTCCTTAAATGTGTTTGTCCTTGCATTTTTGACTGTCCCTGACTATATACATTTTTATAGTCCTGTCCTATTTCTTGTCTTTACTTCATTTGCTACTCAAACATTTTTCAGTAGTATTCAACTCTGTCACTCACTACAGACTGCTACAACTCTTAGCAACTGTGGTGACAAGATTGCACCTATTTAAAAGGCATAAAATAAAAAATTACCTTCAGTGAATACCTGAATTTTCCTCCCTTCCAGAGTCCCTACAAATAAATAACAATAATTGTCATTCGCTGATAGAAAAAGCGAATCTCACTGTTAAATACACTATAGCCAGTCAAAACAGATAACAGGTTAGAATAGGGCAGTTAGTTTGTATTACATTAAATCTTACTGCAAGGCAAAAGGTTATCCACCTTGTCACTTAGAAAGAACCAAAACTTTTGGGATTTCTATTACCTGAGGTGCCATTACATGCATCAGAGCATTCTTGGTGAGAGAGGTAGTTGTTTTTGTTTGCCTTGCAGCCTCCAAAAGTGAACTCCTCACATCTGTTGGATGCAGCATTGTAGTGCCAGCGAGAGAAGGATCCTCGACAGGGACCATCTTTTTTGGGGGTCAAACACTGAACTAGTAGTAAATATAAAATAATACAAATACAGTGAAGAATATTGATGAATGTACTCCACTACATGCTGATACTTAAAAACCTTGATGCAGTATTTGAATTCTTTGGAATGGCTAAAATGACCAACTGTTTGCAGTTCTTTTCTGTTCTTAATTACATTTCTGTATCTCTCATTTTGCTATTTAGACACAAAGGCAAAAAGGAACTTCACGTGTAGAAGCATGTACAGAGAAAAAAATTGTCAAAACAAACAACAGGTGGTATCAGTCACCTGATCTTTCCTTCACAGAAACCATTTTTCCAATGCATAACAGCAAATAGCACTGCACTAACACACATGCTGATTGATACATGTGGATTGTTTACAGAGGAAGAAACTATAAAGACCTATAGGAGAGAGAACCTTTTGCTGCTCTGCCATGATTTAGAAGTCAATAACTCAGTGCAACATACAGTTCCCATCTTGGTGAAGGCTACAGATGCATAATTTTCATACAACAGACAACTTGTACTACTGTGGTTAGTCAGTCATCTGTTTCTTGGCTGACAAATACTATATGAGGTTTGTATATGGTATGGCCTCAATGATTTTGATTGGCTTTCACCTTAGGCAGAGGTGAATTTACCATATACCATAAACTGACACCGGTACACTAATTGTTGCCAAGCTGACTTTATGAATAGGAAATAAATATAATTTTACACATTTTGCATGGTGTAACAGTTATTGTCAGGTTTTATGAATCTGGCCCAATCATTCTTAAAAATGTCTCATGGTTCATTAATAATGTGATCATCATCATTTGGTTCCTTAGCCTGCAAATACAACTAATATTCACTCTAATCTGTACAGAGTTACATCTTAACAAATAAGATGGAGAATATCTGAATCTGATAGTAACAGTTACATTCAACTCCTTACGAAACGTATGTGTAGCCCATTCTACAATGCACTTATACAGAGGAACCAACTCATTCTCATTCCAAAATCATCCTATGCTGAAACATTAGAGTCAGCCACAGTTGCAAATAATGTGAATTGTTTAATGGAAGTAATAAAAAAAAATTAATTTTTTTTTTTTTGATATCCATGATTAGGCCCCTAATGATCAAGCCAAGCCAAGACAACAGAGAAACAATGCCTGAAAGTAACAGGAAGAAATCTTGAAACCATCCTCTAATGTTCACCATTGGATGGCAAGATAACACATAATGAAAGTTTCTTTTTGATTTTAACTTTAACTTGCTGTAAATGTATACATTTACAGCAAGTTAAAAGCAATCAGAAATGTTATTCCCTAGTATATATTAGATATATGAGTATCTTATAGGATTTAGGAAATGGCCACCATATTTGCAGATTATGCTATTTTTTTTTTTTTCATCTTATGCTATTATGCTTCATGGATTATATCGCCAATGTATTTCAGAAATAAACATCAAGTTGGATGGTTTACCACACCCTAAGAAAATTAAGCCTGATCTGCATTTGCTATTTTGACTGCAAGCAAAATCCAGAATGAATTGTGAAAAGCCTCAATGATTAGCTGCATTTGAGAAACTAATCTCTAATGTCCATTATCTATAAGATGTCAGAATTGCAGTTGAAAACTTCACAAAGGACCTAGACTGCTCTTAATGCACCAAAATTTTTAAACTCTTTTTTGAACGATTTGTACTTGTTCAATTTAACACTGGGTATCTGAAATTGTACACATAGCACAATGATCATTCATGATTCAAATTGAAATAGACACTTGGGACTAGACATCCATTCACATTCAGGCTTATTTGTCCATCATTTAGGTTCCATTTGAGCTCATCTAATACAGAAGAAAATGTCAAAAAAAACATAAAACGCCTTTGATTTTTTTGGTGTATAATGTGTCTATTGATGCTGGAAATTAATTTTCACTTATACTCTGCATTTTCTGATTCACCAGGGTCTTGTGTAATATATTGAACAGTTTTGAGCATATACATGAAATGACTAACTAGCTACTCAATGTTTTCCACTAGGTGTCCTAGACTTCTCCGAAGTGTCCAAAAACCTCTCCAAATGCACACAAAGTCATTAATCACTATACATCAAGTTTGCATGTTTCTTTTGGAAACATCACAGTAAGTTACTTTAGTAAGTTCTACAACAATATTAGCTTCATAGCATCATTGTTAACATCATTAAGGGAAAATACTGTAGCTAATACTGTAAATGTTGGGGAAAATACTGTAAATGCTGTAATACTGTAAAGAAATGGTATACTTTCTCATTTATACTTACGATTTGTAGCAGGACTGAATTTTTCCAGCAGTGAATGGAAACATCCACTTATTTGCTATGCAAACCTCGAAGCTGGTCCATGCTAGCAGCTAAGATAATCTGTGCTAGCAGCACCCAAACAACTCCACATAAATTTCAGCTAAAATAAGCCTCTTCCTTTCCATGATGTCCAAAAGTATTGGCGATCAAATCATTCTTATGGTTGTACGAGTTTCGCCAAACAGCGTCAAACCGATGCGCTAGGATATCTGTTAACACTGAAGCACTGACAGCACACGGTGCGCAGACCTTTAAACATTAAAGGGATGACTAAATCAGGCAACTGGGGGGGGCGGGTCTACATTTTCGTCTAAGCCTCCTCTATATGATGAAACAGCTGCTAATCACGCCGCTTGCCCTGGAAACACTTGGAAATGCCTGGAAGTAAATGTTAGTTATCCTCCCGCCCACTTCCCCTTCCACACATAGGTGAGAATTGCTGTCACTCGAAGACAATGGCGCTGCAATGGCCAATAGAAATCAATCTAAAATAGAAAAAGGGGGGTCTAATGCTCTATTCAGGAACGCTTTTACGTCAGTAATGTGCATTTTCTGTTAACCAAAGGTTTACGTAGTTTAGGTTTACTTACTAAGGAACCGAATGCATGTTTTTACGCAAAGAAGTGAGCACACAATGAAAGAACTTTACTAACATTCTATATACCATCTAAACATGTCACACAGTTGTTTTGATTGTAATTGAATTTTCTATGACAAAATCTGAAGTTATCTTATTCCGGAAAAATGTTTTAAAAGGCCACTAAAAGGACAGGCATGTTGTTGAAATTTACTCGAAAAACATAGTGTCTTCAGTGTGGGATTTCTGGCGAGCGGATGCTTGTAGATAACTGAAAATCGGTAAGCAGGTACTTGTATTAGTCCTAAGAAATATTATACTGGACCATTACTAATATGTAATATGTGTAGTATGTATAATATTACTAGAGGATTAATAAACTAAGTTAGCTCTCAGGTCCCCTTTAGCTTTTTGACCTCATGGTTGATAGTGAGCTTAAAATTACATTAAATTACAATAACCCAAACTCCACTTTGAGCCCTCTCATTCTCTAAAGTTAATGATATGCCTGTGTGCATATGTGAAAGAAAGAGAAATGATAAGCAACACCAGCTGATTATTCAGTAGGTAGATGCTAAGATGATCAACACATATTTCATTAGTGACACCTACAACTCTACAATGGGTTGCTAAATTGAGCATATTTGCCTTGTTAATATTTATTTTCACATACCAACATAATACTGTTGTTTCGTTTAGATATGAGTACAACTGGATGGATGCAAAATATGTGCAATGCCTTTGGTTTGCAGTTTAGTTGAAGCTCCTAAAATGTCCTAAATTTAATTTGTTATTCTAGATTCTCATAATTCATACTGTGTACATTGCTTTAGCAGTAATAGCTGGACAATCTATGCATTCCACAATTCTCTTATCATTTCTCATCATTTGACTAAGGTAGGTTGAAGACATACAAACATGATTAACCTTCAAATACTGTACAAACCCACCTACAAATTCACACATATATTTATTTTTCCTTCCCTAGGTGTCAAGATGCTCACCAACTCTTTATCTTTGCCAAGAAAACTGGTTATGAAAGTGTAAGTTGTGCACATAGATCAAGACTTAATACTTACACTTTTACACATTGTATTTGCTTTTTAAGTACTGAGTGAGAGTTCAGAAACAGTTTGAAAGATGTCATTTTTTTCTCCATACTCTTAATTTTCTCCTTTACTCCTTTCAACCAAACTTTTAACTATTATTTTTTCTATTGGTGGGAGAATACATTCCAATAAAAGAAGTCGTTATAATCTTGTCATGTTAGTGGCTTTTGTTCATATAAATATATGGAACTCTTTGTTATCAACAGATTAAAAACCTAATATTATAATATAAAAATACTTGACAAGTAAACATTACTAATGCATTGTTACGATATGACTAGGACTAGTGTGTAAAAACCTGCAGTGTGCATTTTAAATTTCTTCAAATGCTTGTACATTTTTAAAAGCCTCATACACTTTAAAAAGCTTAATGTCATTCTTCATTGTTTGAGTAAAATCTACTAAGATGGAGCATTTAAAAAATATTTGAATCAGGGTGTTAAAAAGTAACTTTTACTGAAGTATTTCAAATTAAAGCCAACAAGAACTGATTAACCTTTAACAGAAGATATGGTCTGTGAAATTTACTAGCAGTTTTTACATGCGTGTGGGTGTATGTGTGTGTGTGTGTGTGTGTGTGTGTGTGTGTGTGTGTGTGTGTGTGTGTGTGTGCGTGTGTGTAACAGCATACAAAAGATTACACAGTTTCTTGTATAAACACATACTGAGAAAAGTGAGTTTGTTGTAAGATATTCCCTTTCAGTTAGGTTCAATTGCATGTAACAAATAGGCCCAATTGCATGAATTGCTTGGTGAAGCAGTGAATAAACCTGCAATTTGTCTACATGTCCACATTCATTTTGGGTTTTTTGATAACAATCATTTTAAGATTTATGAACAGCAAAGCTCTGCAAACAGCAAAGTCAAATTCTCTTACTCATTAAGGCCAAAGTTCACAATACATCTTTGCTCATTGTTTCCTGCTATACCTTCTTTGTTTACATCTCAAGCTCTCTGATGCCACACTAGTGTGCAGTTCCACCCAATTCTAACCAACAGATGAAATACTGTGAGGTCATCAATCTGTACCAATTTCTGTTTTGGGGGTGTGATATGACACTTTTTGTACCCCACAACACAAGTTTTGAAACAAAGGTTTCTAAATACACTGCAACATGTCAAACCTGTTCTACCCATACAGGATGGGAGGGGTAGATTTTTACATGCCCAAACAGCAACTTGGCTAGATAATTAGAAGCTACTCTAACGTCACTTTGTTGTTTATTTGCAGCTAACAAATAATCTGCACTGACATCTTTGAGGAGATGTTTGTGTGCTTGTCACTGAAGGGAGAAAATTCCTGTATATGAAGTTGTTGTAAACGTTCTGTTTTTAAGCAAAGCTACTAACACTAACATACAGAAAAATAAAGAGCATAAAAACTGGAGTGTAAATACTCACGCTCAGACTGTTCCACTGAAAGAACTAGCACAGTGACTGATGTTGCGTCTGACTGATCAGCTGAATCAGTGACTTTAAGCTGGAAGTTGTAAACTCCAGACTGTAGGTTGGACAACACCAGCTGATCTGGCAGATTTGTTTTCTGTAGAAAACCAGGTCAGGTCATAGAATCATTGAATAAATGTAATATCCTCTGAGAAGACTTTTTTTTTTAAATAAAAGGCAATGTTCACCAAGAACTAAATTCATGAATAAGCTTTGCCTGAAGGTCCAAATCCAGTAAGAAAAAAAAATGGTCTAGATTGGCCATTATAAACATGTTCACTACCTGAAAATTAGAGCATACAGAACCAGGAATATTCTTACACTCACCCATGGATAAAAATGTAAACATGTAAAAATGTAAAACCTATACATTTAGAAAATCAGATATTCATCTTTCACAACTCAGATTTTCTAGATATCGGTCTACACCTTAATATCTTGATTCAGACCACCTGATGACATTAAAATGCTTGTTTAGCTAACATGCAAACATACCTCTGTCACTACAGAGTTGTTTCCACTGAGAAGTTCCCATTTGTAGCTAATGATCTTTTTGTCATCCCAGCTCTCAATTCCATTGAGAGTGACAAGATGACCAGGCCTGACCACCAGGTCTGGCCCAGCATTTGCTATGGGAGGCTTGTCCGCCTTACCTAGAACACAAAAAAAAAATGTATTTACAAAGATGCCAGTCAGCTACCACAGAGAATATGCAGTTTAACCACTGTTGTTTTCTATCTGATAATCCAAATACTTGTCCCAAAATCTTGGGCAGGTGGCATTTTAAATTAATGAATAATTAGTTTGCAATTCTCAATAAATATTTTTGTAAACTTTTACAATAAAATGTAGAATCTGAGAACTAGACATTTGGCCTGAACTGCCTTATGCTTGTCTTCAATTACACATGCAAATACTTAGGCACATCTCTAAGGAAAGTGTGACAGCATTACACACCTGACCACATAACACATACAGACTTGTTACTTACCAGCAAGTGCAGTGGGCCAGGCCAGGTAATGCTTATAAACAGAGTCCATAATGTAATTCCTGAAGCCTGTTTTTTTCACAAAATGGCAAATGAACTTATTCCTATACAAACAATCAAACAGAAAACAATTTCTAACAGAGTCCTCCTCGGGACCGGCTTCTATCAAGACCAGGTTGCAGTTTCTTTCTTGGCAACATGAATTCACACAGTCGTTGTGCCCTTGTGCAGCTGGGTTTGCAATGTAAGTAGCGCCTTGTTTTACAGATTCTTCCGTATTTAGAACAAAGTCCTCTCGCCCCTTTTTGAAGTCTTCTGTACAGTTCGGCTTCGGTTTGTCTGTTTTGGTGTCGCCCGAGATTTTATCGATCCAAAAAAATAATGCACAACTGCATATGAAAGCAAAGCGAAATGAATTCATTGTTGAATTTCTAGTAGTAAACGTTGTTTAGTTGTTCCGATATATATCCACACACTCACACACCAACACAAGATAATTCAGTGGCAATTACTCAAAGCAATAATTTAAAATATATAGGCTAAGAAAAAGAAGAAAACTGGCTTTGTCCGTTCTGGGACAAACTGAAAGGTTCAAATGAGCAACGCGGTCCTTCGTGCCATTCTTTATTACTGCGGTTTCAGTACCAAATGTAATTTTAAGACCAGTCATTCCCGTTTGCTTAGTTTGTTTCCGTACTGTTTCGTTGACGCGCAACCGTGTTGACTACTCAGGTTTGTTGCGGTAGCCTACCTATGAAGTGGATGAAGGAAGTGTGTGACGTACAGGATCTTGGATAGTCCGTTTTGGGACTTTATGTAGTCCACTCCCAATAATCCACTATGTGAAGAAAAACGTGCTCAATAGATGGTCTTTTACAATGCCACCTCATTGCAGAATATGGCAACAAAACTATCTTGCATGTAAGTATGTTGTATTAGTTGTTCAGTACAGCATGTTACTGAAATTCTGCTTTATTGTTTTAGTCGTATTTTAATGTAAATGTTCAGTGGACTTTTCAGTAGATATTTTTTTTCACAATAATAAGGTGTGAACCATGAAAGATAACGTGTTCTGTTGCATTTTGGATTATTTTGTTGATATTTTGTTAGTGTTTACGTGTGGATAAATTAGTCAATAAATGTAGATTTTTTTTTATTTTATTTTTTTTTGGAAAAGCATGCAATCCAAAATAAACACTATGAAATACAATTATATGATTTCATTTCATTCAGGTAATGTAGTTGCCTTTTTTACTTTTTACATTTTTACATTTACGTAAAGTTGTTTTTCATTTATTCATAATGCCTTAACAGGTTCTTTACCTTTAAATCAATAACGTCTTCACGCATTAGTGTATTACTGGCTCTGGGTTTCTTTTCCCTAAATCTAGCAGTAGCTGATATTGAAGGTATAGTAGCATTGAAACACCGCAGTTAAAGTAGACTCAGCATTCGATAGGCCTACTCGCCAGACATTGAAGCAGGGATAGCCTGGTAATTAAAAATAGCCGAAAACGCTAAAAAAATGTAATAAACTTTCTACTTTTGTACTTATTCCCACATGATGGCTTTCAATACTGCTAGCGTTATATAATATATATAACGACTATTGCTTCAGAATGCACGCTGATAAGCTCTACGGCACCGTGACGTCTTTTCAAAATAAAAGTCACAACACACTACATAAACTACTATTCATATTTCACATCTATGTTAAAAAAGATGCAATATAAAACATAAATATAACAGTACATACTGTTATGAAACATTGAATAATTTTTTGGGGGGGGGTATTATATCTTTGATTTCCTGTTTATCACAAAGATCCACTATAGAATAATTTATACTAGAATGCTATTATTATGAATATCAAGAATGATATTGAGGAAGCAGTGAATATAAATGTGTTGCATTTAATTACCTTATTAAAGTGGATCATGCACAAAAGACCCTATTTTAGAAGTCTCAATTTACAACCACATGGCTAGCCTAATACCAAGTCTATATTCAAAGGCACCCAAGGAGCAAAATGTAAAAAAAAATAAAATAAAATAAATAAAAATAATAAAAAAAAAAACAAAAAAACATTAACCTAATTTGTGAACATTGGTTATATTACAGATTAAGAAAACTAGAGATAATAGGCCTACACTTCAGTAAGAATCACATGAACCACATGTAGCCATATACAGATTTAATATGTAGTTGAATAAATTAAATATTCTGTGTAGCCTAACATTTTGTAGCTTGCTCACTGGGGGCTTGGACTCAAACATTTGTAAAGTTGCTTTGTGACAAGAACTATTGTAAAAAGTGTTATATAAATACATTTGACTTGACTTAACTTGAATTTAATTGACTTGTAGTTTGTCTGTAGTCTGTTTGTTTTATCATGTTTCCTGGATGTCTTCATGTTGGATCATTGGCCTTGGACAATTATATGGACCCTGATTTTGGATTTGCACATAATAAATCTTGCTCTTCTGAGCATTTGCATCTGCCTCAATATGAATCAGGTGTTGTAAATCAATGGGATAACAATTAGGTGTTAATGGGCACCATATTTTATTTAAACAACAGAGATCTAGCAAAGTCTGATCTTCACAACATATATTTATGGAAGCATGTCATGACACAGATATTTCTGGGTACCTCAGCAGAAGCTGATGCTCATCTGGCTGAAAAAGGTTACAAAAGCATCTCTAAAGAGTTTGGACTCTACCAATCCACAGTCAGACAGACTGTGTACAAACAAAGCAAATTGAAGATCATTATTACCCTCCCCAGGAGAGGCTGACCAACAAAGATCAAGCCAAGAGCAAGGCGTGTAATAGTTTGTGAGGTCACGGGGGATCCCAAGTTAACTTCTAAGCAACAAAAAGGCCTTTATCACACTGGTTCATGACTCCACCATCAGGAGAACATTGAACAACAATGGCATACATGGCATGGTTGCAAGGAAAAAGCTGCTGTTCTCCAAAAAGAACATCGCTGCCCATTCCCAGAAGACTATTGGAATAATGTTTTGTGGATAGATCAGACCAAAATAGGTATTTTTGGTTTAAATGAGAAACATTATGTTTGAAGAAAGGAAAACACTACATTCCAGCATAAAAACCTCATCCCTTTTGTGAAACACAGTGATGGTAGTATCGTGGTTTGGGCCTGTTTGCTACATCTGGGCCAGGATGGTTTGCCATCATTGATAGAGCAATAAATTCTAAATTATACCCGCATATTCTAAAGGAAAATGTGGGCCATCTCTCCATGAACTGAATCTCAAGAGAACATGGGTCATGCAGCAAAACAATGGCCCTAAGCACACAAGTCTTTCTACCAAATAATGGTAAAGAAGAGTAAAATTAAGGTTTTGGAATGGCCAAGTCAAAGTTAATCCAATAGGAATGTTGTGGAAGGACCTGAAGCAAGCAGTTCATGGGAGGAAACCCACCAACAATTGAGTTGAAGCTGTTTTGATGGAGAAATTGCCAAAAGTGTTGTTAAGCCAATGTGCAAGACTAATCAACAATTACTAATCAACAAATGTTTAATTGCAGTTATTGCTGCACCAGATACTGAAAGCAAAGGTTCACATCCTTTTGCCAGTCACAAACCAAACAAGCGCTGGAACAAACAGAACCTGTCATGGTACGGCCCCTTCCCCCTAAACGTCTCCTTGTGTGTGTGTGTGTGTGTGTTCGTCAATGTGGCCACGCCCTCATTGTGTCTCACACCTGCTCCTCCAATGTTACAGAACCAGGAAGCAAAGAAAAATAAAGACACAAGACAGAATGTTTGGAGGGGCCAACCTTGACAAATTTCATCTTCAAATTACCTGCTAAAGGTTCACATGTTTTTGCCACTCAAAGATGTATAACATTGGATCATTTTCATCAATGAAAATAAGTCTAATATTTTATCTGCAATCTGATGAAGTCAAATATGCAGATATATAGAAACTAATATAGGGTTCACAACCTTTCAAGCACAACTATATTTTAATATGGCCATATTAATAGTCATATTAAATGGTTTACTTCAAAGGAATAACTAACATTTTGCCATTTTTATCAGCTTGCAAGAACATGTGTTTCTTGGACAGAATGACCATGGTTTCATTGAAATCTTCTGGACTAGTTTGCAGCTCTGTATTGAATACATGAACGTTGTTTGTGGGGAACCTGATGGAGGACATGGAGTGGTATAGTTTTTTATTTTCATTTTATTTCCTTGGGACATGAGTTGTTTTTTTTTTTCTTTCTCTGTATTCACAACTCAGAGAAACTGAAAGTAACAAGCAGCAAAGTGGGTGGCGCTGTTGGCAGCAAATACAGAGCAGCTGCATCTGTATCGAGGTTATAGTGGTTAGTGAGAGGTGAGTGGAATGTTGTAAGTGGCCTGGCCATCTATGTCCAATGGAATTGAGTTGGGGGGGGTTATGTTGACAGTTCTGGTGACTGTGGACATGGGGCTATAGTGAACAATTCTGAGCAGGCAGATATATAAAGTAGGATTCTTACAAGGTCATCTCTGACATCCTTTTGAGCGTGCAAGGAAGTGTTGCACTGATGCACTGTGGTTGCATCAGAGACCTTCGATGCAGTTGTCTGCTGGAGAGGAGGAAGCATGGAAAGGGACAGAAAAAGACTTAAGATGGTTAAATGGATTAGCTTGCCTGGACTATATTTGGATGGTATTCAGAAGGTAGAGTAGAGGAGGATGACAAGATGGTGGCCTCTGCTGGAAGAGGACCCAGTCCCCATGTAAATGTGAAATGCTTATTCTTAGCAAATAATACAACAGGGTTTGATATACAATATTTGATTTCTGCTAATAGATTCCTATGCATTTACACACTGCTCCTTTAAACCTTACTTTACTTTAATGTCCAAGACAGCATGAAGGTAGTACACTTGTGTGAAGAAGGGGAAATGAGGCATAATAGGCTATACTAAATCAAGAGTTTCTGAATGTACAATCTAGCAGAGAAAAATAAAAACAATAAAGACAATTTAGATAATGCACTACCAGCTCCTGCCTTTGCTCCTAACCATGTCCTAGCTTCTTTTCCTGTTTTCTGTTCCAGGCCCAGCTTCCATTCCAGTCCACATTCCCATTTCTGTTTCCTGCTATGCTGAGACTTGCTCCCAAGAGGACACCACCTCTGATGCAATCTGCTTCAAAGAGGGTACCACTTCTGATGCACCCTCTGCTTCATGAGGCCACTGATGATAGTGCAATATCCCATGCCACAGCCAATGCAGCTTCTCCTAGCTTATCTCCAATTACAGCTCCCCAAAATACTCCAGCTCTGGCTCCCAGACTGCCCCAAGTGTATGTTATATCTCAAGTTCCTGGTTATGAAGGGATCAGCAGAGAATAAATTGAATTATTTAGGTAAAGTTATTTATGAATATGGAATGGCAAGGTTTGGTAGGTTGAAGGAAAAGGAAAAGGGACAAGGTATAGTGAAGTCAAGTCAAGTCAAATTTATTTATAAATAAATCTGTGTTTTACAACCGATGTTGTTACAAAGCAGCTTTACAAATGTTCCAGTCTAAGCACCCAGTGAGCAAGCCAAAGGCAACAGAGGGAAGGAAAAACTCCCTAGAGCATGAGGAAGAAACCTTGAGAAGAACCAAGACTCAAAGAGGGTGCCCATCCTCTTCTGGCTGAGGATCAAGTCAAGATGGCAAGTAGAAATAGCTAGGCTTATTCAGGAATTAAAGTCTTTTAGAAAGCAGTGAAAGCAAGTAGCAGCAGAGGAAATAGAAAGTATTAATATACCACAGAAAACATACCACAGTTGGATAAGCTGGTGGTATTGAGGAGAGGAGAGGTATTGAGGAAAAGGAGGAAAGTGCCAGGGCAGCCTTCTTTAGGAATTCTTTCAATTATGTGAAGACCTTGTTTAGTAAGGAGAAATTGGCGAGTTTAAAGTTGGTAAAAAGGAATTAGAGGAATATTTTGAGGGTGCTTATACAGGATAAGGCAAAGGTGCTGGAGTTGTCAATAAACATTTCACCAATGGGTGAAATATAGCAGCATGTGGATGTTAGCCCACTATAGTGGAGTGAGTTTCAAGAGGAGGTGCCTCATGCAAAAGTTCTGTATGAAGGCCTATTGTAAGTGTTGTATCAGGTGTATAAAAATGCATCTGAGGTCTTGAAGTTTTTGTGGAAGATGACAGTCATAATCTGGAAGAAAGGGCCTATTCTAAAAGAGTGGAGAAGAGCAGGAAGTATCCTTATTCCGAAAGAAGAGGATTTCATGGGTATAGAACAGATTTGGCTTATACGTCTTCCTAATGTGGAGTCTAAGATATTTATGTGACAGCATGAAGACTGGCAGCATACTTGAAGGAGAATAAACTAATTGATATGTCAGTACAAAAGTCAGGTATTTCTCAATTTGAAGGTTGTTTGGAGCATAGCAGTATTACCTGGCATCAGATTCAGGCAGCAAAGAATGAGGGTAGGGTCCTACATGTGTTTTTTAGATTTAGCTGATGCATTTGGTTCATGGATGTTACGGGTGTGTGTTAGTGATATAGTAGTATGAACCAGGAATTAGTAAGATTACAGTTGGGGGTAGAAGCTTCTCCTATAAAGCCCCTCAGTTATGTAAAAGCCATCCCGCTTTAATTTGAAAGTCAGATACACTCCCAACTTTTAAATCTAGGCATTCAGCATAGTTTAGCATATCATTAGCAGAGAACATAGTTTCCATGCCCAATGCAGGAGGGGTTTTTATACCCCTCTAGCTGATGCTTGGAACTGGGCATGGTGACCTTAGGCTTGCTCATGTATGGCTTCTTCATAGAATCCCTTTTTTTTATTCTATGAAGAATACACAAGCTTTGTGTGTGTGTGTAATGCCTATATCAGTAATGAGTGCACCCTAAAGTAGTTGAATTCCAGTGTCTGGATACTTTGCATACATTTATGAATGGGTCTTAGCTGATATTTCTAACAATAAATAATAAGATACTTTTTCTCAAAAATAAAGTTATATTTCTGTTATTGGCTTCACTGAATCGCATATCTAACACCCCCTTACAATGAACCTCTGGACCATGATGTGATGTTCAGAGTGTTTTATCATATGAATGGAATAAAGCTGAAAATACAAATACATACAAGTAAGAAATGTTTACATAGAATCAAAAACATACATACTTACTAACAATTCTAGCATATGCTGTTATTTTGTAGACAGCTAGCAGAACGCATTGCCTATGATTACCACTCAAGATTATGTGAAGACTCAACAAAACAATATGCCAAACCATCATCCAAACTTCACCATTCGAAAATCCACTTAAACTACACATTAGCAATAATAAAGTATTAGTTCTCACAGGGAATACCATCTCTATGAGTAACAAACACAGACTGCAAAAGATTTTGGGGCACACAGTCCAATGTGCTCTCCATGACTGCTTCCTATTTCACAACCTCCTACTTTTTTCTTGTTAAGCCAACAGGGGTCACTAAATTGCCAATATCCCTAGCTGGCAAAAACATAGACACCTCACTTGCCTTATATTGCCACCCACTGAGTCAGCTACAGCCATGAGCACAGCAAAACATTGCTTTTGTGCAGTTATGAGCTGGAAACTGAGAGACAGTTCAGTGGCTTCTAGCATGGACTAGCGGAAGCTGAGAGACAGTTCAGTGGCTTCTAGCATGGACTAGCTAAGATGTTTGCATCACAAATCACTGGATGTTTCCATTAACGGCTGGAAAAATTTGTAATCCTGTTACACATTCTAAGTACAAATGAAAAAGCATACCATTTCTTTACAGTATTACAGTATTTTCCTCCATCATAAACTTTTAGCTTAATAGCAATGAAGATAATATTGTCTTTTAGTAAGTTGTTGAACATTATGATGTTTTAGCACACTCAATATATATTGACTGATGACTTTTTGTGCATTTGGAGAGGTCTTTGGACACCTAGATGTCTAGGACACCTAGTGGAAAATATTGTGTTGCACCTGATTAATTTCATGTATATGCTCAAAATTGTTCACATTGTTTGACAATGAATTTGACAGTGAATCAGGAAATGTAGAGCATGACTGAAAATGAATCGCCAGCATCCAAATACACATTATAAACCCAAAAAATAAAAGGCACTATGAGCGCAAATGGATCCAAAATGATGGAAAAATAAGTCTGGATGTAAATTAATGTCTTGGCCCAAATCTCTGCTTCAGTTTGAATCCTGAATGAGCATTGTGCTATATGTACAAATTCAGATAACTAGTGTTAAATTGAACAATTTGAAGTACAAATTCAAAAATGATCTTAAAACTAGAGGTGCACTTAGGAGTAATAAACAGTAAAGTTGCTATTAGGGAGAGATATAGTATACTTGATGTGATATAATGATTTATTGCTTGTTTAATTGATTGATTGATTGATTGATTGATTCACAGCTGTCAGTCCACCAAAACCTCAAATCCCCTCCCTACCCTTGCTGGATTATGAGTTCTGACAAAATCGATGTACACCCCCAATCACATCCACTCTGTTTCTTGAGGTCACTGACTCTCTCTCTCTCTCTCTCTCTCTCTCTCTCTCTCTCTCTCTCTCTCTCTCTCTCTCTCTCTCTCTCTCTCTCTGTCTCTCTCTCTCTCTCTTGCTCTCTCTCACTCACACACACACACACACACACACACACACACACACACACACACACAACAAACAAACAAACAAATGCATGTAATTTACAACATCTAAACCTAAAGACAAAAAACATATTTTCCTCCACCAAACTGTCCTACTTAAAGGGATGTTTCACTAACTTCATTTCATTCCTTAGTACACAGCCATATTTGGATACCAAGACCTTTGAACGAACATCGACATGGATCACCCATTATCCAAATTTTTATCAACAGAAAGACAATGGTCCTATTTATCCATTCATACTATACCTTATTTTTAGAATAGGTTTTAAAAGTTACTAAAACAGCTGACAGGTAGCTATTATTTAGCTATTGGTTAAAATACTTACTCATGTGTTAGTTCAGGGCAAATTGCATGTCTTTGTTGAAAAAAGGTATTGGAAAAATTCTTAACATTGTAATTCATTACAGGTCTAGATAAACAATATGGGCATGAAACATGAAATGTATTAATCATATTAGAAAATGAACGTGAAATTCGCTGGTCAATCATCTTTTTTTTCCCCCAACATATTAGCTAGAATAGGATTAGATAATAATGATCTTTATGGAAATATGTCTGTATTTTTCCTGAATTAGCTGCCTGGTTAGCATTGAAGCTAACCAATCCCGTTCAGTCGAATAGAATGCTAAATAGCTTAGCTAGTTAGCTGGCTAGTTATCTACCCTGTTGCGTTTTATATCAGGCGACAGTATGTATTATGTACCACTACAAGCTGAGATATTTATACTTCACAAGCTAGCTAGGAAAGGTTATTGTAAAAGCTGTTAAATGTCCATATTCTGATGATTAATGGCAAATATCTGATATTACCACTGTGTAATAGAGATGCAGATATAAGTACTGAATTGTAGACGTATGTACATTAAATATATTTCTGATTATGTAAATAATATGGCTATTCTTATTCTCATGGCTTGGTAAATTGAATTCTAGGTTGTCGAACTAGAAAAAAAAACATCGTGTCTTTTCATTCACTGGCATACAAAATTATGTCTTTTCACATTGATGAACTACAACTATGATGGATATTTTCTTCAGCATAGTAATGACATATAAGGATAGTCTCACCGTATTGCCCTTAGTGGGCAGGAGGAGCTGTATTCATTTATTTCTTAGTATCTTACCCCATCTAGCGGTCATAAGTGGTTAGTCTTGAATTTATTTCTAACGTGTAATACTTTGGATATTAATGTTTAAGTTTTCTATTGCAGAGCAAGACATAGTTCAGAACAAGTATAGTCATCCAGTTCTAACCTTTTGTTACAAACTTTAACTTGAAAGTAAGTGAATATTTTTACCTAAATTGAACCAATAAGATGTCATATCATTTACATAACACCAATGCTTTACGAGCACTTTATGTGTAAGGGTTACTGTCAATGTGTTCTTTCTGCTTACTGGACAAACATTCTGAACTGAATTAATGCTTGATTGCATTAAATGAGAGGCTGTTATGTGGTGAAAGTACTCAACTGTGTGATTACAGTCAGTCGCAGAATTCTCCTTCCAGAATTCTCCATCCAGAGTCCTGCAACAAATGAAAATGATGTAGAGTAGATGGTTAACCCTAAGTGCACCAACAGTTTTAAGCCCATTTTTGAATGACTTGTAGTTGTCACTTTAACACTAGTTATCTGAAATTTTATTTTGGGGGATTTTATATTTTGTATTTGGATCCTGGAGATTCACAAACCAAGGTCTTGTCAAAAAAGTGAACAATTTTGAGCCCAAAAACCTCTCCAAAGGCATACAAATTCATCAGTCAATATATATCAAGCGGGCAAGAAATCCTTTTTTGCTAAAACATCACAATATTCAACAACTTACTAAACAACAATATTAGCTTCATTATAGCTTCATTGTTAAAGGCTAAACAATATCAGCTTCATTGCAATTAGATTCACTGCCATTAGGCTAAAAGGTTATGCTGGGGAATATACTGTAAATGCTGTAAAGAAATAGTATGCCTTCTTTCTCATTTATACTTAGAATTTGTAGCAGCATTACAAATTTTTCCAGCATTGAATAGAAACATCCAGTGATTTGTGATACAAACATAGTATTCCATGCAAGAACCCACTGTACTGTCTCTCAGCTTCCAGTTCATAACTGCACACAAACAACTCCACATAAACTAAAATAAGCCTAAAAAAAGGCTAAAATAAACCTTTTCCTTACCATGATGTGCAAAAGTATTGATCAAATTATTCAATAAAAACTATATTCACAACTGTATCAGTGTCAGCAAACAGTGTCACACGCATGCGCTACACTTTATCTGATTACTACTCACAAGCAATGTTTTGCTGTGCATATGGCTCTAGCACAGTGGGTGACCATATAAGCAAAGTGAGGTGTCTACGTTTTTGTCTAAGCATCTTCTATTTGTGGAAACAGCTGCCAATCACATCGTTTGTGCCTGGAAAACACTTGTGAAGTAATTTGATAGCTAACTACTACTAACATTAACATTCTACATACTATTTAAACATGACAAAATCTGAAGTTATCTTATACTGGAAGCATGTTTTAAAAGGCCATTTAAAAGGACAGGCATGATTGTTGTGGAAACCTAACAAAAAAACTTTCATTCAGTGTGGGATTTCTGGCTACGGTTGCACATAGAAGGCTGAAAATCAGTAAGCAGGTACTTATATTAGTCCTATGAAATTATATGTGGATAGATGGACTGTATTTTAAGAATATTCACTGCTATCAAGTTATTTATTTGATTATGCTAGATGAGGCCCATGGGCGAAGGGTCCAGTAGGTGGTTATGGTTTGTTTAATTTATGTTAATTTTTGTTAACCCTATTCAATTTTCATGCTGTAGACTGGTGTATTACTAAAATCTGTTGTCCGAGATCAATGGTCTTTTGTTGAATTGCTTAAACTTTGTTGAATGACAAAGTTATCCATAAAACTCAGTGAATCTGCTTCTTGGAATAGGTAACAATTGAAAAAGTCACATTCATAAAATATTAGTGTGACAGCCCGAGTGCTGCAGGGGAAGGAACAGGATGCACAGATCTCTCTCAATGAACAGATATTTATTAAGCAAAAGACAAAACAATGAACAAAGGCACTTCCACATAATGTGCTAGTGCAGCATGATATAAACTATACATAAACACGAAAGCAAAGCCCAAACATGAACGTGAGCAAGAATGCTCACATCAACACTTACGTGAACATGCACATGCTATACACATACAGGGGTTTAAATACATACATAACAATGTGAACAACAAGGTGCAGGTGTATGATAATAAGGGGACATGGTAGACAAGGAGCACTCACAGTCAAAACAGTCAACAAAGACAACTCGACATGCACATGGCAGGTCATAAAGCATGATAAGTGGGAAGGGTAGTGTACCATGACAATTAGGTGCACTGTTTATTTTAAAATGTAATATTTGAAAGAAATCTTGAAACAAGAATTGAATTTCACCCATGAGAATTTTTTTTTTTTTTTTTTTTTTTAAATCCTGGCTATTTCCAATAATACACTGTCATCACAATTACTGATGCATATTTTTTTTACAAATAAAATATTCAAAGGTGTCCAAAACCAGACTCTATCATTCGATTCTACTCGATATTAAAAAGTAGATGTTTAATTAAAACATGCATAACAACATATATAGTTGAAATATCTAAGCAACTCTAAATTCTTATAACCTATAATTTTGGCTGAATTCACATAAGAAGAAAAAGGTATTATTCTTTTCTTGTTTTTATCATTTATTTTAACTCCGTTAAGTACTCAGATTTACCATATTTCATATAGTTGTCCTTACTTCAGACACTGTTCATATTAATTAATATGATGATTATTATTATTAATATGATTATTAATGCTGTCTGATTTTTACAAAATAGTTACAGTTTTTACTATATGATTTCTGAGATATACTGTAACTTATTTTACTGGCACTACATTTACAGTTCTATGTATTTGGTTACTGTAGGTTTTATGCAGTTTTTGTAGCCTAAGCTTTTTCACTTGCATCCTGTTATTAATGTTAAGTTTGCCAAGTTTTAGTAGATTAAAATGATTCAAAGAATGGAAGGTACTTGTAAATAATATAAATTATGATGTGCTGGACATAAATGAAACAATTGTTCTCAGCTCGTAATCATAGGGCTGGATCATATGGCAAAAATATAATAATATGATATAATTTCTTCCTCATATTAATCAATATGAATATTTTTCACAGTATATCATTTGGTAATGCTGCAGTTAGAAGAGTATCCTGATGACTGAAGCCTGAGGAAACCATACGATGCCTTAATAAAAGTTAACTTCAATCTAAAAGAGGTGACTACTATCACAGATTACTTTGGCAGGGCAGCAAACATCTCAACTGTTTGTAGCAGTACAACCAAGACAAAAAAATAAACAAGTGGATCACAAAGGCCCTGGCACATTTAAATGTGTCTGTAATATAAACTAAAGTAATATTAAGTATGTACTGGTTTTATATTTCTCACATTTTAATGGTAAATATCAGTGTAAAAAGTTTAAATGTAAACATTGTAAACTAGTTATGTCATTATATCTAGTTTTTTTTTTTTTGAGTATAAATAAACTGCTCTGCCTTTGGAGGAGGTAAAGAACAATGTGTTAATAATGCAGGGCCTTACCAGTGTCCATATGCATACACAGGGGAGGACTTCAGGATGCAACTGGGGGTAAAGCATCTGGCTCATTTCCTCCTTACCTCGGACAGCCACTTCCTCCTCACGTTTCATGGCCACTTCTTCCTCACATCTCCTAATAGACCTGCTAAAGACCTTTCCAGCTGCATCATTTTGGTCTCCTCTGAGCTCTACAAGTACGGCAGCATCAACTTTGGCTTGAATAGTGTACAGAGCTGCAAGGCTTTCTGATAGAGCCAGAGCAAGCTCCTGGCCAAAGCTGTGGATAACCATGTGACCAAACACCTATGGGACCTGAGTGAAATCAGGGTGGAACTGAAGAGTTGAGTGGTGAGGCAGCCCCTTGTCTGAGGTCAAACTAATCTCAGAGAAGGATGGGTCAGTGGCCAGGACAGGAGGCTGGAGAAATGGGAAAGTAGAATTTTTGGTGCTCAGCCTTTGCTGTGTGTCTGAAAATGCCCTGCAGGCCTATGACAACACCTAGTTAAGAAGAGCAAATAGTGGAGGGTGCCATCAGTTTCCCTGAATACCAAACATATGAACCAAATGCCTATGGAACATATGGCTCATTGGAAATCTAAACATGAACCTTGAATATTTCATAGACTCTTGGCAAACTCTCCATAACAAATGTATTACTTTACATCAGAATTGTTATAAACTTGTAATGTTCAGGTTTTCAGCCATAATGTCTAATTGAGTTACAGCTTTAAAGTACAGCAACTTTGTAAAATTATGATCTTTATAATTCTGATCATTGGCTTTGGTAGCACTAGAAAAATTTGAACTTGTTTTGAAGTACATAAACAAGTGAGTGAACAAGTGAATGATTCTTCCAACACAGAATTGTTTTATTATCAGTACTCTGGAAAACAAATAAAAGTAACATCATTGCCTTTTCCACGTAAATCTGATTTAAACAATTTTTACATTCCTTTTGCTCTTTCTGGATATGGGTAGAACTGTCCTTGATCATATTTGTTGTCAAAGTATTTGATGTATAAATCTATTCTTGTTGTGTCCAGCCTGGATAGGAAAATGTGTAGTGGATGGGAGACTGTTGCTGTGTTGAGTGTAACTACCAGAGACACTTCCACTCTATGATGGAGTGAGCAGAGAGAAAGCAGACACTGTTATGTGTTAATACTGGCCTACACTATAAAACTTCACTTTGTATTTACTCACTTTGTACTTATTCATTTTTTGCATACATCACAGAGTGAGGCCTTATAGACAACAGATGAGTATGTATATATATCAGAGAGAGAGAGAGAGAGCAAGCACGAGAACCATGGTGCAGTGCTTCTGCTTTATTTAATAGAGAAAACAAAGCATAAGAAATAGTCATGCATCAGGGTGGCAGCTGATTAGGAGAAAAGGATCAGAGCGCATGAGGTAGAGAGGACCTGGGTGAGACTCTGACCACAGCAGGGACACAACTTGGAAAACAGCGAATAGAGAGCCACCTCAGATATTCCAGCCAGTAACAAAGCACAACAACAAATAAATACATACATACATACTTGCTTTCTAGTGCTTTTGTGATACTGTACTCCTATTGATGTGGAGCTAAATCTGAATAAGTAGACTTTTAAAAGAATATATGTATTAGTAGGATATTAACCTAACCATCCTGTTATTGTTAGCATAACCATGTCTTTATCAGAACTACAGACTAAGGATTCAAGTCAACTGTAGATTTACATTTTGAGGCTTTTTTTATAGCAATTGTATTTAGTGATTCCTCTGTAAAGATTATAATCTTAAGGGTTTATAAAGACAGCTGCTTCTCCAAGTGTTCTGTGCTTTCTGAGAGTCTCTGCCAACTAAGTCATCTGGCAAGATGTGCATATTGTTTACATTTTGGTACACATTTCCTGATACAAGTGATGCACCAATATTAAAATTATTGACTCAAAGTGAAATATGGCCACACTGGACCAAAGCTTCTTTACACTACTGCTTGTCTTCTCAAAAATTGTGGCTACAAATGGTGGCAGCATGCTAGCAGGGACCTTTCTTTTTGCTTCCGTAGTTTTGCTGCATTCTGCATACTGAACGGGATGTCATTTTTAAATGGTTTACCAGACCTGTAGTTGAGAAATCATTGGGTGCTATTATCCTCTTGAAACTTGATGTGAACAGTGATTACAAATTACTTGTCTAATATCCCTCTCAGAAACTATGAAATGGTTCCACATGGTTGACATTTTCACTGTTGCTCTGTGTCTACTGGCCTAAGAAACTAACAGTTCTGCATGACCAACCAGAATAAATGAACCTGCTGCTAACTACCAGCTCCCATCTGGGCTGGCTAACAGAAGGCTGGACAGTACTGTTCATGAAGGATAATAATAATAATAATAATAATAATAATAATAATAATAATAATAATAATAAGGTCCAAATATCATCCAACTGCAGAGCTTTAACCTGCCTACCCACAACATGGAAGCTCCTGTGAGGAATATTAGCAAGCAAACTCATTGAGTATAAATGCGATTACTGAGCACTGCTCAGAAGGGGAATGGTAACAACACCAGAAAAGCACCACCTACTGACAGATAGAACTGTTACCCAGGATTCCAAGATCAGGCTTCCATCAGGAAAGCATATGACTTCATATCAGACCTAGATACTTGCCTAGCCATGTATAAGATCAATAAGACTATAGGGCCTTCATCCAGAATTTAATGGAACACTGAAGGACAACACTAGGAGCCAACTTGAAGATAGTTGCCAAATTGAGCATATACGGTGGTACATATTAAGGGTATTGTCCCCGCTGCTGTTCTGCATAGGCCTGAATACTCTCAGTAATATCATTGATAAGCTTGGGGAAGGGTACAGTTTCAGGATTGTAACTATCATCAGCGATCTCCAGTATGTCCCTAGATGACATCCAGGGACATTAACTCACCGATCAATAGTGTGGGTTTTGGCCATTTTGGCCAAAATCTCTTTGTGTCCAAAATTTTGGTGCAGCAATAACTGATAGTGAGAATACGATATAATAACACATAAGTTAAATTTCATTGTCAAAATGATTTCTTTTAGAATACAGTATCTTCCAATAATCTCTGCAATAAATTCTTAGGTAATCTCAATTTGGCCCAGACTTGTTTTAATGTTATCTTAACCTACACACACTCTCACCCCCCCCCAACAACAACAAAAAAAAAACAAAGTAAATAGCACGGCATCTGTAACAAACTACAATGGCTAGTAAGATTCAGAGTATCTGTACAAATATTGTGATGGATTAGAGGTTCATACCAACTAGAGAATTTGGAGCACTTAATGTCCACTGTGTAGAAAACAACATGAACCTATGCAGAAGGAAATAGAGAAAAAGGTTCAATCAAAGAACTATGCATGTTTGAAAATCAGATGTTGAGATGGGGAAGCCCTGTCCTCAGTTAAGCAGAGTCCCATAGAGTTGAGCCTTGGTGAGACTATCTTTCCTTGACAAACCCAGCGAACTAAATGTTTGGTACTGTGCTGGTGGCTGGGGGGTGGGAGGATTGCTTCCCTGAGGGGAGGCACTATGTCGATCAGGTTGGTAGTGCTGGAGCTCTGCTGCAATCTCCAAGGAACCATGGTGCAGGGACCCACTGGAGCTGTTGGGGCTCACCTCCACGTACTCGCCTTGCTGGCTGGCCGCAGCTACAGCCTGCTCCTCAGGGCTATATAGGCTGTGCTCTGACTCCTGGCTGTCATCCTTGGCTTGGAAGAGGTGAGGCTGGCTGTGTGGCTGCCGAAGCCCTGGGCTCACCTCTGGGCTGGGGCTAGAGAAAGGATCCAGAACCCCCATGTGGTGGTGATATATGTCAGTCCCCTCCTGGAAGCTACTGTAGAGTGGCCCAAGCCGGATCTTTGCAGGTCGCAGGGAGAAATGCTGCTCAGAGAAGCTATAAGGTGAGGCACGTCCAGTGCTGTGATATGAGTGAGCACTCACATCCTCCACACTCAACTGCCTCCATCGACCAATCAGCTCTTCCTCCTCCGGGAGTAGTGTGCTTCCACGGCGACTGTCACCATAGGTGGTGATACTAGGAGAAGTGGAGTGTGGCAGGGGTTCATAAGGCTCACTGTAGCAGGAAGACATGGTCCTGCTGTAGATCGGCGAGCTACTGTTGTGGTGGGGGCTGGGCTCAGGTGGTTGGAACGTGTGCGCCTTGTTGAAGGCACTGGGGCTGTCTCTCTCCCAAGAAGAGTTACTCTTGTGTTCAAAATCAGTGGTATCTCTCCACTCCATATAAAGTCCGTGGGGTCGAGGGGAAGAGGCAGCACTGCTGGGAAGGTCTGCCCCTTTATCCTCAGAGCCACCCCCACTGAAACTGGAATAGGAGCTAGAGGCTCCACCCAGAGAGGTGGCAAACTTGCCAAAGTGCTCCTGGGAGAAACCCTGCTGTAGGGAAGGGGATCCTTCCTCTGGAGTGCTGTCTGTGGAGTTCTGAAGGCTGTAAAGTTTCTGATGGTCATGCAGATCCATGCTGGGCCTCCGTTCCCGTTGTCGCTCTTCTGGGCAGTAAAGAGCTGTGTCACTACTGTACAGGTCAGACTTAAATGTGGCACGCAGGCCAAGACGCTCAGGACTGCCCAGGCCGGTACCCACGAGGAAGCCCTGGGGTTGGTGGTGCTGGGGGCTAGGTGAACGTGATGCCTGAATACTGCACACTTCATCAGGCTTCTCCAACACACTGGCTATTACTGAAGCAGGGACAGTGTCAGAGTAGGGGGAGTGGCACAGGGATGAAAGTTCCATATGAAGTCTCAGCCTCTCCTGAAACTCTTCAGGCAACTGTGGAACAGGAAGAAGAGAAGTAAAGGACTTACTCTTACATAAATGAATCAAATGAAGTCCACTGGGACTTTATCACATCTCATCTTCTAGTTGTGACAATATTTGAATAAGTTTTATGTAATTTTTTTTAGTTTCAAGTCAGGTATTTTTATTGCCCAACAAAGGCTCAAAGTAGCTGTTTAAAATCTCTTGCTTATGTCCCATGCAAAGAAGGAAAATATTACCTTTAATCTGTTTCACTCACTTTCACTCCAGTGATAGTTTCACAAAGCAAAAAACATTGAATATAATGTGTAACACAATTATTACTGTTTCAAATGGAGTTACTGTTGAGGACATTTCTCCCACTTAAACCTGAAGAAAAAGAGATGTTTGTATTAGGCCCAGAGACAGCTAGGTTCTCACTCTCTAATTATTCAATTAACCTCAGTGGTCTCCCAATCATATCTTGTCTAATACTTCAGGGTCTTGGAGTAATTATGAGTCCCAGTCCCTCATTTGAAGCTCATGTAAATAATATTTTTATAAATGCCTTTAGCCACTTTTCTCTCCTCACATAATGCAAAAAAGCTAGTCCATACATTTTTCACTTTAAGATTGGATTACTGTACTGCCTTACTATATGACTATATCACTAAGTGCCTAAACAAGCTCCAGCTAGTTCAAAATGCAACAGCTAGAGTTCTTACTAGAACTAGAAAATTTCACTCCTATCTTCGCTACTTTAAATTGGCTCCCAGTAAAATTTTGTAATGATTATAAAATACTTCTAATGACCTGCAAAGCACTGAATGGTCTTGGTTCCTTCTGGCTCCATCCTTTTAGCTATGCTGCCATGGCTAGTTCTGTTGGAGTCCATCTTTGCACATTTTAGTTGCTTAATTTATACACTCTCATACCTGGATATGCGTAATCTTTTCTCACTTTTTTTCCGAGGTACACCTACCCCTGATGTCATGATGTCACTGAGTCTCAACCCATCTCAGCTGCCATGGCTACTCATACCACCCCCTGATGCCCCCTGCTATAGCCCACCATACCTGCAACCCAGCCAACTACTTCTCTGTTGCCCTTGATGAACTTTCTTGTGTGGGATGGGTTTTGGATATGCGCACACCATTGGGACCAGACAAGGACTTCTAGAAAACCAGACTAGACATTAATTGTTTATATTTTAGTATTTTATTATTAATGTAATATCATTTTTATAATTTTATTATAATTTATTTTTCTCTTTCGTTAATTATTCTGCTCCTTATTGTATATATTGTTACTATTATGGTGACAATTGTCTGCCAGAGGAGGATGCGCTAGGGAGCTTTTCCTTGCTACTGTCACCCTTGGCTTGTTCACTGGGGGGTTGGACTTGGACATTTGCAAAGCTGCTTTGTGACAACATCTGTTGTAAAAAGCTCTATATAAATACATTTGAATTTGAATGTAAGAATACATCTTTCTAGATCGCATCAGAACAGTATTGCAGTCCATAACTTTTATGTTAACATTTAAGTGTGGATCGTGTGATTTTTGAGAAATCTGTACTAAAAAACTCATCTTGAAATCATCTTAAAGATCATGAAACACTATAGACAATAAAGTGGCAAGTGTCAGATGATATTTATGTAAGTCTGTAGAAAAGTAGATGTGTATCTTGTGTATTTATTTTCATCATTCAGCTCTTCAGCCTGTTCCAGCACATATTTATGTAAAAGATTAGAATGGCCCTATCCATTCTCCATACCAAGTCTCTCATGACATTGAACTGAAATTATGTAGCAGGAATGAGACATCAAAAGACAAACAAAGGCACTGATATGACAACGGACATAAAAATGGAGATTCTTGACAAGATTGCTCATGCTGTGTTTGAATTAAAAGTATAACCGGATGGTGATGAAATTGAATCAGTAGCTTTGGCATTAGCACTAAAGTATATTTGCCTAAAGAAACCTGGTAGGGGCATGGGATATGAAGCATGGCTACTCAGCATAAAGGAAAATCTGAAAAACTATAGAGCAAAGTTGCAAAAGGCAGGCTGCACTGAAGTAAGTGTTAACAAAAAAGCAAAAAGCAGATGAAAGCCAAGAGAAGTTTTTGTTCTTCAAGTGAAGCATCATTATGGTTGCTTGGATGTTTTGAGACGTGATTTACTTCAGCATGCTTGGCCCTTTTAAGGTTGTAACTACATTGGCCCTTTTAAGGGTGTAACTACAACTAAATGTAGTTACACCCTTAAAAGGGCCAAGCATGGTGAAGTAAATCATGTCCCAAAACATCCAAGCAATCACAATGATGCTTCACTTGAACAAAAACTTATTTTGGTGGAAGAAACAAAAAAGGCAAGAAAAGACATGGGAGTTGTAAGATAGAAGACAAAGCTGACATTTTCCCTAAGGAGAAGAGAGATGATAGAGGACCAACTTAGTGGTGGTACTGAATAGGTGATGTCTTTTTTAGTATGCTAATGGAGTTTTAAGTATTGAGTAAAATTAAACTTGAAAATGAGGTATACACAAAATAGCATTGTTTGTGCTCAACAGATATGTGAAGAATTTTTCAAAGCTACCAACAAAAACCTGGTAGAAACCTTTAGGGCAGTCATTGACAAATGCACTATTAAATTGCTGAGAAAGCCAGGAATGCCAGGAAGTGAGCTTTTGGGCATGAAATGGAAGACTTATGGATGAAAAGGTTTTTTTATTATTTCAGTGTTATGGAACTGTAGCTACACTTGTTAATTAAACCACTAATTTGTAGCCCCAATCTTCATACTAAATATGCTATCATTTATATGTTCATTTTAAGACATCTGACATTGTCAACCAATTAAAGAGTGCTGTGCTAGAAGGTGTGCCTTTGTTTCTAAGAGAAGATCCCTGAAAGTTATTCAGAAATGTTTGGTACATAGTAGACATTAAGAAACATGTATGAGAGGTGAGAAAAGTATTTCTGTGTTTTCTTTGTGTCTCTCTCATAGGATATAGATCCTGAAAATGGGCAGAACAAAGGGGTATCTGTTGGAGTATTTGAAATTTTGGAGGATGATGTCTCTGTTGCAAGCTCTTCAGCAAACATACAGAACATCACTATTGTTGTTGAAGAGACTGGAGAAACATGCAGACATCTCTATAGGCTTGGCATACCTTTTTGGTCTTATGTATGCCCTTAACCTTTTTTATCTAAAAGGTCTTAATGTGATGCCATTCAGAATGTGTTCATGGAAAAGAAAAGATCTGTTAATAAGATACTGCTTTACAGTGCTTCAGATGTTAGTCCATTGTGCTGTTCATTGTGTTTTAATATATGCATGTGTGTGTCTGTATTGCCACGCCCTCTCGTGTTGTTTGCCTGATCCTTTTTGTGTGTAATTGTCATGTGTGTATATAAGTCTCGTGTCGTAAATCTCGTGTCGTGTTAATGTGTGTTTCGAGTCGTGAGTCAACATTAAAACGTATGTCTTTGTTTGATGTGTCTCATCCTCGCATCCTCTTTAATCCTTAATCGTTACAGAAACACCGACCTACCAAGGATGCCTGGGAAAGGCAAAAAGAAGAAGGGGAGGAAAGGAAGTCAACGCCCTCCCACAGCACGTGCAGCGAAGTCTCCCGTGTTCTTGGGCACCCTCCTGACTCCAGGCGCAGGTCCAGGTGCAGAAGCAGGGGAGTCATACGGAACCCTGGCAGGTGACCTGGACTGGTATAACGATTTCCAGTCCTTGGAGTCGGAATCTGTGGACCCCTACTGTCCAGCGGAGAGACCTTCCCTCATCCTGGCCTCGCTTGAAGGAACTACAGGAAGGGAGGAACCCGCTGAACAATTTTGGGGGGGACCTGTGCATGGTCTAGGATCAGACATTGCAGAGTCCTATGGAGAACAGCCGGACCAGGAGGACCGGTAGTCGGAGATGGACTCTGCTGGGTCCTACGACCCCTGCCTGGATGATCAATGGAGCTACACAGATTAAAGACAAGGGAGTGCAGTGATGTCTATCTGCAGTCAGATATGGGGTCTGATCTTGAGGAGAACCCGTCGATGGAGGTGGAGGAGGTACCTCAGGGGAATCCCTCCTCTCTGACTGACCTCACAGACTCCAAGGGTGATGAGCCTCCAGCACCCAAGGCACCACCCAGGGCACACCGCCCAGGAGCAAGCAGGCTAGTAGGGAGGCATCATTGTCAGAGGAGGACACTGCTCCGCCTAAGGCGAAGAGCCCCAGAGCACATGCGTCTACACCTAAGCCTCATAGAGGCAAAAAGGCACCAGCACCAGTGCCTGCACCGGAACCGGTCAACACAGCTAGTGCATGTCCTGATGTGCAAGCTCCAAAACCAGGACAGTCGGCGCTATCTAAGCTGGCGAGGGACACTCCCAACCAGGCTGATTGGTCCATGACCAAGCCGACGACTGGGGGACTGGCTGGGGTTCCTTTCCCCTTCCCAGGACTATTTAATGTATGTGGTGTTGTTCATGTGCCTATCCCTGTCATCGTGCCTGTCCTTGTAAATGTACCAGTTATTTTGTTCCCCTTTGTGTCTGTGCCCATGCCCATTAGTGTGTGCGTCCGTGTCCATCATCGTCTTGGTCCCTGTCCTTCCCCTGCTGCCCTGCTCGCGCTGGCCCGTGTTGGGTTGTCCGGTCCTCCAAAGTCGCCTTTTGGCTGTCAAAGCTGTCGGTGTTTAACCCAAGTAGTGTGTTAATGACATCTTCAATATCTCTTTCAGCTGCGCCGTGGTCCCAACATGCTTCAAGACCACCACCATCGTCTCCGTGCCTAAGAAGCCCACGGTGTCGTGTCTCAACAACTACCATCCCATCGCACTCACATCCATCATCATGAAGTGCTTCGAGAGACTCGTCATGATACACATCAAGACCCAGCTTCCCCCTTCTCTGGACCCCTTGCAGTTCGCGTACCGCTCCAACCGCTCTACAGATGATGCCATCTCTACCACACTTCATCTGGCACTCACACATCTGGATAAAAAGGGCACCTACGTAAGAATGCTGTTCATAGACTTCAGTTCAGCATTCAACACCATTGTTCCTCAGCATCTGATTGGAAAGTTGAGCTTACTGGGCTTGAACACCTCCCTCTGCAACTGGATCCTGGATTTCTTGACTGGTAGACCTCAGTCAGTCCGGATTAGGAGCAGCACTTCCAACACCACCACACTGAGTATTGGTGCTCCCCAGGGCAGCGTACTCAGCCCTCTGCTGTTCACACTGCTGACTCATGACTGTGCAGTGATGCACAGTTCGAGTCACATCATCAAGTTCGCTGATGACACGACCATGGTGGGTCTCATCAACAAAGACAACGAGTCAGCATACAAAGAGGAGGTGCGAGAACTGCTGAGCTGGTGTAAGGTCAACAACCTGTATCGGAATGTTGACAAGACAAAATAAATGGTTGTTGACTTCAGGAGAGCAAGGCGAGATCACTCCCCGCTAGCCATCAACAGCTCCTCAGTGGAGATCGTCAAGAACATCAAGTTCCTTGGTGTTCACATAGCGGAGAACCTCACCTGGACCCTGAACACCAGTTCCATCACCAAGAGAGCCCAGCAATGTCTTTACTTCCTTCAGAAGCTGAGGGAAGCCCATCTCCCATCACCCATCCTCACTACCTTCTACAGAGGTACTGTAGAGAGCATCCTGAGCAGCTGCATCATTACCTGGTTTGGGAACTGCACTGCCTTTGACCGCAAGACCCTCCAAAGAATAGTGAGAACAGCTGAGAAGATCATTGGGGTCTCTCTTCCCTCCATCACGAACATCTACATAACACACTGCATCCGGAAAGCCACCAACATTGTAAAAGACCCCACACACCCCTCACATGAACTGTTCACCGTTTTGCCATCTGGAAGAAGGTACCGCAGCATCCAATCCTGCACCTCCAGACTGTGCAACAGCTTCTTCCCAGAAGCCATTAGACTCCTGAACTCTGGCTGACTCCAATTCCAATTCAGATTCCAAAATGGGCACTTTTATACATGCTTATACACAGTCACACACACACACACACACACACACACACACACACACACACACACATACACACATACGTACATACATACATATCTATACACACACTCACACATTGTTTTACATCGGACTAGTGCTGAAGTCAAACCTCACACAAATAAACTACGCACTCCTGTTGCAGTCTTGCACATTGTCCTACTTGCTGCTAGAGTACTGTATTAAACCAGCACTGTACTCTGAACTGTCCTGGCTGCTACCAGTGACTGCTATGTTCAGGGTAGCATGTCACTGATTGCTATGCACAACTCGCTTTACATATGCCCAGTACTTTGTACTGTACTAAATAATTGCACTGTCTACTAACTTTGTATTTGCCCTGTCCTGTATTTATTATTGTTTATTTAACGTTTATTTAATGACATTTTGCACTATATTGGACTGTTTGCACTTGTGTAGCATGTTGTCTGTTGCACTGTTGTTTTTGTGTTGCACCATGGTCCTGGAGGAACATTGTCTCGTTTTTGTTGTGTACTTGTATATAGCTGAAATGACAATAAAACCTCTTTGAACTTGAACTTGAACTAATGTGCATTTCGAGTCATGAGTGTTAAATCAACATTAAAACATATGTCTTTGTTTGACGTGCCTCGTCCCCGCATCCTCTTTAACCCTTAATCGTTACACAGACAGGACCAGGACCCCCAACATATACCTGGAAAGTTTGACTTTCTCAGTCTGGTGCAAGTTGTCCCACTGTTAAAGACCCTCTAAAACTAAAGAGGGGTTCCTGCCATAGAACTTCTGCAAGGGGAGACAAAGACTCAGACTTTTCCTTTTCTAAGTCTATAACCTCTCGGTAAGCAGTTAGACAGACTTGAATCTTATTTTATCCTAGTTTTTTTCTTTCATTGTTAGTTTACTTATTGTTAAATTGTATTCATTGGAATTTGCTCACAGCTTATGTCAAGCAAAGGTTGCTTATAAGTTTTTCTTTCTTTCTTTCTCTTTTCTTTATTACCCTACTAATTAGCTACTTTTATCCACTATAAACCATTTGTGTTCATTTTTGCTTGGTTGCATTGCTTTGATCTTTATTATAGTGATTCTAGTGAACTCAATACAGCAGTCAGTATGCAAACTAGATAAGTAATTGTATAAATACATAGGTGTATATATACATATCCTGTACTAGGATGTATAATATCCTACACCATTAGAGCTACATTGGAGCTTCACACAGGGGCCAACTTTCTTTCTTCAACCCAGCAACCACAACATCACAAGCTCTTCTCAGGAGTCATCAGGTAGACATCTCCCTTCATCTGTGTTTTCTTGAATTAAGAGCATGACACTTCCAGGAGGGTTAACAGTGAGGTCTGGAGTCCCAGTCTCACCCCCACCAAGCTCATTTTCAGACACAATCCATGATGGCCTTCCCAGGGACTAAGGCTGTACCCAGCCCCACTGGCATTAATGTGTACTCGGTGCCACCAGTTCCACATGGATTTTACCTCCTTTTAAACTAAGGCACACCTCTTTATTTCAAACGAGGTGTATATATAAAAATTTTAGAATAACGCAATTTGAAGTAAATTTTTATCTAAATGAATGAGTTGGATAATCCTTTTTCTACTCCATTAAATAAAAGTACAAGAGAAATGTAAACCTTTGTATCCAATTACATTCTCAGTCAGAAACTGCGAGTATGCTCTGTGCAAAAACACAACAACTTTTAGCAAGTTAAACCTGATGGGTACTGCTCTTCAGAAGAGTTTTTGCTTTAAACTACAAGAGTTCCATATACTTAGAAGAATGGATGCCCACAAATTTCAGAATAACAATCTGTTCAAACAAGAATATGATCACATGAATGGCAGTTCTTCCCATTGTTATAGTAATGTTTACACTAAATTGTGCTCCTTGTATTTGTACAGTTTTAGATCAGAGTTCATGGATCAGAGTTCACAGCCTGCCCCGTGCAGGAGGGGTTCACCTTTGTAGCTAGCTACAACCCTATAATGGCACGTGCCTGCACAGGGTTTAATGTCAAGTGTTTGTCTGTCTATTTAAACCCCCGTCAGTGCGTGCCTCAGTGTTGGTCATTGTCAATGTCAATGTTAATGGTCATGTACGTGTTGATGTTAGTGTTAGCTGTTAACGCCACTGTTCATGTTCACTGTTGTTACTGTGTGTGAGTGCTGCTGTTGTCATTCATGTTTTATGTCATTAAATGTTGTCACCATGTCAAGGGAGTCTGTACGTCCTGTTCCGCGCCCTGCTGCACTTGGGCCATCACAATTAGATTACTGAGTTTAATTGCATGTAAACAGTTCTGTTGTAATCTACAGAGTGAATTATTTCAGATTGAGGCAAAATAATCTTTGCATGTAAATGTAACCAGTCTAATACAGCAATCTGCCTGACTTGCTAATGCTAACATTTACATCCATGTTGAAAATTTGATTCTAGTTAGGTATATACAGCGGGTGAAATAAGTATCGAACACGTCACCAATTTTCTAAGTAAATATATTTCTAAAGGTGCTGTTGACATGAATTTCTCACTAGATGTCGGTAACAACCCGTCCCATCCACACATGCAAAGAAATCATAGATGTCCATAAATTATGTGTAATAATGAGAAATGACACAGGGAAAAAGTATTGAACACACTTACTGAAATGTATTTAATACTTCGTACAAAAGCCTTTGTTGGTGTTGACAGCTTCTAGACACTTCCTGTATGGAGTTGCATGCATTGCTCAGGTGTGATTTGGGCCTGTTCTTCCACACAAACACTCTTCAAATCCTGAAGGTTCCGTGGGCTCCGTCTATGAACTTCCTTCCATAGATTTTCAATTGCATTCAGGTCAGGTGATTGGCTGGGCCATTGTAGCAGCTTTATTTCTTTCTCTGAAACCAATTGAGTTTCCTTGGCTGTGTGTTTGGGATCATTGTCCACCCTCGTTTAATCTTCATCATCCTGGCAGATGGCAGCTGATTTTTATCAAGACTGTCTCGGTACATTTGTCCATTTATCCTTCCTTCAATTATATGAAGCATGCCAGTGCCATATGCTGAAAAACAGCCCCAAACCATGATGTTCCCTCCTCCAAACTTCACTGTTGGTATGGCATTTTTGGGGTAATATGCAGTGCCTCCAAACATGGTGTGTGACCTCCAAACATGGTGTGTATTACTTCATTCAAAGAGTTCAATTTTGGTCTGACCAGATTATGTTCTCCCAGTATTTCACAGGCTTGTCTAAATGTTGTTGAGCAAACTTTAAAAGCGATTCAACATGCTTTTTCTTCATTAATGGAGTCTTGCATGGTGAGTGTGCATACAGGCCATGGAGGTTGAGTGCATTACTTATTGTTTTCTTTAAAACAATTGTACCTGCTGATTCCAGGTCTTTCTGTAGCTCTCCACTCTTCTGATATTTCCTTTCACTCCTCTGTCTCAAATCTTGCGGGGAGCACCTGGTCGTGGTCAGTTTATGGTGAAATAATGTTCTTTCTACTTCCGGATTATGGCCCCAACAGTGCTCACTGGAACCTTCAGTAGTTTATAAGCAATATTTCACAACAATAAGGTTGCAAAGGTCTTGAGAGAGCTCACTGGTTTTACCCATCATGAGATGTTTCTTGTGTGGCACCTTGGTAATGAGACACCTTTTTATAGGCCATCAGTTGAACCAGCTGATATTAATTTGCACTAATTGGCAGGATTGCTTTCTAATTACTGATAGATTTCAGATGGTGTCATGACTTTCCATGGCTTGCACCTCTCTTTCTTCATGTGTTCAATACTTTTTTCCTGTGTCATTTCTCATTATTACACATAATTTAATTTATGGATATCTATGGTTTGATTTCTTTGAATGTGTGGATTGGCTGGATTGTTACCGACATCTAGTGACAATTTCATGTCAATAGCACCTTTAGAAATATATTTACTTAGAAAATTGGTGACATGTTCAATACTTATTTTACCCGCTGTACTAGTATAGCAATACTCTGATTATTACACTGCCATGTAATCATCTTATTTATGTAAACATACTGAGTGTGTTCTCACTATGCTCATACTGACTGAAGGGCTTGATTATGGGAGCAGAATGATTGCATGATCACTTACCTCTGAGAGCAGGGCTCTGTAGTGGGACTTATTGCACTGCAAAAGCTGGGCAACTATTTTACAGTCCTTCCTGTACAAGTCCTTCAGAGACAGACAAAAACCATGAGGTCAGACCATTGACAGTCATAACATCTCAAGCCTGCTATGAAGATTCTGATTCTGCCATGTTTACCTCCTATGTGTGGAGGAATGACAACAAACATTTCAAGTATCATTTATGCTATTTTCAATATCTGGTGATGTTTATGTGAGCATTTTTGTGAGTACTGTATTTGTGCACTAGTGTATGGTAACTGTGCCTGCAGCCCTTACATTGTCGTCCTTCAGCTTCTCAATCGTCATCTTGGCTTCCATGAGATGGCTGTTCAGGACCAGGATCTCCCGTCCCAGTGCCCGCTTCTCATCATCATGGTGCTGTGACTGAGAAGGGATGCAGAGAGGCACAAGCTGCGGCACACATCACCATAAGAATTAAGCTTCTCTCTCATTAACTACATTAATGACATAACAGTGCATTCCAACTGCTCTCTCAATACTTGAGTACCTCAAAACATTTTAGTCCAACTGCTCTTAATTACATAATAACCATGTAATCCTTCTGCATGCTCATTAATTTAAATATGACTTAACGATCAGTTGTCCTTTAATGACATCATATCCAGGTAGTCCTGCTGCTTTGATATTAAGTATCAGGGTTATGAACTGCAAAATATTAAAAATGTTTGTTTGATACTAATCTAGAAGTAAACTACTAAATATTAAAATTTTAAATAAAAAAACAATATAAATATGAAAAAAATACTGTTCAAAATCCAATCAAGTTGATTCATCTGTTTTAGATGAGAACATTCTGGATATGATACTGATAATTCCAATGAGCATGTTTGATTGACAGCTTGTTGTCACAGACTAGCAGCATGCTATGCTAATGAAGCAGAGTTGAATATAATGATGCAAGCATGGATTCATTGAATTATACAAGCATAAACGTGACATACCAACCTACCAATGAGGATTTTGCAAATCATTCTGAAGTTACAGCACTAGATATCTTTGAAGAGCTGATGGAACATTAACTTTTTATTTTCTATCAGGATGAAAAGAAATCTATATGCATAGGCACAAATGGCTAGCTTTGTGGATAGTAAGAAACTGACATGACCACTGCAAGATAATATAGCCTTGCATTGACCACCTTTTGTTTTGTTTTTTTAGTTAATGTTACTGTAGCATAATCTAATACCTGTTCTGATATAATTAGAATCAATTCATGATTCTACAAGATTGGTCAGGGTAAAGCTTATGTAAGCTTTGCACAACATTAGAACTGCCCATTTTACATTAAGGTGAGAAATTCTGGCAAAATATATTGGATGTTGGAATGGTATCCAAAGGGACACACTTCATATATCTACACTGCATTCCCAGAAAAGCCAGGTTAACCTTAATAGAAAGAAAACACAAATTAAGATTCCCTGGAAATTAATGTTGTCATCATAACCTTGTGTTTTAGTTGTTCTTATATTAATGACATTAGAGATAAGATCAGAATCTTGCAGCCCATTTATTAATGACATTCACTGTTGAGCAGTGCTAGCTCAGTGGTTAAGGTATTTGACTTATAATTGCCAGTACAAGCCCCACCATTTCCAAGTTACCACTGTTGAGCTCCTAAGCAAGGCCCTTAACCCTTAATTGCTCAAAGTTGTATTTAGCCATGATTGTAAGTCACTTTGGATAAAAGTATTAGCTAAATGCCATAAATGTAAACATTCATAGCATCACAAAAAAATCTAGTGCAGCTGCTATCTTAGTAATGACATTATTAACACGAGAACATGTAATAATGACATTATTAACATTATTAACATGTAGTGAAACTGTCCTCTCATTAATAGCACACATCAAACCATGTAGTAAAGCTACTCTTATATTCACGTTAGTGACATTGTCAACATGTAGTCCATCTCTCTAACACCAATCAATGTAATTTATTAACAGTAGGCTATAGTAGAAAATCAAAATTGTAAATAATAATGTTTATACTGTTGAATATTTTATTCATTTTAAAGGAGCCCACTAATATAAAATATGAGCAGTGAAGTAACCTACTCACAAATTTTAGAGATTGCAAGTGAATTGTTTAATAAAAGAACATGTGGCTGTTATACAATGATCTGTAGCAAGATGGCAAAATCTGTAACAAAATTATGGTCTATTGTATTAATCCTCCTGCCAACACATTCTATGTAATACCATAATAGATGGTACAATACACTCACCATCATCATACTATACTTAACAAAAACAGTGTGAGTATAAGGCATTGAAATTCAAATATCTGTTGTTGTATTTATTTAAAAAAGCACCAAGAGCTAGGCACTCAAGAGGAATTTGCCACAGAAAAATAAAAATCTAGTGGGATATAGGTGATAAACACAGTTGCACATGCAAATGCAAACAGACATGGGCACATAGCATACAACAAAGAAATAAATGTCCAGTAATGCACTCAGAGATGTATGTCTTTTGTCTTGGTTTTGAAAAATCTTTACTCACTGTTCTGTGTATCTTTTCTTCTAGGTCCTGGTTGATTCTCTGCAGTGCTGAATAACTGCTCTGTATTCTGCAGTGGCACACAGAAGACAATAAGACCCTCTCAAACACATCTTAGCTTTGGCTCACTTGTGGAAGCTAATTCCAGTTGGAATAAAAATGAAAATTGTATATATACTAAATTACTGCATAATCTTGTCTCACAAGGAAATATTAGAAAAGAAATATAAATTGTGGTATATTTTTAGCTCCTAGTGTTTATCTGCATACAAGTCTTGCCTAACCTTCAAGTTTGCCTCTATTTTGTCCCTCATATAAGCCCTAGAAATAATTCTACTTCTAAGCTTAATATAATTGTTAAGAAATTAATAATAAAAACCATGTCCTAAGGCTTTTTTTTTGGATGGATAGACTATCTAGGCAGACTCAATATTCTGATAAGAAGGCTTTGAGTATATAATTTCTGAGGTATGTCAGTTTCATTGGATGTATCAAAAGACAAATTCAGCACATTTCTAATTTCCCAACTAAAGTACTTGACATCTAGCAACATTGCCCGTGCTGTGATTTTTACAACCACCTAGTGTTGCAATAGGGAGCTGTTTACCAAATGCTTTTACTCTGTTTGAAACCCTGCTACATTCTCCAGGGATGCTTTATGCAGCTATAAAATCATGTCACCCATGATGTCACTTAAGAGGTAGGTCTGATTTCACAGTGGTGTTTTTGTGTACCCAGTCAATACTGCACTGTCTAAAATAATCTGTGCAGATGGAAGTAACATTTATTAGATATAGTCTAAGGCAAAACTTAATAGCAACGGTAACCTATCTATCAATACTAATTAAAGTCTTAAGAGGTTCAATTGAAGTTGCATCAGAGATGGAATCTCTGCATGAGTACTTGTTTCCAGGAATAGGGTTATGCCCTACTGCTCTGCAGAAATCACCAGCAGCTATAAAACCAGTTAGTGGGAGAAATGGTTGGGCGGAGATACTTTTACCGCCGAAGTTTGTCAGTGAACTTGTCAAGTTCCTCCTGAGCACGACGCAATTCAGTCTCCAGGTACTGCCGGGTGGAGTCAAATTCATTTTCTAGTAGTTCCAGCTTATGAGTGGTATAAGATAGCCGCTTCCGCAGGTCTTCCTTTTGCTCCTGCAATGAGCTGCTCTCCCACACACAAACACACACAGCAAATAAAATCAGTGTATTTGCCAGGTATGTGACACATGCAAGGGATTTGTCTTGGTGAGTGCACATGTAACATACCAAACAAGCTGACACACTGGACTACTTGCAGTAGAATACAGAGAAAAGGAAATACACTGAATTTCTATATATTAAAAATGATAAATTAGAACAGACATGAAAAAAATAATGATGCACATATGAGCAAGGACTGGAGAAATATAAGTGTTAGATACACTATAATATGGTAGTTTATAAAATGGGCATTTGTGCATAGTGTCACAGAACGCTCCCCCCCACGAGTCATGTGGTACGGCTGCCGCATGCAGTGGGAATCATGTCTGTTTGTGGCCACGCCCTCCGTAAGGACACACACCTGCATGGGGTTTATCATTATGTGTTTGTCTGTCTATTTAAACCCCAGATAGTGTGTGCCTCGGTGTGGGTCATTGTGGGTGTAGGTGTTGTTGTAAGTGTTAATGTTTTGTATAATCACTGTTGCTTAGCTTTTGTCATCATTATTAATGTTCACATTGTTAATGTAATAATGCTCACTGTTAATGTTTTGTTTGAGTGCTATCGTTGTCTTGTATGTATTATGTTATGAAATGTCTTTCATAAGTTACTGGGCTTAAAAATTTACTGGGCTATCTGTCATGATGGTAGTATGTGGTGGCAGTGAGAATGTGATCTTTGTTTCTGTTAATTTTGTTTTCACGCTTGTCAATGTTCTGTATGTCCCTGCCTCCTTCAGGTGGTATGTGCTGTCCATTAGTTGTCACACCACCTGGGGGTTATTATGTCATTATGTTGCTCCTTATTTAAGTCTCCTTTTGTTTCCATGTCCCTAAAGGTCATTGTAATGTTATGTTGCTTACTTTTGTTGTAGTTAGTGCACATTTATGTTCATTTTTGTTACTTTTGAGACTCACATTTGCTTCCCTCCCTTTCTTTTTATCTACAGATTCTTTGCCCATGATACTGTCTAACCTTTATTGTTTTAAGGCAGATGGCAGATGGTTGCACAGTTAATGTTTCTCATATTTTTGCAAATAAATTGGATTCTAAAGTTTAACTAATTAACACTCTAGTTTCTGGCACCTCAACCTTAGCATAACCTAGTTTTACAACGAGCAATTTACCCTCAGAGCCAGTAAGTCTGCGTCACAACACCATTAAGAGGATTCAATTGTATTTAAGATGCACTTAAAGTTGCAAAGATTTAGGATTTTAGGAACTTTAGGAATACATTTTTTTTTACATCACCTCCGCTTCTGACCATTGGAGTTGTACTAGCTGGGAATATTTCCAACACCTTTTCAAGTTTCTAATGCCTGTTAAGAACTTGTGTGAAACTTCCAATGTAAGAACCATCCTGGTTCAAAATACACAGTCATATCAGAATATTATGGCCATCTAACTAATAGTGGGAATAACCAGCCTTTGCTCTGATGAAACTAGCAAGATGTTGTAGCATGGACTGTATTAGGTGCTGGAAAGTATCCGGAGGCACTCCTGACCATTCCAACTGCAGCACTAAGGTGCTTCAGTTTGTGTGCTTGTGGGTCAGCACGGTGAATTTGCATTGAATTTAATTATAAAAATATTAATACAATCAATAAAGGAAATGTATAACTTTTTGTTTGTAAACACAGGGAAAATGCCTTAGTAAAAATCCCTTCTAGCTGTGTGTGAGCCATTCAAACTATTACTCCTCCAGAGATTTTCTTAAAACTCAGGTGCAATAAAAGTAAGTAGCTTTTACCTGGAAGTCACGGTTTAGAAAAAGTGAACACCTTAAAAGTCCAGAACCTCTCACAAGAAGAACTTGAGTCCTTACATTGTTTAAAGTTTATTAATTTATTTGTTTGTCTTGGTAAGCACTCTGTTTTGTTTATATTTGTCTTATTCTGCTCATTATACACATTCTCAGTTAAGTTGATGTTTAGCAGATTCATGTCATTGACAGAGATGGAATTAGTTCCATCTGGCCAGCATTAATTAGTCCTAATTCGTCAACTAAGTAGTCAGCACCAAGTTACTTTAGAGAAGTGACCGCTCCTACAGGAACATCACAAAGGCCTATTAGATCTACTGTGGAATATAGCAGTTGCAAACAAAATTGGCTTGTGGTGGAGCTTGAGTCCCTCACCACCTCTTTTGGATGTGTACAGGGTCATCATGGTGCATTTGAAGCTACCAGCATCACATGCCAGCTCCCAGAGCCCCTAAAGATCCAATATTATCTAATTCAAGATAATTTTGACTTGAACTCATCCATTAAGTAAGGCCTTAAGGTTGTCTACATGGTCTGTTTTTATGCCAGTTTGCTATCTGTAATCATAACAATAATGTGCACATAGAATTAGTTTAGGGAACACCTGTCCAGTTCAACAATTAGGTGTCCTGTACCCCTTTCCTGGTTTCCTGGAAATCATACCCTGGTTTATCATATCTAAATTCTAAAGCATTTCCCCTAGATTCTGTTGGGGTTTCAGTGGTTGTGGTTATTTAACCTTATTGGCTGGTTTCATTGTTTTATTGTTTTTATGCTTATAGCTTATATGAATATAGCTTTCATGTGTTATTTCCATATACCTGAGTCATATCTGTTTATCTCTCATTTACTGTATTAATGTTTTTTATAAATAAGAACATAAACCTCAAACTATAACACTTGTGACCATGTAAAAAATACAACAGAAGTCATGTAATAGACATTTTCATGACTTTTCACATGACAGTTCAGTGTTCAGTTAACTGATGGCTTTCTAAGTCATTTTACAAAGAGGAAAATGTCTCAACTTTAAAGCTCATTAAAACCTGTCAAATGGACAAATATGTAAATGAAGATCAAGATGAAGCTGATCATCCAAGCTGAAGTCAGACATTAAAAGGTCCCAGGCAGGAAAAGCTCCATAAATACAGTGATGAATATTTAAATTTGGCTTTACTTGCACAGTATAACTAACTCCTCAATGAATTGGCAGTTAAAATTAAGTTATGATTAACTGGGGCACCTCCCTATTTTAGGGGAAAATAATTATTACTTCTAATTAAAAATTAATTAATTAATATTAGTTCAGTCTTGGCTCATAAAATTAGGAAGTTCTATAATGTAATTTCTAAAAACTCATTGACACATTCACCAAGAGATTAGAAACATCACCCACAAATCATAAGATGTAAAACTAACAGGATGTGTATTGATATGTCTGTACAGATTTCAGTATGTAAAACACAGGTTTTATTTTTGCTATTGCTGCAAAAAAAACCAAAATGTTTTACTGCCAACTAGTGGGTAATATGAGAGCAACTTTTTTTCCAGAAAAAAAATTATATTGCGATGCAGCAAGTACTTCTAGTACAATTAAACATTATCTAACAAACATTACCTTCAACTTAAACTTACTTCTGGCTTTAAAAAACTGTTATGCAACTGGAACTGTTTTTCTACCTTCGCTACTTTCTTCACCATTCTTCAATGAGTTTTTTTTGGTTTAAGCATTTGTCTACATGGAGTTTTGTGAGGTTGGCTTGGCAACCCCACCTCTGGAAAGCTGGTTATTGGTTGCTCAATTGTTTGCTTTTGTAATGGGCCAGGCAAAATTTAGACACTTGTGGATAAAAGACAGGGTTTTATTGCAGTTCCACATAATGGAAAAATGAGGTTGCAACAAAATGGGCCAGGTAGAGAGAGTAGCCTGGTAAAACAGTCCGTGTCAAAACCAGAAAGACAATCCACAAATCCAGGCAAAAATCAGTAATGAGAAACTGTAAATCTTAGGTACAATACACATGGTTTTCTTTATTTTAATTTATAGATGATTCTCGGTGGATTCTATGTATTCCTGTATCCACTAAATTATTTTCCCTAAAAGGTGAACACAAAGGCTATTAATATTCATGAAGTAGGCAGACCATTTTCTTAAGACATATCTGAAACACTGAACCCCATCTTCAGTCTGGTCCAAGGTGCAAGCTGCAAAAAACTACTGAAACAAAAAAAGGGGGGGTTGTCACGGACTGCTCCTCCCCCATAGTCACGTGGTACAGCCCACTGCATGCAGGGGGATTCACAAATGTACTGTGTCTTTGTTTTTGTAATCACGCCCCTGAGATTGCACACACATGTATAGGGTATAATGTTAATGTCTTGTGTGTCAATTTAAACCCCTATCCATGTGTGCTCCCTTTATTGGTCATTGTCACTACATATGTGTTACTGTCCATCTTTGTAACCGTAATGTTGGTTTGTGTATGTCACGAGTTACTGTGTATGTGTTAAGTGTAGAGTCACGATTACCGTAAATGTTGTATATGAGTGCCAATGTTGTGGTCTATGTTGTATGTAAATAAACGTGTTTCACCAACGAGGAAGTCTGTGCATCCTGCCCCATGCCCTGTGGCACTTGGGCCAGCAAACGTTACAGAATGACCAACCACCAGAGGACGCTTACTTCCCCGTCACATAACAGACTTCCTAGTGGACAGTGCTTAGGCACAACCTAACCCCCAGCCTAGATCCCAGAAGATTGGGGAGAGTACTGTGACCTAAGATCACAGAACCTCTGGAGGGGGAAAGGAACACCTCATGGAAAATTTTGGGGGGAGCCTAGGGCGATCAAGTCGGCGAGATATACGGCCAAAGACACGAGAGCCCAAGTTCTTCTGCTTCTACAGGCACACCAGGAGGAGGATTGGAAGGGCCCACCCAAAGTCCCTGAGGGGGAGTTCTTCTGGGGCGCTCATAGAGCAGCAGGATAAATGAGGACCGTTAGGGAAGGCTGCACATACAGAACCAGGGCAGATGTGCACCCCCATGTGACTAAAGGGCCCAAGGACACATTTACAGTGACTGCGAGATTAACAGGTGCTGCAGCACAGCACCTTATGTGTTTGTGGATTGACACTATTGTTTATGTGTATTCATGCCTTGTGTTTGTTTTCAGGAGCATCATGTTGTGAGGAGAGTGTCGGACTGACCCAAGAGAGCCAGGCACTCTGCTTTTTTCCCTCACTTGTGGAGGTCTCCCAAGTGGGAGGTTCCTGGTCTGCCTTGTGCTGGGTGGGCACCGGGAAATGCCGTGCGATGTTTGTATGTGTGCACGACGGTTCGCTATCCCGGAAAGGGAAGCGTCGGGAACCACGCCCCTAGGGAGGGGTCATCTTCGAGAAATGCTCCCTCCCCACACTACACATGGAGCATACCGGAATACCATGAGAGAGGCAGGGATGCTGCCTTTTTCCTTCAAGAGAAGTCTCCCCATTTGGCAGTTCCTGACCTGCCTTGTAGTAAGTGGGCCCCCAGGCAGAGCCATGCAGTGTTTATCTGTGTGTGTATGCTTGGCAGCCTGGGATTTGCAGTCCCAAAGGTGGACACTTCGGGAGCCGCGCCCCTTGGGAGGGGGTTCTGTCACAGACTGCTTCTCCCCCATAGTCACATGGTATGGCCCACCTCGTGCAGGGGGATTCACAAATGCATCCTGGGGGCAGTGGTAGCTCACTGGTTAAAGTACTTGACTTGTAATTGGAAGGTTGCCAATTCAAGCCCCACCACTGCCAAGTTGCCAAGTGTATAGGGTTTAATGTTAATGTCTTTTGTGCCTATTTAAACCCCTGTCTGTGTGTTGCCTTTGTTGGTCATTGTCACTATGTATGTGTTACTGTTGATCTTTGTAACCGTAACATTGATTTGTGTATGTCACGAGTTATTGTGTTACTTGTCTAACACTTATGTAGATTCACGATTACCGTAAATGTTGTATACGAGTGCCATCCTTGTCGTCTATATTGTATGTAAATAAACATGTTTCACCGACAAGGAAGTCTGTGCGTATTGCCCTGTGCCCTGCGGCACTGGGGCCAGCAATGTTATGGGGGTTAAGAGGTAAGTCCCCCCCCCCAATGGAACAAAGACTAATTTTTCAGTAACCTGTCACTAAGCAGCTATAAATACTCAAATACAGGTTATCTTAGTTTGTTTTCCCATATTTTGATTTTGATGTTTTTTTTAAATTTATTTTATTATTAACTTACTTATTTCTTATCAGTAGTGTGTATTTGTCAGAATTTGCTCATCATAGCTTATATTGACCAATACACTGCTGTTATCAAACCAGCTCCTGCTTCAGAAAGGCCTGCCTGTGAAGGCCTATATGTCTCTCATTCGTGCCAGCTCTGAAGACCCAATCCCTGATCCAAGAATCCTTTTCCTGGATCAGGTTGAACTCTGGCATCTGAGTTTGTCTTCAAGGTAAGTTCTCTCTCTCACTCCAAAAAAAAAGGGGGGGGGGAGATTAAACAAATAACAGGGACAAGAGGGAATTAATACATTCCCTGACTGTCCAATTAAAATCCCCAAATCATTGACCCACTCCAGAGAGTTGTGAATAACTGGTGAGGCAATACAAGCCTGCTCTCTAATGAGGGTTATACAGTAGGCTTCCCAGTGGACATAAGGATCGAGATGTTTGAAAAGGGGCTAGCTCAGTAGTTAAGGTACTTGACTTGTAATTGGGTGGTTACTGGTTCAAGTTCCACCACTGCCAAGTTGCCACTGTTGGGCCCTTGAATAAGGCCCTTAGTTTCTCAATTGTAAGTTGCTTTAGATAAAAGTGTCAGCTAAATGCTGTAAGTGAAAGTACTGATGAATAGTAATAATTCACTCTGGCCTGGACCTTTTATGAGATTTGTATTTCTGAAGATGAGTAAAAATGCATCTTATACTAGCTATTTTCTGTTTTGATTATAGATCTAGATTAAGTGGCAAAAATAGTATTTTTGCACCTGCCATGCACATTACTGTTGCTGTGCTGCATTCCAACTGCCTGATGTAAAACATTACATTATTTTACATAGCATAATATCACCTATGACATGATTTGCTTAAGGCACTCTCTATTTAAAAAACTTTAACCAAGCTTCAGCTACATTTTTGTAGACTAGGCTAAATTATAGCTACATTTTGAAGTAGGTAGGCGAACACTAACTGTGCTATAGAAAAATCTCTTTACAAAAATAATAAGCAAATTACAACTTTGTTTTTCAGTGATTGCATATTGATATAGTGTTTTTTAACAAGTGCAAACATCAGCATAAAACTGCTAGTGTTCAACCAATACTACTTTTAAGACATTTGCATGCGTTACACTTGTTGAATGGAGTGGGAAAGAAATGATTTTTGAGACATAACAATCATCAAAGTTCTGACAATTTAAAGATCCATTCCTTGCTCTAGTTAAAATTATACCCATCCTTATTCAACTCCCTCCCCAGACTACCCACTTTGTATTATTTACAGGCATAATCACACAATGCACAAGCAACACTGGTTGATGACATGATTCTGGTAGGGAAAGCCATGATTTATTTCCCTCTTACCTCTTTTTCTGATGTTTACCACCATTCCGAGAGGTTTTTGGGGCCGTTTTGCCGATATATATCTTTTTCATGGTTTACTTCTGAATACCAGCTCTCATTAAGGTTTTAAAGAGGTTTTCCCTCTTTAAAATTTGTTCCTTATTTACTGTTGACTGTTTATGTTTTCCCAGATGTTCTTGGAGGCCACAGGTTACCCCTGCAACTCCTGTCGACAGAGAAAAGATTTGCAAAATGACAAGTAAAATGAAACAATCCCTGCCCTAATCAATTAACCAACCAACCAATCAGTGTAGCTTTATTTATATAGCACCTTTCAAACAAGTTAATTGCAATTCAAAGTAATCAAATTGCTTTGCAAGCAACTGACAAAAATGTTAGATGATAAAATGGATTTTGAGACTAATACACATACAATTGAATCAGACAACAATAAAAATAAGATAAAGGATAGGTAATACAGCAAATAGAATTAACCAAAAAATGAAATTATTATTTCCTAAGAATACATTATATAGCAGAACAATAATGTTATATAAAATAACTATGAATGAAAGTAAAATTAATCAACAGTAATGTTGTAATGTTGAACGGTAAGGAGGCGGATGCATATGAGGAGAAGGTCGAGATTTATTAAGAGCAAATCCAGAATCGTAGTTGTTATAGCAATCCAGGGTCATAGAGCCAACACAGAGAGTACAGGGATACATTACAAAAAAACAAAAACACACGAAGGCAAACAGGGGAAGCAGGCTATAACAGAGGCTTGGAAACACGAAGACTAGGATAACAAAACAGGCTAGCATAAACAAAGGCTTTGAAACACAGACGAGCTTTCAGACTTCCACCAAACACATAAATGCAATTAAGTAAACATTTAAAGTAAAAATGCAATTAAGTAAACATTTTAAGTAAAAATGCAATTAAGTAAACATTCAAACAATGAACAGCCAAGACCAAGGGAAAAAGGAAGGGTTTAAATACATTAAGTAAATGCAGGACAGGTGTGGAAAATCAAAAAAGAAGCGGAGAAAATGAAACAATGGCATGCAACTAAAATACACAAGACAGGGAAAACATAGCACATGGAATCTGGGAGGGACTAATCATGGCAAAAATGTTAAACAAAAATAGAATAAAATATCAACAATAACAACAAAATATTGCTCTAACTACTAGAAATGACTTTAGGAGTAAATGTGTAAGCATGAACTGCAGCAGTCAGTGGACCTGAAGCGGTCATACTTACTGATGTCTAAATGTACTGTTCGTGTACAACAAAAAGAAACTTACAAAGTTATTAGGACAAACCATTAGAAATATTAGTATTTGTTCAAATCACTTTTTTGGGATATAATGGTGGCCAAAATCATTGACCCAAACAAGAAAATAGAACAGAAATCTCACTCTTATACCAGGAATGTACCTATTCCATGTTAATACCTGCAGCAGGGCATTTGTGTTGCTCTGCAGCTTCCTCAGAGGGTACAAACAATTACATGGCTGTAGGTGCCGTATACAATTCTACTATGAAGCACAGAATATTCCAATGCCAAGTAAAGTATTAAAAATGGAGTATTGTTTAAAAAAACAAAACCAACAAAACATGCAATCTCTCTCACACACTGCACAACACTGACTGCCAGCAAGCTAATGAAATTGCTATAATTTATCAAGCATTCTGAGCAGTTAATGTTTGTCTGCACAACACCTTGATAGCTAACATTTAATCACATTTAGATGTTAGCCTGCGAGTTAGTTTTACAAGAATCATAAAATGGTGTATGCTTCAGGTAGTGCACATAAAACATACTGAGAAAGGGCATAGTTCTCTAAAGATATGCTCCAACTACTGGTTACTTTGAATGAAATGGGCAAAGTGGAGAATGGCAATCCCCCCTCCCCATCCTCTTGTCCACACTCCCACCTCTAAACAACCTTCAACAGCCATCCTGCATGAACCAGGCCCAAACACACAATCGCTCCCTCATGTCTGGACTTTCCTACTTTATCAGCTCCCCAAATCTTCTTGGTAAGAGAGGTTTAGGACTTCTAGAAGGACACATGGTCATAACTTTATCTACGTATGGACGCATGGTCCAAACTTCTACATGATCCAAACAAGGACATATGGCTAAGGAACCTTGTTTGACCTCTATTATTGGATTTAGTGACCACTTGGAATGTAAGGATATAATCTACATTTTAATCTCCAACTGCACCCACGCCATAATTAAATAAATCACTTGAAAGCATCAAATATATCTTAAAATATATATATAAACTCCATCTATCAATAACAAAAAAATTCATACTGATTTTCAGCCATCTATGTGCAACCGTTGGCCAATCCAAATAATTTACCTGTGCTTTTAAATGGCCTTTTAAAACATGCTTCCGCTATAAGATAACTTCAGATTGTCATAGAAAATTCAATTACCATCAAAGTAACTGTGTGACATGTTTAAACAGTTTATAGAATGTTAGTAAAGTTCTTTATTTGCTTGCTTATATCTTTGTACAAAAACACGAGTTCATTCCTTCATAACCTAACACAAAATATGCAAGCCTTCAGTTACCACAAAATGCATGTTAATCAAATAGCAGTGTTCCTGAATAGACAGCTAAGACCCTCCTTTCTCAGTTTCCGTGGTTGTTATTGGGCCATAAAGAGCTATTTTCTTCCAGTGAGGCTCATTCACACCTACCAAGGTGCTAGGCGGGAAGGGGAGGGGGTGCTATCAAATTACTTCACAAGTGTTTTCCAGGCGCAAGCAGAGTGATTGGCAGCTGTTTTCACAAATAGAGGACAAATAGACAAAAATGTAGACACCTTGCTTTCCTTATTTGGTCAAGCACTGTGTGAGCTACAGCCATGCGCACAGCAAAAAATTGCTTTTGCACTGTAATCAGATAAACTGTAGTGCATGCATGCGACACTGTTTTGTGAAACTGATGCAGTCATGGATATTGCTTTTAGTGAATAATTTGATTGACAATACTTTTGGATATCTTGGAAAGGAAGAGGCTTATTTTAGCTGAAGTTTATGTGGAGTTGTTTGTGTGCAGTTATGAGCTGGAGATGGTTTAGTGGCTTCTAGCATGCACTAGCTATGATGTTTGCATCACAAATCATTAGATTTACATTTATGACATTTATCAGGCACTTTTATCCAAAATGACTTACAATTATCACAGTTTACAACTTGAGCGTTAAGGGCTTTGCTCAGGGGCCCAACAGTGGAAACTTGGTGGGACTTGTGGTGGGACTTGAACTGGGAACCTTCCAATTACAGGTCATATACCTTAAACATTCACTGCTGGAAAAAATGTGTAATTCTACTACAAATTGTAAGGATAAATGAGAGAGTATATTTCTTGATTTATTTTTTTACAGTATTACAGCATTTACAGTTTTACAGTATTTTCCCCAAGGTCACCCTTTAGCCTAATAGCAATGAAGCTAATAGCAATAAAGCTAATATTGTTTATCCTTTAATAATGAAGCTAAAATGAATTTATATTTGTCTTTTAGTAAGTTACTGAACATTGTTGTGATGTTTTAGCAAAACAAATCTTGTACTCTATATACTCTATACTCTTGCAATGTATATTGACTGATGATTGTATGCATTTGTAGAGGTTTTTGGGCAATTTGGAGATGTTTAGGACAGCTAGTGGAAAATACTGTGTAACTACTGAGTAATTTCATGTATATACTCAAAATTGTTCAATTGTGAATGAGGAAATGTATAGCATGACTGAAAATTAATCTCCAACATCCAAATACACATTATAAACCCCCAAAATAAAAGGCGCTTTTTGTTTTTAAAATATTTTCTCCTATATCACATGAGCTCAAATGGAACCTAAATGATGGAAAATATGCCTGGATGTGAATTAATGTCTTGGACCGAGTGTCTACTTCAGTTCCAATCCTGAATGATCATTGTGCTATGTGTATTATTTCAGATAACTAGTGTTAAAGTGAATATGTACAAATCATTCAAAAATAAGCAGGTTAATTAACCCTTGAAGGCACCTACAAGGTGCCTTTAGGGGTTAATTAAACTGTTCACAAAAGAGAACACTTACTGCTTAATGGTCTTTTTATTCTGTGAATTCACAGCACCCCTAAGTGACTGCATTCACGCATATATGGATCACCTTATTGGAAGTAGTGTTGTGAATAACAACTTGAATTGTACTTAGTCATGAACAAGATCCAACTAATCACCCTGGCATCTTTAGGATCCTTCTTTCTCTAACACCAACATATGCTATTTACTTTAATGTTTAAAGTAATGCCTTCATGTAATCTAAGCCTAGGGGGAGAGAAATCATGAATATTCATAATTTCCAGCCGCAGGCTAGTGAGGCAACCTATTCTTTGGGATGCCCCTAGAATCTTGGGGATATATGTACCCAGATGGAGAAAGAGAAAGTAGTTGGAATAGAAAAAAAAGGAAGAAGAAGCTTCAAGTCTAGAACCTCTTGTGAGATGAAACAGTTAGAAACACTTAGAAATGTGCCTGTATGTCATCCTATTAGTTCACTTTAGTTTGTTAAACTGTTTTTTACTGACCCCTATGTCATCATTCTAAAGTAAGTTTGTTTCATTGTTGAGAGAATTAGGATTAGTTCTGTTTGGCTGACTTTAATAGTGCGGCGGAAAAGACACATGGGTACACTCCAAGTGGGAGTCAAAAGGGAAAAGGTGTTTATTGACTCCTAGTGCTCTAGTGCAAAAGAAAAAACATACCAAATTTAAAAAGAAAAATCCAGCAATTATAAAATCTCCCTAAAAAACTTCAAAATCTTCAAAAAGCATGCCCTCTTGAATTTTCACTCTGAATCTTATATAGGGAAAAACATTAAATTAGGTGACATCGCGTCTTTCGGCGGGAAAATTCCCCATAAAAGTCCCCCTCAACACAGTCTATGGTTTATTTTCCCTCCAAAACAACATGGAAGCCTCCACAAAAATAATCACAGGTAAATTCATTTTTATCTACTTTTGTTTTACCTAAATATACAAACATTCCTGGCCAGATAAACATGAAACCTAAACTCTAGAAACATATTATAAGAACAATATTTAATTTATCCTACTTACAATAAATTTATCTTCCCCTGCAGGTCCTCACTAAATAGTACTTTTTCCATGCATGTTAATCACGTCACTCAATAAATCACATCAATAAAGTTTGATCAAACAATTTGTGTGTTAATTTGCATGCACACATATATAAATATATCCATACATAGCATATGTGCATCTCTAATAAAGAGTCCATATGAACACATTGTGGTGGAGGGTAGCTCCATCACACTGACAGTAATTAACTTTAATTAACTTCAAATCCCAGGCTATAGTAGCCTACGTCAATGGCCATTCAGATAACTATACACCTGAAAGCATCTTCGGGACACCTTTAAATGCCTTGTGGACTTTTGCAAAGTTCAACGCAATCCACAAGAATCGATCTGGCTTGTTTCATTGTCTTTTTCAACACCTTGGGACAGAAAAGCTGGGTTGCCGACAGAGTGAAGATTTTGGAATTATGCATGACAAATTACACATGTTTCATCCGAACTTCCAATACACAGAATTATTCCCTCCCCTAGCATGGCCGGGTGGATAACTGGTCTTCCATCATCCAGGAGTAGGCCTTTCTCCTTCATTCACAAGCTAACCTCTGGGAGCCAGCCATGACCCGTCATCCCCATAGATAACTTGTAGACAGAATAATATTTTTCCCATTTTAGTTCAGACAGTAGCCTCAAAGCTAACTTTCCCTGTCATGATGCCCTTGGAAGATTCTTCCCCTTTAATGGATGTTCCTTACAACAGTTTATGTTGAAGGTTTTTTTTTATTAGCATTTCGCTTGGGAAGATTGAGAGTTTGGGTTTATCCAATTAATTTATGTTAATTTTCCATACTTGTTAGTTAGGTTCTTAGGTTTTCTCCATTCTCAAATATTGGTTTTCCCTCAGGCCACTAATGTGCTAGCTAATTTTGCATATCTGAACCAAGTTTTTTTATTCCTCACCAACTATACATTATGATGTTTCATCAATAAACTTCACATGAATTATTTATTTATTTATTTATTCATTGTGGAAAGTATGTTTTTGTCATGGAACGCTCGCCTCTCGTGAGTCATGTGGTTTGGCCCGCCATGTTTAGTGGGAGGATCTTCATTTGTGGCCACGCCTGCACACACGTGCACCTTGCTTTGTCTTTGTGTATTTAAACCCGCATCAGAGTGTGCAGCGTTGTTGGTCATTGTTGATGTGGTGTGTTTAGGTGTTAGCATCTAAATGTAACATAGATAGCTATGTCTGTCTAGTTTGTGTTAATGTTAAAAATTGTTAGTATTAAGTGTGTCTGTGTTCATTGTTTGTGTTTCATGTGAGTGCCACTTTAGTCTCTATGTTTTGTGTAAATAAAAGTTTGTCCATGTCCAGAGAGTCTGTGCATCCTGCTCCATGGCCTTCGGCACTCGGGTCAACTCGTTACAGTTTTAACCAAAGGTCACTGCAAATGGTTTGAATTCTAGTTTCAAAATGAGACTGATACAGTGTTAATTAACCTAGTACACCATTGTTAATCATTTATAGATTGAAACATAATTTGCTACATTGGTTATGGTCTGAACCAGTTAGGTTCACTTTGCCTCCAAGGCAGAGCTGCCTTCGGGACAGTTTTGCATTTGCTTTTGCACATGAACTGTAAATACAAAGACCATAAAATTATAACACACTACATAAAAACAGGCAAAAATAAATGAGTTTTAAGTGTACTTAAAAGTATTCATTAAAGATTCTCTCACATCCACTGGAACGTTGTTCTAGCAGCTGGCAGTGAAATGCCTGACAGTAGCAACATCAATTTTTTTTTTCCTTTTGTGGAACAGAGGATCTGAGAAACCTGGTTCATAAACCAACAGCATTTCTAAGAGGGGATGTAAGGGGATATAGTTCCTTCTAAACTAATAAAAGATTTTTAAAATCAATGCGAAAACAGGTAACTAGTTTAAAGACTTTAAAATAGGTGTATGTGCACTTTCCTTTTAGTCTTAGTAAGTACTTGTGTCAGAGAAATTGTGTTAAATAAACTAGCTGATTCATTGTACTTTTGGTAAACCAGAAAGGAGAGCATTACAGTAATCTAGTCTGCCAGTTATCTAAGCATGCACAATTCTATCTGTGTTGCTCAAAGTGAGAAATGGCCTCTTTGATAAAATGTTGTTTTTGTTACACCCCACACATAAGCCATAATTATAAATAAAAGTCAAAAATTACTAGATTCCATACTTCTTGCTTGAGTTAAATTCTATTGTATTTAGGTTTGTGGTCAATTTCTCTCCCTGAGTCTTTCAAATTAATACTTAATTATTAACATTTAACCTGGCTGATCTGTAAAAAAAAAATTGGGATATCCAGGCAAAAAAATAGATTTAACAAGTATGTCAGTTGGCCTGATCCCATCAGGAGACATGGCCATATAGAGCTGACCGTCATCAGCATAGCTGTGGAAAGAGATGTCATGCCTCCTGATGACACTGCCCAGGGATAGCACAAATTGAAAAGTAACAGTCCTAAAATGGATCTTTATGGTACCCCACAGGTAACCTGATACTGATTGAAGCAGTGGTCATATATAGATATAAACATTTTTACCTGCTAAGATATGAGGTAATCCAGTTAATAACAGTTTCAAATAGGCCAACATCTTCACTTGTATATAATATAGCACAAGTGAGAGCCAATTTCTTTCTGCAAGATGATAAGAAATTGGTGCATGCTTTTTTCTCAACTACTTATTTGTTTGGCCAATTTATAGGTCTATGTTTCGAGTTGAGATCATTGGTTTTATGAAATCAAAAGTGAGAGGTGATAGTCATAGTCATAGTCATAGTACAATACATTGCAATATACTTTGGATGAGCACCAGAGAATCTCTGTGGTTGGGATGCAGTACATTTAAAGAGCACAGGGGCAGCACCCCAAAAAGATCAAGAGTCTATCAGTTATAGACAAAAGATCAGTTGTCTATAAAAATTATCTTAAATTTGTCACATGCAATTTTAGCCATCAATGTAAGAACAGAAGAATGAATTATTCTGTGTCCTTTGTAAGTTGGTAGGGGTCATGACATTGCAGTGTTTTTCCAGCCTCTTTTGAAAGGGTGGTAAGAAAAGTTTTAAAATGTTTTTTTTGAAGTTGCAGACTTGTGGTGAGAAGTATCATTGCTGCTGACATGTGACAACACAGTACTCATGTTGGCATGTTTTTAAAGCACAGCGGAAACTATAATAATAATAATAAGAAGAAGAAGAAGAAGAAGAAGAAGAAGAAGAAGAAGAAGAAGAAGAAGAAGAAGAATTAATTTATATAGCACCTTTCTCAAACTCATGTCATTCCTAGATCCCCCAGTCAGCTAGTCTTAAAGTTAAACATTCAAATATAAAATAAAGATGCAGACTTCAGAATTAGTAGAAGAGAAAGGCTGGTCCTGTCCTTTATTGCAGGTTAACGTTAACAAGCATTATTGAGGCACCCTCTGCAGAATGTCTAACAATCAAACAAAGAACCCAAATTTCTATACATTTGTCAGAAGTGATCATATATTTACCCCATCTTTTTTACATAGTAGTGTTTGCATTTGCCACTATTACATCCAAACCATATATTAGTCAACATATGCAAACTGATATTCAACACCCACACAGTTGGGTGTTTTCCAAGAAAAGACTTCTCTTAAACTTGTCCTAATGAAGTGTTTTTCTATACAATCCTGAGCCTGGTGGAGAGATCATATATCTTACCATGAGGTCCAGCAAAGTCTACCCAGGATCCTTTGCTGAAGCCTGCAGAGGCCTCTACAAAGACCTATGTCCTGTACGCAAATCATTCTGAAAGGACCCAGAACTCCCTTATGTTTTATGTTATTAATATGTCTAATGCAATGTTAGGCCTCTTTTCCCTTTAAACATCCTTTTTATTACCACACTCAAGGTCACTTTACAATAACAATACAGATGGAGAGAGAAAGAACAAAAAACACATTAATTAGCAGATTTAACACATTAATTAACTATTAACAGACAAATGGTGATGAAAAATATTGAGAAAGGTATGTTTTAAGTTTCCTATTTTTAAGGGATTTGGAAGAGGAAAGTGAAGACCGAAGTGTATGGATGGGGCAGTATGAATGCAGGAGTTCAGCCAGGTAGGGAGGTGCAAGACCATGCAGAGCTTTGTATGTAAGGAGTTTATACTGAATGCGTTCAGGGATAGGGAGCCATGATGGTTCTTGGGAAAAAATGGGCTGCTACAGTGGTGCTGTGGGGCACAGCAGAAGCCCCTGAACAAGGGAATCACTGATCAACACATTGGAATCAAGCACTGGTGACTGGGATGGGTGCCGTGGTGGGATGGTGGCCAGATGATGAGTTTGGGCTCAGTACTGTAAAACAGCTTTCCAGCCTTAGTTCCTGAGATGGTAGGGGCAGAGGATTTCCAGTAACACTTAAGTACTTATTAACTTGCCACTAGATAGTAAAGAATTACCATAGAATTATAATAGTTTTTCATTAATCACATTACACTATAATAAATTACTATGTTGGTTCAAGTGTAATTCATTAATAACCAGTCTTTAACTTTTGTGGTAACTACATGCTTAACTACATGTTTAATCCTTAATTAATACTTAAGTACTTACTAACTTAAGAAGCATTAATCAAGCATTAACTTAATAGTTCTCCATAAAGTATCCCTCATTATAATTACTTGTAATATTTTTGAAAGTGGTATAATTTACTAACCAATTACAGACTGTTATAGTAACTACATGTTTATGCTTTTAACTAAGCATAAAGTGATCAAATGTTACCAAGTTTATCAATTACTTTGAATGTTACTGTAACAGTGAGCGGTAAGGAGGCAGACGCATGTGCGGAGAACAGCGAGATTTATTAGGGGCAAATCCAGATTCGTAGTCATTATAGCACTCCAGGGTCATAGAGCCAACATGGAGAGTACGAGAGTACATCATACAGAAAACAAGGGCTAGGGTAAACGAACCAATGGCACAGGAAGGCAAACACAGGAAGCAGGCTATAACAAAGACTAGGGAAAACCTGGGGCTAAGCAAAATGAAGGCTAGGATACACGGAGTACAAACTTACAGGTATACAGAGACGGGTTTTCAAAAACATTCAGACATCAAACTAATCAAACATAATGAACCTAACAACCACAATGAACAAACACACAGATTCAAATAAACAACGAACAGCTAAGACACAGGGAACACAACAGGGTTTAAATACATGAACTTAACAAGACTAGAAACAAGGGTGAGGTGTGGAAAATCAAATGAGGGCAGAGAAAATGAAACTACGGCATGAAACTAAAATACCCAGGGAAAACATGGAACATGGACACTGGGAAGGACTAATCGTCACAGTTACATTCCACACTCCATTTAAATATATTTATTTAAGTATACTATTTTACAAATATATCACACTATTTTACATATATGTTGATTTAAAATGTCAGGCAAACTGTGAACGGCACAAAAAAGACCAAAAGAAAGTGCAACCATACCCGCTTCTCTCAGTTTAAATACTCTCTATGTCATGGGTCACAGGTCTTCTCCACAAAGGGCTGGTGTGGCTGCAGTTCACACAAGAATAAGCCCAATTGATTCCACTTGTTTTATCTTATACAGTTTGTGAATATGTTTGGTGACCCCACACTGAAAAAGAGGTTGCTTTAAATTTACTTGATTCAAATGTGTACACTGGATTCACAGTGATCGCAATGAACCATTTTTAGTGAATGCACTACACTAATAAAACCAGCTGCAACTGTTCTTACCTGTCAAATACCTAAAATTACATGTAGTGGTGCTGGCCTTCTAATATAAGGAGACTTCTAAAATCAAACATGGTGTAGTGTATAGGCTTGCCTCTTACCTCTTCAATGGATCATCTAAGTTTGTATTCTGTTAACACTAGTATTGGTATGTGCATAAAATACAAAAGCTGAAGTTTAAGCAAGTGTGTGCATAGTGTATTGTAGTAGAATGTAGTAGCTCTTCACTTTAACGCTAGTTATCTGAAATTGTATAGCACAATGATCATTCAGGATTCAAATTGAAGTAGACACTTGGGCCAAGACATTCATTCACATCCAGGCTTTTTTTTCCTCACAGATTGGAGATGTCTAGGAAACCTAGTGGGAAATGCTGTGTAATTCCTGAGTTAAGTGATTATCTGTCTAGAGCACACAAGCAACATTTTGCTTTGTGTATTTCCCTCCCTCAGTCAGTGGGTGACCATATAAGGGAAGTGAGGTGTCTATGTTTTCGACTGAGCGATCTCTATTTGTTGAATCAGCTCCCACTCAACCCAGGAGCATCTGAAAAACATTTGTGAAGTAATTTGATAGTGCCCCCCTTTCCCCTAACAGCTTGGTATTCATAGGTTTGAATGAGCGTCACTCAAAGAAAACAGCAATCATGGAATTTAAGAAAGTAGGGTTTTAGCTTTCTGCTTTGTCAATACTGTGCATTGTGTGGTAACTAAAGGCTTGCATATTTTGTATTTTATTTTAGGTTACGAAGATGTACAGATGTTTTTGTACAAAGACAAAAGCAAGCAAATTAAGAATTTTACTAACATTCTATACACTATTAAAATATGTCACACAGTTAATTTGATGGCAATTGAATTTTCTATGACAAAACCTGAAGTTATCTTATACTGGAAGCATTTTTTAAAAGGCCATTTAAAAGGACAGGTGTGATCATTGTTGAAATAAACAAAAATAAATATGGTGTATTCACACTGGGATTTCTGGAAAATGGTTGCATGTAGACATCTGAAAACTGGTAAGCAGGTACTTATATTAGTTCTAAGAAATTGTATGTGGATAGATGGACTTGTGGCATGGGAACAGTAGGAGGTAAATGAAGCATTAATTACTTGAACATCAATATTATGTATTATTCTTTGTGACCCCACAAATAAAGTGGAAAGTTAATGAGCTTACCTGTATTATTAACTGACTAGTAACTACTTAAGAACTAGCAGTAACTGATTACTGGTTTTTCATATGAGAGTGTCACAAGTACAAGTGCTTATGAGGAAATATCTTTCCTATGTATCTATAGAATTAATAACTTGATAATCCATTAATTGTATTAATACCTAACACAATACATCTCAAGAAAGACTACTATTATGCATTAATGTGTTCAAAGTTTTATTCAAAACACTGTAAAAAAGAAAGAAAATCACCTTTATAGTTGCATGAGCAGCCAAACACAATCTTCAGAACTGAACAGAGTACTTATAGGAGTAATACTGTTGCAATCCTAGGAGTTGTAATATGCGATACTAAACATATCACCTACATAGATAACATACTAACACTGTAATTATAAATAAGATATTTTAAACAAAAACTTTCAAGGGACCCAAACTTATTCAATATTTAGCTTCTTCAACATTAATCTTCTTCACATTACAGAAAATGGTGCTTTAAAATTCTGTGATTCAATTAAATCTATAAGCCATTTAGTTGCACAAACATCTGATCCATTGATATAATTCTTGCCAAAAAAAGTCAAATGAAATAAAACTATTTTGTTAATAATATTTTAACATTTTTTATTCATGTGCAAATCATGTAATCATGTAAATTTGAAGATCAGTTGTTTTGGTGCGTATTTAATCATGGGTATGAATATCTAGCAGGCTGCTATCTTCCTTCCATTGTTCCACTGTGGTTTTGAGCTCTGGTTCCTTTGAAAATACAGCTCTGCACTTTTCTGCAAAAAGGTGTGCCCTTTCCTTCCTTTGTGGAACGTAGCCCATATCTAGTAGTAAGATTCAGCTTCAATTCTGCAATGGCTGCTGTCGAAAATTGTTTTACGATTGACACAACCATAACCACAGGCACCGGTTTTCAACATGCCTCTGGACACAGCCTTCAGAACATCTCTATATCTAGGAATGGCATCTTCTGGCATCACAACTGACAAACAAACCAGATTTTTGGCTGTCTAACCTACACTGAGCTGGCAGTTTGTTAAGCACTCCTACTTTGTTCTCACATTAGTTTTATCATATAGGTGCATTTTGTTGTTTTAAAAATTACTGACTGTAGAACAGTAATTGACACATATGCCATACATATCACCTATTCATTAATGGAAAGAGACACCTATAGGACCATCACTCTATGGTATGGAATATGGTAATGTATATGGTATATGGTATTTGGGATTGTATCCAAGCACAGCAGTGTTGTTTTTCAACTCTATATAGACTGACAGTCTATACTACCAGACACACCTTCAACATCATACACACTTACTCTCTACACTAACAAACATACCTTCAACATCATATTCACTTACTGTCTACACTACCAGACACACCGTCAACACAATATACACTTACTGCCTACCAGACATGCCTACCTTGCAGCTCCACTCTGCTTGTACCCAATTCCAGACAACAGCTCATGTGTCAGTGCACATTATGTGTTAGCCATCCTCCAGCCTAAGGGGTTCCCATTTCCAGTCTCTTCACATTTTTTGTGTTTTTCCTATTTTATAGACATGACCCTGCCCAAGAGGGGCATTTTAATTATATACTTTATTCAAGTGTGCTAGATGTGACATAGCACAGAAATGTGCATAGTATGGGATCATCAGGGCAAGGATTATTAAATATTTCTCTTGCATTTAATCAGTGGTAACTTTCTGACTACATAACTGCTTTTGGCTGGGTCTTTTTTGATGAATTGGCAGGGTGGTCCACTCTCAACCTTAAAGTGACAATGGCATGTCTAAAAACTCCATCTACATATCTGTGTCTGATACACTCATAAAAGTAACACAAACAATTCCATGTCAGCATCACTGCTGTGCTGACAATGGACCACCACCCAAATAATATCTTTCAGAGGTGTTCCTGGGATGGTTACTTTTCATTAATGGACATAGTAGAAGGGGGGATGACAAATGCAAAATTACTTATTGTAATGGTTTAATGTGGTCTGCAAACCTACAAAGTGCACCTATATGATGGGTGTACTGATAAAAAGTAAAATGAATACAGGTACAATTTAGATTCAGGTACAACCTAACAAACTCGCAATAATAATTATTTGCAAGTGGTGTTACCTTTTTACTTTATATTCTTTCATCTTCTCTTGTACCTTCTTTTTCTTGCTCTTCTTTTTTAGTGGGCAGTTATCTGTGTAAGAATATGTATCAGAATCCTTAGCTATCTGTCCTTTCTTTTCCTCAGTGCCAGTGCTTAAATAACAATTGCATAATTACAATTTGGCATTTTCAGAATTGAATTATCGTGCTACAGCTATAATGTGAAATTTTAACTAACATTCATATTAAATTCACTTTATCTCTCCCTAATGTATAATGGATGAATTGGCAGCTTTTAGTACTCAAAGCACTTTTCAATGAAATAGATCCCACTCAAATAAAGGTGTCTTGATCAGGGACACCCCTACATTAGCCAGGTAAATTTGGGATGGAACTGTAACTTGGATAAGATTTTTAAACATCCTAACTCTGAACTTTTATCTTGTCTGTTTAGTCACCATGACATCTTTAGTTAGGACTGAATTTAGGACAGAACGTATTACAGAATAGCAGTTCCTATTCCTATAACAGTATTACAGAAGCATTGCAAATAAAATTTCCTATTGCAAAAAATTTTTAACAATATATAACAAGTTTTTTAACAATATATATTTTACTTACCTTCACTCAGTCTTTGCTGAAGAAACTGCTCAACATTCTTTTGTAATCTGGCCTTTTCCTCAAAACTTTCCACCTTCACCTTTAGAGCAGAATTTATTAATTTGCTTTCCTTAAAGCAGCCTGAAGTGCTGGTGATTCTCCTCTAATATAAACGCATATAAACGAATATAAACGCATTTTTGAATGGAGACAAGAGCAACTGTCAACACAAACTTATTGTTAATTTTTTACATTTCTTGCCATGTAAGTTCACTATCAATGTAAGCTTTATTTATATAGCCCTTTTTACAACAGGCATTGTCACAAAGCAGCTTTACAGAAAACTTGGCTTATGGTCAACACTGGATAGCAAAACTATAACAGCACTACCTCAACAATAAATATGGACAGAGTGTAAGACTTTATCATATTGAATATAGAGACAAGAAAAAAGAAACCAGCATGTCACTGGACAGAACAATTTATATTAAGCAATGAAAACAACAATGACTATTGTTAGAGGTCTATCAGAGTAACAATGATAAATAGATCTGTAAGAGTTAAATCCATGTATTTTAAAGACTACTACAAAAAGCCTATCATAATGATCTGTTAGTATGAATATAAGTTCAGTGTACTGGGATGCAGTTGAAACAATATCTATGATTAAATGGTTCTAGCTGGGGAGTAGTTTCCTTTGCAGACACCAATATTATCAGGAGGGAGAATGGCATGAAGGTGGTGGAACCTATCCAGAAGGCGGGTGAGCAGGGCTGCTCGATATGTGGATGACATGTTAAAATTTTTATTTCAAAGTATAGGGCCCCTCATTATTGTCATCTACTGATCAGTATATGGCTTAAAAATCCTTGTTATTATGGTCCTAAGAAGTAATGCTTTATGTTATATACCTTGGGTAAAAGCCTTGAAGTTATTTTTTTCCTGGATCTGAGTTTCCCATGAGTGGCCAGTAGCAGGAGGGTTTTGGTACGGAGAGATTTTTGGTGATACTGCCAAATCTAGTTGAAGATCTTCAGATGCTGCTATGAGAAAGAAAACAAAGTGTGAACACAGTGTAAGAGTAATGTCTCAATGTGGAAATGCCATGGACTATTTGCTAAAATAAACCGTAAAAAAAGCCAGTATCTCATAATACATTTAAGAGCCATACTTAACCATGTTTATAATTGGACCAAAATAGTTACACAACTTTTGTGACTTGACAAGATAAAAAAAAAAGACATCAGTACTTCTGTTCATAAGATTGCTGTAACATTTTTTGTATAAGTTGTGTTTTCCATTTGTGAGCATAAGATAGCTAATTAGATAGCCAACTTAGCTAGCTAAGTTAATGAAGTTATATATTTAATGTTAGCCAGCACAACCTATATTTTCTTCATATTATATTTATAGCTGCATAACTACAGTTTTGTTTTTTTTTACTTACCAGCAGTCTTTGTTGATGGCTTTTCATTTCCGTTCATTAATTCTTTAGATTTTTTGCTCAACCTCCATGCTACACTCTTCTTCAGACTCAGCTTGGTAGTTGCACGGGATAACAGCCACCCATGCAAGCTCATTTAGAGGCTCAGATTTATTGTTGTATGAGAATGTACTTCACTGCAAGTAGACTCTGTTTTTCTGTGGTGGCATAACCTGAAAGTTTAAGTGTTCAGTGAACAGTTACTCAGAATGGTGTCTATTACTGTATTTTAATGTTATACTCTCTCTGGCATTTCTTTCTCAGGGAGTATACAACACACACAGTCAAGAAGTCAGTCAGATCAAGACGTCAGTCAAGAAGTCAGTCAGATCAGGATCCATGTTTCAGAGGAACAACCTAAGCAAGATAAACTGGATTAAATTTAACTACAGGTATGTCAACATTATTTCAGACTCCAGTATTTTCAAATTCTCTTTTATAAGCATGACAATAACAGTGTATATATATATATACTGTTATATATGCTGTTATTGCCCCCCCCCCTTTTGACCAGGTTACAACTATATATAGTTCTAACCTGGTCAAAAGGGGGGCTCTCTTCCACCCCTGGGCCACAGACGGGACCTGGGATATGCTGGTGCCTGGTGAATTAGCAACAGAGCCATAAATGGCCCAGCTACCAAGATGGCCTGATCCCTGACCTTTTTGTTTTATAAAGTTTTATAAATGCCTGTTGTTACATTATTCTGTTCAGTACTTATCCTTCATTAATTTGTATTATTCACTCATATTACCTCATCTGTATGTTGCTTAACCTCATGTATATTCTAAACAAATTGTTACTCACACCTAGTCAAGTTTACAAGAAATACTATATGAACCAAGCAGACAATATTTTAAAGTTAGTAGTTGTAAAGTAATTAAAATGATTATCTAAATGTTCTACCCTCATTCTAAGACCAGGAGGTAGAAATGGATAGGAATATATGATTTTCTTTATTATTATTCCTTTATTGCTTTATTTCCATATTTTCTGAATATTTAATCTGTGGTGAATCCGATGTATTCCTATATTCCTATATTTCTTACATTATTTTCCCCAATTGTGAACAGAGGTTATTGAATATGCATGACCTAGGCAAGCATCATTTATTCCAAGAGATAACTGACAATCTACCCACTCAGTTGAGTGGAGAAGTTGGATGTGTGGAGTTGACAAGTTGAGAGGTGAGGAGAGGAGTATGTCGAGTCGATCAGTCTAGTCAGGTACATACATATAAACTACGACTGAAACAAAAAATGGTTAGGGCTAACCCCCCCCCCCCCCACCACCACCCTCACACTAACCTTTGGCGAAGACAATGTTTTTTCCGTCTATTTCTGTTTCATAAATAAGTCAATAACCTCTCAATATGCAGCTAGAAATATTAGGATGTCTTGGTTTGCCATATGTTAATCATTGTTTATTTTGTTATTATCGCATTAATTTATTTTCATTAGTGTGTATTTGTTGGAATTGATCCATCATGGCTCTTATTGAACACACACATCTAATCTTTACTGAAATTCTAATACACTGCCAGTAAAAAACCCACTCTAATTTTGGAAAATGTCTGCCTGCAAAGGCCTATGTGACTAAAGTCAGATCCTGTCATGGAACGCCCGCCTCCAGTGAGTCACATGGTTTAGCCCGCCACGTGCAGTGGGAGGATCCTGTTTTGTAGCCACACCTGCACACACCTGTATTGTGTTAGTCTTTTGTGTATTTAAATTCTTGTCATTGTGTGCAGTGTTGTCAGTTATTGTTCCGTGTTAACCATGTGGCATTTATTGTTTGTAAATCATGTGAGTGCCATTGTCTTTATGTTTCAATTAAATGTTCATCGTTGTCAAGGAAGTGTGTGCATTCTGCTCCACGCCCTTCGGTACTCGGGCAGATGTTACAGATCCGAAGGTCCAATTCCTCAGTCTAAGAACCCTGGTCTCCACACCATCACTGAATGTCAAGAACTTCAAGGAAAAGCTATTCACTGTAATAAACTACTATGTTGGTTCAAGTGCAATTAATGTTACAGGTTTAATCAGTTCTTATCTAATGCTTAAATATATACTAACTTATGAATAAGCCAAGCAGGTAATGTTCTCCTGGCATTCTCCTGGTATTCACCAAACCCAGACTTGTTCATCAGACTGCCAGATTGAGAAGTGTGGTTTGTCACTCTACAGTTTACACTGCTCCAGTCTAGCGATGGCATGTTTTACATCACTCTATTCAGTGTTTGGCATTGTTGTTGGTGATGTTAGGCTTGTATGCAGCTGCTCAGCCATGGATACTGATGCCATGAAGCTCCTAATACACAGTTTTTGTGCTCATGTTAATGCGAGATGAGGTTTGGGACTCTGCAGTTAATGAATCAGCAGAGCATTGCCGACTTTTATGCAGTATGTGCCTCAGCAACACTGCTATGTAACTTTACATGGTCTGCCACATCATGGATGAGTTTCTGTGGTTCCCAAACACTTCCAATTTTCAGTAATACCACTCACAGCTGATCATGGAATATCCAGGAGAGAAGAAATTTCATGTACTGACTTGCAACAGTGGCATCCTATTACAGTACCACACTCAAATTTGGCGAACACTTTATAAGGGCCCATTCTTTCACAAATGTTTGTAAAGATATGCACCTGCATAAGGCTCTGAAGGCCCATCAGGCCTGCCCCATGGAACATGTGAGGTAGACTATGGGCCTGAGGAACAGTGCAGGGGCTCTTCTTTCCATTTGTTGCCTTGTGTTACAGGGTCCAGACACTGGCATGTGACAGCCAGCCTCCAGGCACCAGCAAGGAACACAACGGCCAGCCTCTGGATGTCGGCACGCTTGTGGTCGCTAAGGCCATGTCTGGTACACTCAGGGATGCGCAAGCCACATCTGCAACACCTCGGGACATGCCATCAGCAACAGCCATGCCTCCAAACCTGCTACTGACTGACACAGTGCCCCCAGTCCTGTCATCTGCAGCAGATGCACTCCCAGACCTGTCATCTGCAACAGTTGTGCCTCTGGACTCATCGAATGCAGCAGTGGTTGGTACGGACCAGCTGCCAGTAGCTGCTGCGCTTCCTGACCCAATGACAATGCCTGTCTGCGGCATGAGAGACGCCACCCAGCCAGTCCCTGTCTCAGTGTGAAGGGTGCCACCCATCCAGTTCCTGTCTCAGGCATGGAGGACACCACCCTATCAGTTCCTGTCTCTGATGTGGAGGGCACCGCTCTACCAGTTTTTGTGCCATGTGCCAGTTTCCCATTTAGGTCCCCTGAATCTACTCCTCGTCCTGAAGCATCTCCAGTCCCGGTTCCTGGTGTCACACCTGATCCTCTGTCTGATCACTGCCTCACCTCCTCTCCTGTGCCTGCTTTGTGTGTCATTCCTGGTCTTCCTACTTCAACTCCATGTGACGTCCTGCCTACTGCTGCATTTCCTGGTCCCATCTGTGTTTTGCCACCTGTCACAGCTCCAGTTCTGACTATGTTTCCTGTGCCTGTACATGTCTAGTCTTGTTTCTGTTCCCTAGTTCTTGGGTTTTCTGCTTGGTTTTGTTTTTTTAGCACATCAGGAACCGTGCATTGGCAGACGAGTGATTCTGTTACGTTCGTCCCTCCCTGGTGTCACGATTTTAATGGCAAAGATACCTGTTTCCTGGTTTTGTTTCCTCCTGCTTCCTTGTTTTGGTTTCATTCTGTTTCGCCCCTTTGTTTGCATCTCTGCCTATCATTATGTTCACCTATGTCTTGTTAGTCATTAGTCTCTGTGTTTAAGCCCCATGTATTCAGTCTATTTTTGCGAAGTCTTGTCAACGTGTTACATTACTGAGCTGTGCATTATTGTTGGTTGCTATTCGGGATTACTCCCTTTGCCTGTTCCCTGTCTGTTTTGTTTGCATCATGGACTGCTCTTTGGAGACTTCCTTTGCATATATATAGACTACGTTTTTGGACTACCCCTGTTCTCTATTAAACTGCATTCAACTCCATCTATGTTCGTGCACAGAATCTGACAACAGCAAACAGTTGAAAAGCATATTTCTTAATTTAACTAACAGTGGTTTCTAAACTAGCACCTGATAGGTATTACCATGGCAACACATTCACCGACATTCTTTCAAACAAGCTTGCAAAGGGTAACACAGGCTGAAACAGTGAAGATCAATGTCCTCTTGTTAAACGGCAGACAAAACTCTCTCACCTGGATTTTAGCACTGGAAAAACAATTCTCAGTATGCCTGGACAACATTGTGTTTTATCACATAGGAACATGCGGTGGAAATTCCCTCCAAATTCCGGAAGTATTCCAGACAAACTTGGATAACCTCAAAATCACCACATGACTTTATAACATCTGGGTATTGTTCATCTCAACACCAAGGGCTATTTAACAGGCATAGTTAATCTAAACATAGTTTCATTAACAAACATGGTTTAAATAGTTAAATGCTATTTTAATGTATTTGTATTTTGTGGTTAATCCATCTTGTTTAGATAACCTTAACCTTAAGATTTGTAGCACACAGAGTTATCTCTCCTCTTTGCATGTGAACACTCTCCCTCTCTTTACTAACCATCATACGTGACATCTCATTATAATCTCTCCTTCCTTAGGATAAGGCAGACCACTGACTTTATTGTTAGTTGGTAAAACCAGTGCTATTGTCCTTTGTTCAGCAGTCACATTACAACAAACCAGCTGAGCTCAGTAACATACAGCCATGTGACTCTACTGTTCAAAAGACAGAAATACTACCTCCTTCCTACATCACACACCCACACTCATGTGGGCTTGCAAACATCTTCACTCACATATTCACTCTCCTCCCCTTTTCTACACACACACACACACACACACACACACACACACACACACACAGGCTAGAAAGCCATTTAGCTTGTTTCATTGTAAATATACTGATTGTTGAACTGTTTTGTCTTAGCTGTGTTAACAAATAAATTACTCTCACCAAGCTGTCTGTCTCGATAGCACTCAGATTCTGGCTGTTGACAAAAGCTAAGACTGTAAAACTGAGATAAATTGTGAGACTGGTGAATTGAGACTGGTATAGTAATTATATGTGGTTTACTAGGTAAAAACCCCATACATTTGTAGGCTAGCTAAAGGCACATATCCACTCAAATAGTTAGACATCTAATTAGTGGGCTATATTTACACTGTGTTGGGACATGTTTAAACATCTGTGATGAGCTTGCCTTTTATTGTCAACAGGTTTCAGTCTTCTCACTCATTAATGCATGACCTAAGAGATAATGAGCCAGGATGTCCTGCTGTCTGAAATTCTACAATGCAGTAGTAACGAATTCAGAAATTGGTATAAAACTCTTGTCAAAACAGTAGTGTCACACAGTAGTTTTGCACTGGCCTTGAAATGGCTCTTCTGCAGGAAGCTATAACCTTTTCACATTCTGGGATAGCAATACTGCACCTATACCCTTATACTTGCATAACAAAATTTCCACCTAACATTGAAGCATTGAGGACTAGAGACTGCTAAATAGAAATCAGTTGTCATTATGCATGAAAAATTATATAATTTAAATTACTTAATCATACCACAATTATGTAAATATTTTTTATTCCCATAATGACTGTATTAATACAATAGTATGAGTATGTATGCTATAATTATGTATATCATAATGATTACATATATATATATATATATATATATATATATATATATATATATATATATATATATATATATATATAATAAAATTGTATAATTGCTCTCTGACTCTGAATACCACTAGAAGAGGTTTCATTTATGATTTGAGCCACCTCTACCAATGTCAGTTTAATTTCATCAAACCTGGAATATCTGCTTCAAGTACCTTGGCGGCTCTGTGCTTCCCTGAAAAGTATGTCTGTTCCCCCATCATTGAATCGGCTTATACTTGGCTGCTAGGGAACGAGTGGAGTTAATCTGACTGGATATTGCGAGAGCACACCTAACCACACCTGCTGATTGTGTATTCAACAACAATAGACAAGATTAAGTGTTATTAGCTCTCCCATTCATATTTCGTAGTATTCTGTCTCTTCATCGAATATGTTGATGAATATATCTGCTAGTGATGGCCACAATGAAGTCTAATTAAATGGCAAAAGCAGTTCTGCTGGAAAATATATTTTTGAAACTCTGTTTTATCTTCTGGCCATTCATATCAAAGCTTTACACAACAGCCATATTAATCATGTTAATGTATATAAAAACATGGGCATAGGATTTGTTGCATGTTGTCCCTAGGGTAAGGAACCAAAAGCCACTGAACCCCTGGGACAGAAATTGCTGAACCACATCAAAACATGAAGAAAACAAGAGATATTTCATCTGTCTTTTAAAAAATGGAAGGTTGTGAATTAGTCTAAAAATTAACAGTTAATCCTTTCCTTTAATTTTCCTAATGAGACTTGCAAAAGGAAATGTACATATTTGCTATACTTCAAACAGACCTGGCTACTGTTTGTAAATGGTTATTAGCATTTAATTTATTATACAAAAAGCCAATTTATAGTATATTTAGGAAGGGAAGGATACAGAAGCATTGTATTATTTGCTTTGCAAAATTTTATTTGTATCTGTTACCAACAGAATAATAGTGTCTGTTCTTTACAGTAATAAATCTTTAAAGTGTACCTCCATTTCCAAATAATTTCTGTGTCCATGTATAAAAGTATATATAAATTCTGTAATGTGACGGCACATATTCTAACAATAAATATTGCATGAATATTCTGTTCAAGGGTTCCAAAGATTTAGTTAGTTGAATAATGGGTAGTATGTGAGGTTTGAATGTTTGTTTATATTATAGTGTCAAATTTTATGCTTGGATTTTATTCGCATTTTATGAAAGATATAAATAATAAGTGTCCATTGCAACTGGAGCTGCCTGCCAAAGCTTTTCAAACCCTCACTTCCCTAAGATCCCATGACATGAGAGTGCAACCACAATTTGAAACATTGCATCAAAGTGCCAAGATAGTTTTGAAACGTTGGTATCTAAAATTAGTAAAGGAAGACCATGCTAAATATTTGATATGAATTATTTGTTATTGCTAGTCATGCTCCCAGCCTTGTGCTCTGGTCTTGTTCTGGCACCCTATTTTACAGGCCTACTAAGCTCCATCTGGAATCAGTATTATTGCCATATATTCACCTTTACTCACTCAGTTCAACATTAATATATTTGTGCACACATTTCTTCCAGTGATTTTATGCATAATTATGTACTCTCCGTGACTCACTTAAACAGGTTCAACATTTATTTTTGCCAGATGTTTATTCTTTTTAATAAAAACTGGATGTGAACACTTGGCAACTTTAGTTGCTGGTGGTAAAATAGCTGTTAAATATACACGCACGTGCATCTTAATCACAATACTACTGGACAAAACAGACTATTGCTTATGATTTGATGAAATATATTATAATTATTCAAAAAGAGCCTCATTTTCCTAAACACAGATTGTTAAAAACATAAAATTGTATTAATGTAAACAGGACTCTCTGAATAATACTATAACATTAAATTCCAACACTTCAAATATAAGAAAAGTAGAATTAGCAGCAGCATGTCATCCATTGTATACTGTGGCATGTTTTAACAAAAAACATTCTTTGAATGCAATGAGCATCAACAATTCAACATCTAAAAACAAATGTAAAAATGTAACATTTTATAACAATATGATAATTCACATAAAAAATGATTTGGTTGAAAGAAAATTGAACTTAACAAACTTAGTTATGAATTTTCAAATTTCAGAAACCTGACTTTAAAAGGTGTTAAATAGCTTTTTAAAGACATTTTCCTCTAAATAATTAAAAACGAAACACAAAAATTAACTGCAAATCGTAGTTTTACCTATTATTCCAAAATGCTTGCTTTAAAGAGCCTGTACAAAACATATTTATCACATATTTATAATATATTTATAACATATATTTGCCTATCAGCAACTTTAATTGCCAAGTTCCAATTGCTTGTATGAACATGTAAACATGTTGGAGGAATTGACTCCATTATGCTTCCATTAAGTAGCACCAGGAAGTTGTTTTTAATCACGACAGGTGTTTATATAAAATTCCTGTGCATCTACACAAGAATTCATAGTAAGCAAATCTCATATCTAGATGAAACAAATTCTGTGTTCATTATCAATATTTATTAGCATTTAAAATGTATCATGTGTGTTAATGACAGCAAAGAATGACATAAAGCATGCTAGCGGAAACAACATAGCTTTAAAGTTCTGGGGAACTAGGGATAACGTATTTATGATTCCTGAACACTTTGTAATGGGAAAAGAATAAACAGCATCCCTACTTCTAAAGATCAAAGAACACTGGTAGCTTCTTCAGAAACATCCTGACCTGCACCATCACTGCACCATCTGCCAGATGAGGATGGGCCAACCCTTTGAGTCTTGGTTCCTCGGCTTGCTTACTGGGGGCTTGGACTCGGACATTTGTAAAGCTGCTTTGTGACAATATCTGTTGTAAAAAGTGCTATATAAATAAATTTGATTTGATTTGACTTTCTCGATTTATAACTGCCGTGCCTCAGATAGGAAATCATTGCAGTCTGCAGTATCAGGAAGGACCTGTTCCACCCCAAAGTTTGTTTCCAGCACTCCCATCTGAACTTAGGCTAAAGAAAAACCAGACCAAGAACTCTGCTCTCACTGCCTCCTACAGGCAGTGTTAAATGGACACTTGCATATACATTGAACTGCTATCTCACCTGACTGACTTGCAGACATTTGCACTAGGCACTGCAATTTGCAATTGTACACATGAAATTAACACTTCTCTTGCTTTAATCTGAGAGGAGCTTGAGCATTTCCAGAACCAGTGGTCATTACTCAAAATAGAGGTCATTAAGCTCGCTCATTTGAAGTGCTTAGCCTTAGAGTAGTAGATCGGTGTTACGATTAGTCCCTCCCAGCTTCTGTGTTCCATGTTTTCTCTGTCTTGTGTATTTTAGTTCCATGCCATAGTTTCATTTTCTCCACCCCTTGTTTGATTGCTTACAGCTGTCCCTCGCTTCTACCTTGTTAAGTTCATGCATTTAAATCCTGTCACATTCCCGGTGTCTTTGCTGTTCATTGCATGTTTATTCAAATGATTGTGTTTCTCTGTACTCTGTGCCTTTGTGTTTCCTAGCCTTTATTATAACCTGCTTCCCCTGTTTGCCTTCGTGTGTTTTGCTTGTTTAATCATGTATCTCCATGCTTTCCGTGTTGGCTTTATGAGCCTGGACTGCTACAACGACTCTGATTTTGGATTTGCCCATAATAAATCTTGCTCTTTTCCATACGTGTCTGCCTCCTAACTGCTCAACGTTACACCCTGCATTCTTTGAACCCAAAATAATAAGCACATTTCTAGAAAGTTAATTTCTAGGGAAAAAGATTATAGGAATAACATTAAAGTATTTTCGTTTTTATCGATAGAGGGGATAAATTGACAAAATGTAGCTATATTGCTAGACATTATTAAAGTAAGTGCATATGAATTGGACACAGTTATGATTTTACAGGTTTTCTGGTGTGTTCAAAGTATGTGGAAGTCAGATTTGTGCATGTTTAATGAAAACACTCTCTGCATCATTTTTAAGACAAGTCAACATGTTTAAACTGTATAAACTGGCACTTTGCATCCAATGAGAAAAACTGGAGACTTTCTGGCTCTTTAGGTAATTACCTCTCCTAAAATGTTTGTCAACTCTAATTCTGGAATATCGATATTTGTCAAAACTATCTACTTTAATCAGAAAGTGTTTTCCATGACACTAGTGGGCCATTGAATAGTGATAATGATCAACAGATTGGCTGCACTTGTATTTCTCTCTAGAAATTAGTTATATGCTGATATATTCCAAACAAGATTCAATCAATGATTAGCACTTTAAATCATCAAATCTAGGTGAGAGCCTAGTAAACATCAATAACATCTTCAAGTTTTTCCTGACCATGCTAATGAGCAGCACATAATTGCATCGATTGAAAACCTACATGAGAAATACTCATTGCCCTCCCCATCCACCCAAGTCTCAAATGTTGCCCATGAGCATGACCTAGAGATGCAGGTGTGCTGAAATAATATCCCTTCTCCAGTCCCCTTTGGAGTACAGTTTGGCATCATTCTATCAGTGTTCATGAGTTGGAGTTATATTTGCATAATAATGGCAGTGGACGCGCCACTCATTTTTGATTGGCATCTGTTGAAATGTCCAGAATTGTTTCATAATTATTACAATTAAAATTCTTGTGAATATCTGGAGGCCAGATTTGTGTAGTTTGAATAAATAAAACTTAGGAATTATTGTAAAAACCTAGGAATTCAACAAAAGCATTATGTTTGGCATGTAGTGTAGGAGTTATGGGCTGGAATGCATTTTGGTGCACTATAGTACCACTTATAGTCCGATTGAGCTGGTGTCATATGCCTCAGTAGTGGGAGGGTAAAAAAAAGCATGACAGGTCAACAGATCTCACAATTCTGTACATGCTAGGATACACCTGGGAAAATCTGTAGGTTTTTTAGACTTACAATGTCTACTGTAAGTGACAATCTTACAGAAAATGGTAAGAAAATAATCCATAATATGGTAAAATGGTAAGGGTTTCCATAATCTGGGGGCTGCCACAGAAAAAGAACCATTTCCTTTTAATCTCAATCTAGAGCAGAGAATAGTGACAAACAAATGATTTGAAGATCTTCACACTCAAGAAACAGAAAGTGGAAAAGAACATTAGAACTATAGCTCAGAGCCATGCAGTGTAGAGAGTTAAAAACAAATAACAAATCCTTAAAAGGTATTCTATACGTAAATGTTAATCATTGGAGAGATCCATTCTCTCTTCATTTTACCAGACAGAAGTCAAGAAGCTGCATTTGACCAGATGTAAGATATATAATGTAAACTGAAAAAAGTCCCATTTAAAGGAAATTACAATCCTTATATGACAGAACACATTTAAGTTTTATAAATCAGATTTTTATCTGGAAAAAAAAACAAAACTACCTCTCACCACTGCATTTATCTCGTTGTCAAAGTTTAAAGTGAAGTCAAAGAAGATGGTAGGATTTTTTGCATAACTATGTATGTTATTTGATAATGGTCTCTGTTAGTCAGCTATAATTTTAGTGTTCACAAGATTTCCAAAAACAATTTCTGTCTTGTCATCATGTAACATGACATTCTTGGACATCCAGCAATTGAAAAGACAATGAAAAGGGGGTTTCAAAGAGCTGTCACCCGCTTTCAGTTGACGCTATAACTGCATATCATCTGCATAACATTGGTAAGAGATTTTATATTCATGAAAGATTGGCCCATGAGGAATTATATACAACAAAAATAGAACAGGGCTCAAAACAGAGCCCCCAGGCAAACCACAAGTAATGGCTGTCATTGGAAAATAGAAAATTGCCAGTATTACAAATATTAACATTCTACTGAGGAAAACCACTTAAGAGAAGTAGCCTAGATGCCAAAACCACATTCAAAAGGATTGTACGGTCAACCATAGGAAACACTGCACTTAGGCCCAAAACATTTAAAACAGTACACTTTTCTGGTGCCAAGTAATGATATATTACTACATATTGGTTCTGTAACATGTATCATTTTGTATTTCCTTTTGCATTTTAAGAGAATTTGGCTGAATGTAAGGTTTAAAGTAGGATGCTTACAAATGATATAATATGATATAAACTATATAATAATAATAAAAAAATGAAAACTAGTGAAAACTATGAAGCCTGCCTAAATCTGAATTACTTTCAGAATTACTATTACTTATAGTACGAAGCAGCACCAACTAAAGTAACAAAATTTATGGTCACAGATTTCAGTGCAACAGGTCTTGTGTCTCATTGTTGTAATGGTATCACATGGAACGGTCCACCCTGTGCATGTCGAGTCATTGCTGACTGTTTTTATTATGACTGCCACTTCCAGTATCAGGAAGGACATGTTCCACCCCACAGTTTGTTTCCAGCACTCCCATCTGAACTTAGGCTACAGAAAAACCAGGCCAAGAACTCTGCTCTCACAAACAGTTTTTTCCTACAGGCAGTGTTAAATGGACACTTGCATATACATTGAACTACTATCTCACCTGACTGACTTGCAGACATTTGCACTAGGCACTGCAATTTGCAATTGTACACATGAAATTAACACTTCTCTTGCTTTAATCTGAGAGGATCTTGAGCATTTCCAGAACCAGTGGTCATTACTCAAAATAGAGGTCATTAAGCTCGCTCATTTGAAGTGCTTAGCCTTAGAGTAGTAGATTGGTGTTACGATTAGTCCCTCCCAGCTTCTGTGTTCCATGTTTTCTCTGTCTTGTGTATTTTAGTTCCATGCCATAGTTTCATTTTCTCCACCCCTTGTTTGATTGCTTACAGCTGTCCCTCGCTTCTACCTTGTTAAGTTCATGCATTTAAATCCTGTCACATTCCCGGTGTCTTTGCTGTTCATTGCATGTTTATTCAAATGATTGTGTTTCTCTGTAGTCTGTGCGTCCTGCCCCTTGCCCTACAACACTCAGGCCATCACAATGCTCCACCACTAACATTAGCAAACACATTTATATGGAAGAGCCTAAGGACAAGGTTAATTTCAAGCTAAAAACTCCTGTCATACCAAAGCTTACTCTATGAACACCTGTTTAATAACAGTCCAAACAGCTGATTAACAGCAGATTAATATTAGCTATATAACAAATAAACATTACTAAAAACTGCTTATCGTGGTAACAATAACATTAACTCCTTAAAGAAATTCACTAGATAGAAAATGATCTAAAGTGCTTGATGTGTTTTGGGATCGTGTTTAGGAGTGCAAAAGTGTTTAATGCTAACTAACTTAAAATCTCTTAATGTGAATTTATGTGTAGAGATATTCATATTAGAGGAAAGAGATGAGCCAATCATATCAAACTCTAACACCCATAACAAACATTTTACACACACATGCACACACATCCTCCTTTGCCCTCACGTCCCGCCTCATTCTTGCCCTACTAACCACCAGCTCTGTCAAAGCTCATACCTTTAATCATTTACATCTATTCCTAATTCTGTCTCATCATACCCTTAGATTTACATTTACATTTGCCTGGTTTACCATTCTCCTGTATTTTTTCCAGCCTTTGTTGCCCTTTTCACTATAGATTGATCTCTACCTAATTGATGCAGTGTTTGGATTGTCTGCCTGGTCTTTTAATAAGATTTCTGATAGGCAGTATAATTTTCCATGTATTACAAATAAAATTTGTTGGATATAGTTTACATATCAGCAGGCCATGAATGGTTCTTTATGAATTTATAGGTTATAGTAATTTGAAAGCTTATGCATCTGAGACTAAAACCATAACATAAATAAAACACGCAGACAATTAAGACACAAACAGTCATTTCGACATCCATTGACTACAGTAGCGAATAAAAAAGCCCCAAGGACTAAAAGACAGCATGTGACTTTGATTATATTATCTAGGCATATTCATGATGAGGCATGGTAGCATGTTTATCTCTCACCATTTTTATTCATAATGTGTCTCACCCATGGTAGACAAACTGACAAATGTTTTTTAAACTGATCTGTCAAACATGATATACTTGTTTATAACTCTGTAATCTTAAAACATGAAAATAATTCTATTACAATATATCAAAATATGTACTTTATTCAAATATGCATGTTGCATTGAAATGGTTCTCAGCAAAATTCTTATTTGGCCATGTTACTTTCACCCCTCCCTGGCATTGTGGTTCCTACAGCGACGCAACCTGTTTTGTTTACTTCCTAGTTCTGATTCCTTGTTAGTATCTCCACCTGTTATTGTAATCACCTGTGTCTTGTTAGTCCTCATTTGTTCTAGTATTTAAGCCTCATGTGGTTGATCTTTGCGAAGTCTAATCATCCTGCCTTGCATTAGTGGGCTATTTTTTTTTTTTTATTGTTTTATGTTATCCTGTTTTGGATTTCTGTTGGTTTTATTTGCTTTGTGGACTACTCTCTGGATATTACCTTAGCCTGTCTATTGACTATGTCCTTGGATTGCCCCTGTTGCCTATTAAACTATATCCTTTATACTGCATTCGACTCTGCCCCTATTTATCTAAACCTGACAGTCCAATAGTGTTAAACTAAATATGACATATATTGCAATCCAAGTAGTTAGTCCAATCCCTATACATCCTGCAGAATGTCAGTCTGTCCTTGATGTTTTTCTTGGAGAGAAGTGGCTTCTTTGCTGCCCTTCTTGACACCAAGCCATCCTCCAAAAGCCTTCGCTTCACTAGGTGTGCAGATGCACTCACACCTGGCTTCTGCCATTCTTTAGCAAGCTCTGCACTGGTGGTAACCCGATCCTGTAGCTGCATCCTCTTTAGGAAACAGTCCTGGTACTTGCTTGACTTTCTTGGGTGCCCTGAAGCCTTCTTCACTGCACTTGAACCTCTCTCCTTCAAGTTCTTGATGAGTTGATAAATGGTTGATTTAAGCACTATTTTATAAGACCTTTTGATGCAATGATGCCTGCAGGTTTCCCTGGAGGTAGCCATGGTTAACAGAAGAAAACTTCAAGCACCACCACCCTTTTAAAGCAATGAGTCTGTTCTTCTAATCAGCAAGACAGCATGATATCAGCTGCCTTGTCCTCATTAACACTTTCTCCTGAGCTAATGAGAAGATCACTGAAATGATGTTAGCAGGCCATTTTGTGGCAGGGCTGAAATGCAGTAATTTTGTGATTAAGTTAATTTTCACGGCAAGGAATGACTTTGCATTTAATTGCAATTCATCTGATCACTCTCAAATTGCCACCATAAAAACTGAAGGAGTAAACTTTGTGAAAACCAAAATTTGTGCTATTCTCAGATCTTTTGGCCACAACTGTATAGTCTTCTAGTCATCAGATACTCTGCTGGCATAATCAGATGGCCAAAGGAGGAGATATAAGCCACCGACATCAAGACATGGAAACTCCTCACAATGCACAAATGGTTTCAGCCCAAATCCAGCACTCTGTATAACGATTGCCCACACACACAAGGAAAAGGATCCAATTGAAAGAGGTTTTATTTTTGAAATCGAACAGATTTGTGGGGTCAGGCAGGTATTCGTAGTCAGGTTGTTCCAAGGTCGATAACACAGGGCAGAGTCCGGTTGGTGTCCAGGGGTCAGGCGGGAGATGAGGTCTAAAAAAACAGGCAGAAGTCCCACAAACAGGAAGATAAACATGATACTGGAAAGCTCGGTATGCCACATAGGGTTAGCAATACTTCACAATGTGAATGCGAGGGAAGGGGGCAGTAATGAGGAGAATGAGGATCAGGTGCGTGCTAGTACTCTGGTGAATCAGATCATGGGTGTGTGCGAGTAGGCGTAGCAGTGTGAGGCTGAGTGTGGCTCCTGGGGTTCATCACACTCTGAGACTATATGCTATGCTGAAGGAAGGGGCTGAGGATTAGTGAACATCAGAGCCACTGTCCAAGAAGAAACATCCAATATCCAGGAGTACACCGGGAAGATGGCCTCAAGTGATCAAGTGCTTAGTGACATCTCAGACAGCAGAAACTCAAGGATGGAAATGAGGAGGAACAGGAGTCATAATGGGAGGATAAACCCTCACATGGTATGTACCACTGGCAGATAATGGAAAGAACTGATGTAGAGAAATCCTACCAATGGCTGAAAAAGGCTGAATTGAAAGATAGCACAGAGGCACAGGAACAAGATCAGTAGAGGCTGGGATCTACCAGATGAGGCAGAACCCCAGATGCAGGGTGTGCAAAGATGCCCCTGAGACATTCCAGCACATAAAAGAGGGATGCAAGATGCTAGCAGGCAGAGCATACATGGAACACCATAACCAAGTGTTTAACTGTCAGAGTATACAAAAACATCTGTGCCAAGTGCATGCTGAAATTTTGAAGGTGAAAGTGAGACATACCCCTGAAGGTGGTGGAGAATGAAAAAGCTAAGATCCTATAGGACTTCCAGATCCAGACTGAGAAAATGGTAATGGTTAATCAAGTGGGCATAGTAGTGATGGACAAAGAGCAAAAGAGGGCCGTAATTATAGTTGTAGCAATCTAAAGTGACTGCAACATCAGGACAAAGGAACACGAAAAATACCAAATGCTAAAAACTAAAAGCTGAAAACGATGTGGAAAGTGAAGGCAACAGTGGTTCCCATGATAATTGGAGCACTAAGGACTGTGACCCCCAAACTGGGAGAGTGGCTCCAGCAGATCCCAGGAACAACATCCGAGATCTCGGTTCATAAAAGTGCAGTCCTGGGAATAGCTAAAATACTATGCAGGTCTTTCAACCTCCCAGGCATTTGGTAGAGGACCCGAGCATGGAGAAAAAGGAGACCACCCAGAGGGGGGCAAATTGGAAATGTATTTATAAGATGAGTAATCAGAGCAATAGGGGCTGTGACCCCTGAACTGAATGCCCCAAGCTGATCCCTGGAACAATATCTGAGGTCTCCATCCAGAATGTCATGACGTGCTGGGCACCCAGCCAGAGGGACATGATCACTGATTCACACACACATGATCTATAAATTTATATTTATATGAAAGTGTTAAGAATCAACCAATCACATTCATACTCATGCAAAATACTGCTTACTGCACACCTGCCATCAATTAAAGTGACTGATTAACCCCAAATAATTCAGCTGTTCCTATAGGATTTTCCTGACATCTTGGAAATATCCAATGAGAAAAGCTATAGCTCCAAAGAGCAAACACAAAGCAGGTGCAGGATCTTATTATTTAAAAATCAATCAGCAGAGAGTTCCAACAAACATTACACTGAAAATACCAAGCAACATGTATTGACAGTCAACAAGTGGAGAAATATGGCACAACAGTGACATTACTAAAGTTAGGCATACACTGTGCAATTTTAGTCCAATTTCAAGACCAGTTTGAAAGTCACCAAATGAAACATAGCAATTGAATTTTCACTTTAATTTATAGGTTGCAGTTTCACGATAAATGCAGAAAGGTAGTACTTATAACATCACATAAAACTGAGAAGTGTGTAGACTTATTATTGCCACTGTATGAACGTATAGTCTACATAAAAATTTCTGAATGATGCTAAGTATCTACTGTAGGTCTATGTAATTGAAAAAATAATCACTTCTCTGTTCATTATTCATGCAAGCTGTATTATTCCTTTGTGTACTAGGTAGTTCAGCTGTTAATTATATTTATTCATTAGTTCTTTATTCATGAAGCATGATGCATATTTATTTATTTTTACTCATATTTACTCATTTTATTTACTATTTCATGCTTACTAAGTGCATCTATGAGTTACCTCTGTAAGCTCACTATATGTTAACTTCTGAGGGAAAAGGCTTTGGATTGTATTTCTTAATCACTTGTGAAAGATGTCTTTATCATGTCAAATAACATATTTGTCCTTGCATATTTATAGGTTAATAAGGAACCTCAGATTTATTCTAGTTTTACCCCTGATTTTTTGTTCTACAGAAGACATTTTTTCTGACAATATACAAAACACTCACACACACACACATACACATACACACTTTTGTCCTTGTGCTAATGATCCTCTTGACTACTGTCTATACACAAGGATGTAGTTATGTTAAAAAAAAAAGCGCCAAGTGCTATTATTTTATTGTGCGCAGTATCATAGTTTTGTAAAATTTTAGAAGGATGGGGAATATGTCAGTTTTTCCCATCCCTATGTGTCATCATGCGCTGTATATATGTGCACACTCTCTTTCTAAATGACAACAGTAGTTTCAAATACCATTTCTCCAATAAATCTCAAAACCTATCACCAGTTCAAAATACTGCCCAACATTATGAGCCAGACTGTTGTGGTATGCCCCAAGCAGGCCATAGACTGAGCCACCAATCTTATAGTAGACAGCATATCAGTGGAAGTGGCTGAGAGCATTCGGCCCATCAGTGGAAGAGGCTGACATTTTAGAAGAATATGAATCAACTGCAAGGTGGCAGGGAAGGGAGCAGCCTATGTCAACAGATTATCTCCCAGAAAATCCCTTAACTGCATGCACAACAAGGAGAACCCAGAGAGGCTGACTCACACCTCATCTGTATTCTTTTCACACAGAGAAAGAAAGAAAGAAAGAAAGAAAGAAAGAAAGAAAGAAAGAAAGAAAGAAAGAAAGACACATGTACAGATGTAGCTATGTTTAAAAAGGGATCATTTAGTGGTAGTATTTTTGTGTGCCCAGTAACATAATTTTGTAAAATTATGAAAAATTATTACATATGGTTCACATAATTGTCTCAATCTAAACTGGACCAAAATAAAATATTTCAGAACTGTGCTGATCACAATTATCTCCACCAGCAGATAGTGGCACTCTTCTAGTCCAGCCAATTTTGGAGTAGTGTATGAAGTGTAACGTTTACTGCCCAAGTGCCGAAGGGCGTGGAGCAGGATGCACAGACTCTCTCGACGTGGACAAACATTTATTTACATAAAACATAAAGACTATAGTGACACTCCTGTGTAACACAAACAGTGAACATAGACACACTTAACACTAATGATTTTTAACATTAACACGCGCTAGAGAAACATGGTTACGAATGTTACATTTAGACATTAACTCACGAACAACATGCTACATTAACAATGACCAACAACACTACACACACTGATGGCATGGTTACAAATGAAGGTCCTCCCACTGCATGTGGTGGGCCAAACCACATGACTCAGTGACTTTCAGCATGGTACCATTACAGGATACCCCATTCTCAGTCTTTAATTTTGTCAGCTTTCTGTTCTGGTAAATCTGTAAAATGGAAATGTTGATACATTTAACAGCTATGTTGCAAGCTGGTAGAAATTCACAAAATCACAGACTAATAAGTTTCAAAGCATGTAAATCATAAGCATTGCCAATCCATGGATAGAACGTACTACGACAACTTCGAAACTCTGGAATGTCTCTGGAGGCAACATTGACATGTTGAAATGTTTTTGAAGATCTTTACAAAAAGGATTTTCAGGAGGGCAGCCACACACCATGTACAAAACCAAGAGTAGCTGGATGGTGTGAACCCCCACTGATCTCAGGACCAGTCGAAACATGATTTATGAATATTGATCTGAACATAATCTTCACCACCAGACAATGTGACAGACAAAATTATTTAGCTGATGCCAACAGAACAATATCTACAGTGTATAATGCCAGCTATATAGTTGTGTGGTGGAGAAAGAAGAATCAACCACTGTTCCAATGTAAGTACACTGCTCCAAAAAAAAATTAAGGGAACACTTAAATCACACATCAGATCTCAATGAACAAAAGATTAAAGTTGAAATCTTTATCTTGATCTTTACTGATATAAATTATGTATTTTGTTGAGAACAAAATGATGTAACAACAGTCAAAGGAAACCAAATGATCAATCCACTGAGGGCTGGTTCAAAATCATACTGAAAATTAAAGTAAAAAACAGAAATCACTGGGTGATCCAGTTTGATCACAGCAACTCATAATGTGACTCAGTAGTGTGTATGGCCCCCATATACCTGTATGCACTCCCGACAATGTCTGGTTATGTGCTGATAAAATGGTGGATGGTGTTCCAGGGAATCTCCTACCAGGGTCTGAGGAATGAGAGGGACAGTCAGGGCATCAATGCCTTCATCATCTAGGAACTGCCTACACTCTCTGGCCACATGAGGCTGGGCATTGTCCTGCAACACCAGGAAACCAGGGCCCAGTGCAACAATGAAAGGTCTCATGAATGACTCTGAGGAGTTTATCCCCATACCTAACAGCACTCAGGGTACCATTGGCTGTCACATGGAGGTTTGTATGACCCTCTTAAAATATGCCTCTGCCAACCATCACTGATCCACCGCCAAACTAGTCATGCTGGATGATGTTGCAGGCAGCATAACATTCACCAAAACATCTCCACTGTTTCATGTCTGTCACATACTTGGTGCAAACTTGCTCTCATCTGTGAAGACAACGGAGCACCAGTGGCAGACCTGCCAAATCTGGTCTTCTCTTGAGAACATCAGGTCCCACTTGAGGATGTCAGACCCTCATGCCACCCATTTGGAAGCTGTTTATGGCAGTTGGGTCAGAAATATGCACACCAGTAGCCCACTGGAGGTCACTTTTTAGGGCTCTGGGAGTACTCCTCCTGTTCCTCTTTGCACAAAGGAACAGATACCAGTACTGCTGCTCAGTCAATGTTCTCCTACAAGCCTGTCCAGCTGTCCTTGCATAATGGCCCCTGATATGTCCCTGTTATCTCCATGCTCTTTAGACTGTGCTGGGAGACACAGCAAACCTTCTTATGATAGCATATAGATGGCACACCTTGAGGTGCTGGACTACCATATATATTTTTGAATTCATGAAACTTAATATTTATTTTTTTACAATGTAATTGCTATATCCAAAACCAACAAAAATAAAATCTACTAGCTTGAATTAAGTAGTTAGAATGTTCATAGTAGTAAATTAATATTGGCTGTATGTACTATGGTGTAGTGGATAGTATTGCAGATTCCCACATTGAAGGTCCTTAGCTCAATTCTGAGTATGAACATATATAGTGTTTCATTTTATTCCAAGGTTTAAATCACTTCATTCACAAGAAACAAAACAATTTTCTTGATTGAAGTACAGGAGATTATTTTTTTTAATGTACACATTGTCACATTCGCAGACCAGAGCATTCCCCGTTTCCATGGCAACATAGTTACTTCCAGGTTTTCTAGTGGTTCCATGGTTCCGTGTCTCCTCCCCTTTGTGTCCAGCTGTTCCTAGTTTGTCCCTGATTGTAGTCCTATGTAAACCCCATTCTTATGTCTCTTGGTTTTTGGTCACTGTCTTTTTGTCTTTCTTTGTTTTTGGTAAGGTTGTCTTTCATGGTTTCTGGTTAATTCTCGTTTGTCCGCACTCATTGCATTTCTAGTAAGATCCTGTTTGTCCTAGCTCCTCGCTCCTCTGTCTGTGTTTAGTTAGATCTCGTTTGTCCTCACTCATATTTGTTTAGTTATCCCGTTTTATCTCGCTACTCATTCCTCGCCCCACGTTCTCATGTTTTCTTCCCGCGCTCTCTGTTTAGTTACCCTCGCTGTCTGTTGCTTTCCTTGTTTAGTTCTGTTACATGTATCTTTCTTTGTCGTGAATATTGTTTTGTTTATCTTACGTAGCCTGGTTCTGTGTTATTCCCACTTGTCTAAGTCTTTTTGCTCATCATTATGTTTATCATTGTTGTTCTCCGTTAGTCTTCCCTTAGTGTACGCCCCTTTTCCCTGTTCCCATGCTCACCTTATTAGCTTGTTTTCATATGTTAACCTGCCTGTTCTGTTTTGTTCTGTGATTGTTATTAAATATCTTATTTATTTCTTCGGTTCTATTTGTCACTTTCAATATGGCATCTCTTGTTAGTTCCATTCTGCATAAGATCCAAGGTGCCGGTGAAGTGCATGTGCGTAATGCATTATACACATTTAAATGATCTAAATTAAATTAAAGGTTTTTTCCAGCATAGTAGTAAATTATTACATGTATTCTTTGGTAAGAAGTTGCTACTAATTGGCCTACAAATCTTTTCACTAAATCAAATTGATCAATCAAATGTACACATATAAGTCACCTATAGTAAGGCTAACAATGGTGCTTGTGTGATGAACATGGTGGCTGTACAAAGAATAATGTTTTGAAATCAGAGTCATCTGTTAAGATGATAATGTAATCCATGAAGCCAGGCAATTCTTCTTATTGCAGCTCACTGTTTAAATATGAACCCCCTTTATCTTCCTGATGATGTGCTGCATGACAAATACCTAGGGGACCCTTTGCCCCACCATGCAGCTGCTGACAGCCCTCTGATTTTATGCCAATGGTGGATTTCTGTAGACTGTTGATGATGCCCATGGGCTAAGCAAAGTTGCTGGATGTAAATGTGTGCATGCTGTCACTAAAACGCTGCTGCACCATGCACTAATATGCATAGCATAACAATGGGCAGTGGTGGCTCATTGGTTAAGGACTTGTAATCAGAAGGCTACTGGTTCAAGCCCCACCATCACCAAATTGCCAGTGTTGGACCCCTGATCAAAGCCCTTAACCCTAAATTACTCAAGTTGTACTCAGTCATAATTGTAAGTTACTTTGAATAAGAGTGTTAGCTAAATGCTGTAAATGTAACATTTCCACTCACTAGCACATGTAATGCATGAAAACAATATAGGTTTTCATGCAACTGGAAACATTCATGGAATTGTTGGTGCAGTGGTTGGCATGCTGATCCCCATGTACACACCCAGCCTATTGAGCTCTAACTACATCTGCTGTAAAGTCTTCTCTGCATTGAATGTGCAGGTCATGTGCAACCACCAAGGATTTTTAATGGACATTGTCGCCTGTGAGCTTTCATGATTCCTTCATCTGAGACAATTCTGGAGTGGGTCAGATGGCAAGGGACAGTGCATTTGCTGTTGACTATGTACTGGGTGACAGCAGTTATACTCTCTAAAGCTATCCAGTATTGAATTCCTAGACTGAGGCTGGGGAGAGATACAAGATGGCACACTACAGAAAAAGCAGTATTGTTGAGAGAGTTTTGGGAGTTTGAAAAATGAATTTTGGGTGCATACACAAATCATCAGGGTGCTTTGGTGTTCACCAGAACATAGCAGTGCCATCATTGTTACATATGCTATGCTGCACAACACTGTGGTGCACATTGACATATGTATTCCTGATGAGGAAGATGATGATGAGAAGAGAGTGTAAGGAAAGTGTACCCCTGTTTTTTTCCCTGTTTGGACAGAGCACTCAAACCATTTCACTATGAGTTATACTGTGTATGACTATGTACGTGACAAATAAACCAAACTTGAACTTGAAAACGTCCTGTCGAATTATAAGTAGAGAGGAGAGAAGGACTTTACCATGCTGGTTGGAAACACAAAGGCAAATGATAAGGAATATTTTCACCTAAATGTACACAAAATAATAAAAATAAAATGAGTAGAAATTATTATTATTATTATTATTAAACTCCAACAATCTATTTGGAGACTTTTCAGTCAGGTTTCCATCCCAATCATAGCACTTAAACAGCTCTTCTTCTTATTCTCAGTGATCTCCTTCTTTACTCTGACTCTGGTTCTGCTACCATTCTGTTAATTTTGACACAATTAACCATAATATTTCAATTACATGAGTTTCAAAAATCATTTTACTGGTATTGTACTGTCCTGGTTTAAATTCTATCTAACTGATAGGCGCTAATTTGTTTCTATATGGAGGTATAAGTCCGACACAGCTATTGTTGGTCAGGGTATTCCCCAAAGATGTGTTCTTGGACCCTTTCTTTTTATCATTTAATGTCATGCCGCCCGTGTCTCAAGCACACTACAACACCCAACATTCTGTGTATCACCCAGATAACAACGCATCCAGTCAAAGACAATTCACAAGATCATCATCACCAGACTATTAGTCTTACCTGTTTCTCTTTACCCAGTATATTTAAACCTGTCAAGTCCATCTCCTCTTTGCGAAGTATTGCCTCCAGTTATTACTGTGCATACTGAGCGGTTTTCTGATGTTTGCCTTATCGTGTTTCGGATCTTGTTTTTGTATTACTCTTGACTGTTCTTTGTCTGCCCTGTTGGATTTGTCTTCCTGCTTTTATTTGCCTTCTGCTTTACTTCCTGGACTGCGTATCTTCCTGTTCGTGATTATCTCTGGCTTCATCTTTCTAGCTCTGACCCTTGCTTGTTTACCTACTACAGATCTGGATCTTCTGATTAAACCCAAACCTTTTTTATCTGTTAGTGTCTGAATTTATCTGCCACGTCACATTTACTTCCTGCCCCTTGGTGATATCAATCGTCATCACAATCATAACTTTCATTGCTATGCTGACAACAAACAAATGTATGTGAATATTAATCCTTCTGTACCATTCCCTACTCCTGCCCTGTACAATTGAATTCAAGAACTAAATTATTTTTCTTTGTTCAAACTTTTTACAGCTTAATGCACACAAGACTGAATTTCGGTTTACAAGCAATAAATCTTCATTTTCCAACTCTGTACTGGTCATCAGCGAATACTTTTGTTAGCTCCTCTACCACTGCGTGAAATTTGGCATTCTTTTTGACATGTGTCTGTCATTTGAACCACAAATTAAATCATTGACTAAGTCTGCATACTTCTATCTCCGAAATATTGCCCGCCTGTACTCTGTGATGATGCTTAAAGACTCCGAGCTCCTCTTTCACGCATTCATTACCTCTAGGTTAAATTATTGCAATTCACTTCTTTATGGTTTACCTTCTACATCTCTCTACCCCTTCAGCGTATACAAAATGCTGCAGCTAGAGTCTTGGTCCCCACAAAGAAATCAGTGCATATCAACCCCATCCTTCAGTTACACTGGTTACGAATAGCTAAATGTATTCAATTTAAAATTCTTCTGCTAACCTTCAAAGCACGCCATGGCCTTGCACCCTCTTATATTGCTAACCTACTCCACCCGCACATTCTGTCTCACTCATTAAGGTCCTCTGATTCAGGTCTCTTCACTGTCCCCAGGTTTAGGCTGTAAACAGTGGGTGGGTGGCCAGTCATTTTGTGTTGTAGCACCTTCCTTCTGGAACTCCCTTCCTACACCTATTTACTTCTGTTCCTCTCTCTCTACCTTTAAATCGCATTTCAAATCTCACCTCTTTTCACAGTATTTCCATTTCCCATGTTTGTAAAGCGTCCTTGACTTTTTTGTGAAAGGCACAATATAAATAATAATAATAATAATAATAATAATAATAATAATAATTTTGTATAAGTGACCTGTGTTTGTTGTTGGGTTTTTGTTTTAGTTTTAAACATAATGTAGATTCCTAGGTATTTATTGTGGTACTTTTACTTTCAATAAACTATTGGTGGCCACCACTTGAAACATAAATAATGTAATGCAACAATCATAGAAATAAATCTTGTTCTTGCATCTTTTTTCATTGCCTGTCACATGTCTACAGCACTGGAAGGAACATTTTAAAATGAATGACAGTGCCACAAAATATGAAGCATTTAGAAGATCCTTTAGTCAGAAATCAGTAAAGTATATTCGCATTTACTATTGTTCCTTGGTTAGGTATCTCACCTTGTTTAGAGGGTGATATAATTGATCAACTGAAACTGAGCCACCGAAACTGGCCATGATGTCAAATTTGGCCCTCTATTTATGGTGACTCTTCCTCTGTTGGAGAATTTCACATTTTATCTGTAGCTGCTCTTTTTCTACCTGTAGCCTTTCTTTACAAGGGCAATTAACTCTGCACTACACACAGAAGTATTTTGTGGAGTATCCTGTTCAGGTGGAACTCTTTGACTGGGCTCTGTCCTGGAAGGCCCAGGAGATGATCCAGGACTGCTGCATTTATTATTTTAATCTTTTTGTTTGTTTGTTTGTTTGTTGAACAAAAAAACTGGTTGAACTGGTTTGTCTCATTGGATTATTATCTGTTTGGTTAAGGTAGGCTCTGAGTTCACTTATTTTTGTCTTAGATTCTGTGAAATTCAAGGCTTGTTGTCTAAACCTAGTTGTTAGTTGCTTGGTAGTGGTAATTACTCATTACAAGTGTAGTTTCGCCCTGACCTTAGGTGTGAATTGAGGGGCGGGCTCAGCACTTATTAGGACAACTCCTAATCAACATCTGGAGAAGGTTTGGTGGTGTTCTCAATCAGTTCATCTACATCTCACCTACAGGACTTCACAAACTCATCTAATTATCTTCTCATATTATTTCAATCCTTTATTTCATACATCCACAAATCAAGCATCTGAAATGTGCTTCACAATTCCTGTTCACATATCCTACAGATCTCCTTGACACAATCATAGACATCGCAATCTCAGCAACCTTACTGACTCACAACGTTTCACACCATCACATATTGTGGTGGCAGGAGGGCTCTGGAATTGCCAATCTGCTGTCCAGAAGGCTGACTTCATCTCAGCATTAGCATCCCTCCACTTCCTCCACTTCCTGGCTCTGACAGAAACATGGATCACCCCTGAAAACTCGGCAACTCCAGCTCTGTCCTCTGCCTTTTCATTTACGCATTCTCTGAGGTTCTTGGCAGGGGTGGGGGCACAGGTTTACTAATGTCTCGAGAGTGGCGTTTCACTCCACTTTCTTTCTCTACACTTTCCATCTCCTCTTTTGAATTTCATGCCATTACAGTGTCTTTCCCCACCAAACTTCTTATCATTGTCATCTACCACCCTCCAGGTTCCCTAGATCACTTCACTGATGAGCTTAACATCCTTCTGAGTCATTTCCCCATTGAAGGAAATCCACTCATTCTCCTTGGTGACTTCAACCTTTCATCAGACAAGGTGCATTCCTCCTGTATTCTTCTGCTGCTGACAGCATTTGACCTCACTCTCAACCACTCTCCTCCAACTCACAAAGCAGGCAATGTTCTGGACCTGATCTTCACCCGTATCACCACAACATCGGACATTGCAGTCACCCCCCTCCACCTCTCGGACCATCACTTTCTATCCTTCTCTCTCTCCCTTCCTTCTCTTTCCATCTAGTCCTCTCCAACATGTTCCTCCTTCCTCCATCGCAGTCTGCACTTCCTAACTCCCTCTTCCCTTTATTTCTACTATTTTGTCCAGACTTCCTCACCCTGACTCTCTATCCTCTCTCTTTTTGGATACAGTTGAAAATACTTTCATTTCTACACTCTCCTCATCAATTAATCTTCTGTGCCCTCTCCCCTCTAGACCTGCTAAGTCCTCCCCACCTGCCCCCTGGCTAACAGAAACACTTCACTGCCACAGGAGAGAACTAAGGACTGCAGAGATGTGGTGGAGGAAATTTCACTTAGAGTCAGACCTTAGCTCATACAAGTCTCTCCTTTCCAAGTTATCACTGGAAGTAACATCTGCAAAGTCATCCTACTACAGAGAGAAATTCGAATCATCATCATCTGATCCACACAAGCTCTTCACTATTTTTTCTTCTCTCCTTAAATACCCCCCACCCCGCCTCATCTCTTACTCCGGAAGATTTTATCACCTTCTTTGAGGAGAAGGTTGTAGCAATCTACCAGTCCTTTTCCTCTGTTCCCACTCCTCCAACTAATGTGCATTCCCCAACATCCAACTCTCTGACTTCTTTTTCTCCTCTCTCCACAGATTAAATTCTTCAACTCCTGACTTCCAGCAATCCAACTACATGTCCGCTGGATCCAATTCCTTCTGCTCTGTTCCAGACTATCGCAAGAGATCTGCTTCCTTTTATCTCTGTCATCATCAAGAACTTCTTATCTTCTGGATACGTGCCTACTGCATTCAAAAACACCAGGATGGTACCAATTCTCAAGAAGGCCACACTTGACAGCTCCAGCGTTACCAACTACAGACCAGTATCACTTTTCTTTCCTCTCAAAAGCCCTTGAATGAGCAGTTTATAATCAATTGTCTCTTTTTCTCACCCAGAACCAGCTGCATGATCCCAATCAGTTGGCACATTCTACAGAAATGGCCCTCATAGTGGTAACTGAGAAACTTCATGCTGCTAAAGCTGCCAAACAGTCATCTGTTTTGATTCTTCTAGACCTTTCAGCAGCCTTTGACACAGTGAACCACAAAATCTTTCTCTCTGTTCTTTCCAGGCTTGGTGTGACTGGCTCTGCTTGGAGATAGTTTCAGTCCTATCTGGATGGACGGTCCTATCAGGTGACATGGAGAGGATCCACATCCAAACCTTGTAGACTCTCCACTGGTGTTCCATAAGGCTCAGTATTGGGCCCCCTTCTCTTCTCTTTGTATACTCGTTCTCTTGGTGATGTAATATCTTCTCATGGCTTCTCCTACCACTGCTATGCCGATGACACTCAATTATTCCTTTCTTTTCCACACTCTGACATGCAGGTCTCCAGACATATCTCAGCATGCTTGAGTGACATTGCATCATGGATGACAGCCCACCACTTGAAGCTCAACCCCAGTAAAACTGAGCTTCTGTTCATCCCAGGCACTCCCAACCCTTACCATGACCTCACTGTTTGCTTTGAGAACTCCCTGGTATCACCATCCGAAGCCGCCCGTAGCATAACTTTGGACAACCAGTTGTCGTTCTCAACTCATGTTTCTAATCTAACCTGGTCTTGCAGATTCCTCTTTTGTAACAAAGGAAGGATTCGACCCTTTCTTGCGCAGGAAGCTACCCAGGTGCTTGTGCAGTCTCTTGTGATCTCAAAGCTAGACTACTGCAACTCGCTACTTGCTGATCTTCCTCTAAGAGCCATCAAATCTCTACAGCTTGTCCAGAATGCAGCAGCACAACTGGTCTTCAATTTTCCGAAGTTCACACGTTACTCCACTGCTGCGCTCCCTTCATTGGCTCCCTGTAGCTGCATGCATCAGATTTAAAACCTTGATGCTTGCCTACAAATTCAAAAATGGACCAACCCCTTCATACATGAGGTCAATGGTCAAAACCCAATCTGTACCTCTAGTACTTCGAACCTCAAGTACGGCTTGGCTTGAAATACCTTGCTTCAGGTCTCATGGACGACAAGCATCGAGACTATTTTCTGTCCTGGCTCCAAGATGGTGGAATGAAGTCCCGCTTGCTGTCTAGACAGCAGAGTCCCTTGCAGTCTTCAAAAGCACACTAAGACCCATCTATTTGCAGAATATTTAAAGGTCAATTGACACTGCTTCCTTACTGACTAATTTAGTATTTATCGTAGGGCACTATTTATGCTTTTTAACAAACTCTTGCACTTATTGTTTATAGCACTTATCATTGTTTAAGGTAGACCTTATGTATTTTGCACTTCTAGGTATCAGTATTCATCCCTGTATTCTAGTTCATTGATATGTTTAATTCTAACCTACTATACTGTACTTGTATATATTCTATGAGTAAATGACAAAGCACTTTTGTAAGTCGCTCTGGATAAGAGTGTCTGCTAAATTCCATAAATGTAAATGTAAATGTTCCCTGAGTTTTTCTTTTTTCTCTGACAAAAGAGTATTTTTGGTGTTTTGGGTTTTGCTTTTATTTCTTCTTACATTTGGGCTGAGCTTCTCTAGGGAAAAGTTATGTTAGTGCTGCCAGTTTGCCATGCTTCATTGTCTAAAGCCTGAAAGGTTAATTGTGTACCTATTTATAAGCTCAATTTGTGATAGGTAGGAATTGAAAGTGTAATCTTTTTCATGTTTTTTTATAACAGTAAGTTTAATACTTATTAGTTTTTATAATAATTATTTTCATAATGATACATTTGGTATGATGAGAAAATGTATGAAAATCAGTTGTTCAGTTTTTGACTGGCAGTGCTGTTCCAGCTCAGATCCATAGGCAGAGACAACTAAGAACTACTTAAAACTCATTTGTAATTTTGGAGACTAAGAAGGCCTTTGACAAACACTCTCAAAACTGACATTACGTTATTATGTTTTTCCATAAAGTTTGCAAAGATTAATCTGGAATTATTTGGAAACACACCCCAGACTGACATTTCATTGACTTGGTGTTATACTGTGATGATTAAATATTCCCTTAATTTTTTGAGCAGTGTAAGTATTAATATTGGAGCAAAGACATGCAAATGCATTACAAACCTTTGGGATGAAGTGCAATGATCTCTGTAACTACATATAATAGCCCATTCTCTGATCTTGTCCCCACTCATTCATAGCTGAACAGAAGCATAAACCCTGCCACAATGGGATGAGGCAACTCCAAATTAAAACCCCCAATTTGGGATTTTGAAAGAGTAGGTGTCTGAGCCTCTTAGTATATTTTCATAGTTTAGAAACAATGGTATAAAATGTCTACTACTTAAATTTGGTATAGAATATTTACATATGTAAAGCAAATGCAATGAAAGGTGTTATCTTAGATATCTTTGAAATAAAATTTGAAATAAATTTGTAAAAATGTAAACATGGCTTTACAAATTCAAACACAAGAATCTACACAGTACTGGCAGGCTACAATAAAAATACATGTTGAGTAATCCAAGATACTCTCTCTCTCACACACATATCCAGGATTCTCTTTCTATCTCTCACTCACTCGCACACTCACACACTCACACACTCACACACACCCCAGAGAGAGAGAGAGAGAGACAGACAGACAGACAGACAGACAGACAGAGGTGAAAGAGATCAAGAGTGTTAACTGACCTGATCCATGTCTGAATTTAATCAAACAGAATTGGGAACAAGTTTTGGCCATAACAAAAATAAATTTTAATATTAATTTCCTTTTAAATAGATTTGGTTCTAACCATCTTTCACTAATGTGACCAAATGTGAAAGACTCACCTTAAATATGATTCAAACCTGACTTTACCAGAATGGAGCCACTTTAGTTATATTCTTAAATCAAGTGTCATTGCTTAGCGTGTAATACATGAAGGAGGAATAAAGCAGCCACAGCACCCGATTCCATAGTGAGACTGCACTGGATCCAGATATCTCTGGGGAACCATTGACTTCTCTAATAAAGAATAAAGACTTAAGCATTAATTCTCAGTCTTGCAGTCTATCTGAACTAGAGATTGGGTGGATGGAGGGAGAAAGAGAAATAAACCAAATTCTATTCCAGACCTAAACCCAATATGCAAAACTCTAATCCAGATCAAACATTAAATCCAGACAAAATCCTAAAGTTAGGCCAAACTTTAAAACAGATAAAACCTTTAACCATATCAAAAGTTCAAATTAACCAAGCTGTAAACCATTCCAAACCATTATCCTGCATTCCATTTGGAAAGTAGTGTCCTAGATAGGGTTAACCCTAACTTAGCCCTGTGTAAATGCTATTGAAAAGCTCCAAAGACAAAGGCTGTGCTATTTCACCCAAATGTAAAGGTAGCATTGTATGTACTCTCAGTAGAAGGCAATGCAATAATCTTGGTCCTCAAACTTATGGTGGACCAAATACATTTATAAATAAAAGTTAGTTGCCTATCACATAGTTAAAACTATTGTTACAGGAAACAGGCAACAACTTTATTTGCAGTGTACATTTTACTTCTAGCCAGCATTAATTAGCTAGCTAATTATGCAATCAGTAGTATCAGCATGAGTAAAATAGTTGTCAATAGATCCATCCTATTAGATAACTTAAAGACCATGCCTTCTATGGCAGAATCTTGTGTACCAAAAGGTAAAATCATAAGCCAAGCAAAATAATAATATATGTAGTAAAACTGTGATGAGTCATGCACATCAGAAAAAAAGAACCTCTCTGTAAGTATAGTATGGAAGCAGTTTACCTACATTTAAAGGAGAAGGGATACTCCTTTGAAGATAACAAATGGCACACAACTTAAATTGAAGGGTCTTGATTTAAAAGAGAACTCAAAGAGGTTGCACTGACCATCCCAGAACAGAGGTGATGGTCATTGCTATCGTAATTGCTATCCTATCCAATCAGTTATTAGTTCACAGTCATATGACTTTAACAATTTTCATAACATCATTGAAATGAATCACCTAAATATAAACCTATTTAGGTAGTTGTGTAATTTCCCACAACTCCATTTAACAAATGAATACTTTCAGAGTGGCGGAATGCAATGCAATGATCAGGATGATGGAAACCATTTATAGGTTTCATCTACTGTAGGTTTTCTTTATGGAGTTCTGCAAAGATCCTTGATTACCAGCTAATTTTAGTTTAGAACTTAATATAGTTGTATCTGTTGGGTTACAAAGGCTTCTATTGTTTATTTGTTAATGGAAAGTCCTACCTAACCTCTAAGACCTCCAAAGATAACCCATCCTTAAAATGTGTCTTTATAGGTAGTGGTGTTAGTCTGCTATTTATATTTAGTGTTAAAAAGTATTCTAATACATTCCTTAATGATATTAAAAGAAAACATTTGAATGTGCCTTTTCAAAGTCACTTGTGTTAAGATAGGACATTTGTTCTGTGGGAAATAATTACCATGACACTTTAGGAGTCTGCAGACCAGCTTCTTCTGATTAAATAATGAATGAGCATTTATTTTTGATATACTAGTTTATATTGCTGCAGTGTGGTGTTGGATTAGGTGTTGTTGCACTTTAAAAGCGTCTACAAGACGCCCCCTACACTAGTTTCCACTAAGTTGTTTATCTGTGATTTGATGCTACACATCTTTGCCCTTTGCCCTTCCCATGCTCTGTAAATAGAACATCTCCCAATCTCCTCTTGCAGAAGCAGCACATAAGCTGTTCTAAAGGATTTGCTTTGCTCATTCTGCATCTTTACAATGGGATCTTGGGTCCTGCTGAGTGCAGTGTGTGTCATGACCGTAATTCTTAGAGCACAGAAGGGAAGCTTTAAGATTTCACATTTGCATTTCATGCTGTGTTCTTTTTATATATGCAGACTGATGCTAGAATGTAAATGCCCATCAGGAGATTACCAGTTAAAACACTTCAGCTCATGTTCTGTAATTAATGTGAAGTGGGGATGTATTCCACCATAAAATCCTGCCAGCCTTTGTGGCATAAGCACAGGAGTCACATGGAAATAATGGTACAGAGAAAGGGAAGACTGACAGAACCACAAACTGAAGCTCATTTTAACAAGCAGCAAGAGTCCTGCCTCTACCCAACTGTAAAGCTCCATCTCCTGTAATGCTTTCTACACACAAACACCTATAACATTCTCAACAAACACACCTCCTGCCCTGTGCCTTTATGACTTAGAAGAAGACTTAGATCTTCATAGCAGAGAAGAGAGATACATAGAGCCATGGACTGAGACACATTCACACAAACAGGCACTCAGCACTAAACGCACACTCACACATGAGCACTAAGCAAAAAATATCCAGCTTTGAAGACATCATGAATGTTCTTGTACATATATCTTCCCATTCTACACGGCCTAATTTTCTGCAAATAGAAGCAGGGGAACACTACGTACTGTGGCAAAGAACTGGCCCCCTGCAATGCACTGTAAAACTGCTTTGACAAGCATTCAGAAGCTCAGCAGTGACTGAGATGGGCATGAAAGAGAAAGGAGAGAAAGAGGGGAGCAGAGAGGGGAGGAAAGAAAAGAAGGGCTTACCTCATGGTCTGCATCTCTTCATCAGATGCCTGCAGGGTTAATGCAAAAAAAGAGATAACAAACATACAGCAATCTGCTCTCTGCCAAAGGCAACCCTTCACTGCACAATCTGACTGACGCACAATCTGACTGCTTCTCTTGCTCTCTCTCTCGCTGTACCTCTCTGAATGCCTCTCTCTCTTTGCTGGTCTCTTTTCTACTTCTACAACGAGCTTTGCATATAAGGAGGGGAGGAAACATGAAAGCGATTTTTTTTTTTGCTGTCACACTGCAGATATAGAGCAATACACACTATTCACCTCCCCACCCTGAGAGACTCACTCAGTAACTGAACAGAGCCTAAAAAACAGCAGAGAGAGAGAGAGAGAGAAAGAGAGAAATGGGAGGGAGTGGGAAAGTGTGAGGGTGTATGTGAGAGAAAGAGAGGGCATGTGAGTGAGAGAGAGGTGTCGGATGAACAGGTGGCCTCATCTGTTGATAGAGGGACAAGGTATACAGTTTTCATCTCTTTGAAGCTGATTGCTTAACGGATTGATTTCGTTCTCTCTCTCAATATTGTAGGAGTGAGATTATGCCCAAAATGTTCACACCCTCATTCATATTTATAAGAGCGGTGTGCAGACATAATTTAACTGTTCTCTTTCTACTGCAGATTTCATATATTTACTACAGTTGTATGCCAGAACTCTCACAGCAAATATTGCTTGTTCACAGCTGTAAAACGATATCTTTACAATTGATGTGCATAATACTTAGTTACTAGGCAACTTGAAATGAATGAAAATATATGCTATGGCTTATCATTATAACAGCAAATTAGACACTTATTACAGTTATTCTATGTATTTGTTTTGCATCAACTGGAAACCAAACCCCATTTTGAGAGACATCACAGGAACATGCTTTTGTTACTGACAGGCACACAGACACTTTCTCTATCTCTCCTTCTCCCTCTTTTTTCACACACACACACTTCTTGTAGTTACACAGGCACATTTCTCTGCCCCCACAACGCCCACCTTTTTTCAACCAGTTGCTAAGGTGACGGCAAAGGCTCCATTTTAATCAGACAGTAAATTACGGAAATGTGGTTTTTCTGTTTCACTACAGAATGCTTGCTGATACATGTGGATTTATCATATAAACTGTCCAGGGAGAATTAGAAGCCAATATGCTGCATTGTTTTTTTAATGTTTTTCAACAATATTTTGTGAATGGCATTCACAACAGAAAGCAATATCATGGAGCCAAAGCAAAAGCAAACATCAAGTATGACATACACAGTTCAGCCAGTAACATAAAAATGGATCAAATTAGTGGACCATTACTTGGTCTATACAGCCTGAAACGTAACAGGTTCAATCCATTTTCTTTAGTTAGATTTTTTTTGAGTTGACAGTTCAAATGATATGCCTCTTTCAAAATGGACCTTGATACTTACAGTTCTCTTGCATATGCTGAAAGAATATTTGGAAAACTACAGTTCTGCAGCTTGTTTTTCATTATTGTTTTAAATTCAGTCTGTGCAGTAAAGTGCAGTGTCTGAGTGTGCAGTGTAATGCAGCAGTCCAGTGTTCCTGCTGCTAAAAGCTCAATTCACTGGTTCAGAGGATGAGTCAGGTACGGCCTGCATTGTTTACTACTCTACCGCTCATATAATGGACAATGCATCTCCATGGACAAAGCTTCTCAATGCCTGAAGAAGTGAAAATTTTTACAGTCACATAAAGCAGAAGGTTTTGTTTGGAAGCAGGGAAGACTCATCATGTTGATGTCCCTAGGCAATGAGGCTAATTCTGCTGGGGTTTCTGATGGAGCTTTGTACCACACCTCAACCACACCTCCATATTCTCTTCATGGAGAATGAGATCCAATCTAGGGAAAGCCATCTCTTTCTCTTTTTTCTTGAACATAATGGCTGTGTGCTTAACCTTGACCTTGTTTAACTCATGCCTCCCATGAACTCATGTGGTTGATATTCATATCTCGATATCCCCTTCGTACAGTCTTTGGGAATGCCTGCACATCCTTTAAGCGCATCCCAAGCTGGGCTCCTTCATGCTGGCCTCTACTTGGTAACCACTGCTCCCAGGGGGCTAACTGTCTGGCCTTGGCCTGGGTGCAGATGGATGGAATGAGGCTGGTTTGTCTGTGAAAGGCTCGCAGGCTGCAGAACTTGATAAGTCTTGTTGTACAGAACCCGAAAACTTTATCACCTGGGGTCTTTATCTTGAGCAGAGTGTTCTCTTCCCTGTGTAATACATAGATGAGCAGGTTGGAGGTGTTAGAGCCCACACTACTGCAACCACTGATGGAGCACCAGTTAAGGCATGGAGCTGCTGAAGATGGCTGAATTAACCGATTTAGCCAAGCAGGACTATAATGGAGATGAGAAGATTAGAGAACGATGAGGTGAGTCCTCTTAGACTGGCTGTACTGCATGTAGACTGCATGCCTTGGGTTGTCTCCTGTTGCTCTCATTTAATCTGCCAAATTATTTTAAATCATGAATTTATTTTAATCTTGTATAATTTATGACCATAAGAATTGGCATCAGTACTCTTGGAATTCTAAGATAATATGTTTTATTTGAAAGCAACCCAGGTCTGCTTTAAGTAGATATTCACTTCACCTTACACTACACACTCCACTACCCTAAATCAAAGGCTCCTTTACCGGCATCACATTACTGAGGCAAATACAGTAGAGTGAACTTGAGGTATGCTCTTGATTGCCCCCTTTTGGTACATTGTGTATGGTGCCTGCCTCTCTGGCTTACCAACACCCTTCCATTTTGAACTCATTCTAGTTGACACTCATTACAGAAAAAGCAGACGCCCCAATTGCTGCCAAGCATTGCAGACTTCGTCCTGAAGAATTCCACTTAAAATAATTGGACAGTTTTAACATTCTCCAATGACAGACATCTTTAATACTCTTCCCTGTATCTCCAGAGGAGCTGGAAGAAAATGTATCCTCCTTGCTTCTGACAGGAAGACGATGAGGTGATAGGCCCCCAGAGAGCTAATTGATTCTTAGTCTGCAGCAGAAGAGGGTAAAATAGGAAAAGCCTATGTGAGAGGCTCCACTCTGTTTCCCTATTTGAGAGAGACCTAAACCAGGAAACGTTGTGAGCTAGGAAGCACTCGACCTCTGCTCTGTAATTAAAGCTTCTGCACCAGGATTAAAAGTCTGGACCTGCTCTGTGTGACTGGATAACAGCTTGATCCCCTACAGGTTCATCACTGATCCAAAAACCACTAGTACCATTGGGTAACTACTACTGCCGTGTATTTCCCACTATCAATCAGTTACAGTATACTGATGGGGCATCAGTGTTCATCAGTAACATTATAGTAATGCAGAATTCTTATACATCAGTAGGACACAGTAATGTGGTGCCTGTGCCCTAGTAATAAGTACTTCTCAATTTAAAGTAACAAAACTCCTCTTTGGCTTAAGGACACTTCATTCATTCATTCATTAATCTTCACCAACAGCTTAAGTAACATTACATTAGCATTTGTTCAAAAGTCACCAGGGTTCCTCTGCTATAACAGAACAAATTATGTATTATATTTATGTTGAATTTACAGTCTTCGGTGGTCTTAATGTGCTTATCAGAATATTGTGAATTTGGAGACACGATGGCAGGGCTGAATAAGATAGAATGAACGATTTAAACGAATACTGTATGCGTATTTGGCAGTGGGGGCTAAAGAACTTTAAAGCCCCCCTAAATCAGTGCCATTGTTTAAACTGTAAGACTTTTTACAAAAAGCTAAGAGGCAAAGTGATAAAAGGCCATAAACATTAACATGACTAGGGAATAACAGGAGAAGTAGCATAGAGACTTCTGGATTTCAAGTCCACAAACAGCAGTCTGCTGTCAATCAACACATTCAAGGAATCTTCATTCATGAGGCTAGAGGATTTGCAAAACATTTAAATAATTAATAATAATAGATTCGTATAAGGTTAGCTGCATTTTGACAGAATGTTCTCTCCATGCTCAACTTTGAGTCTTGATGTGAAATAGACCACTGCTCATGCACATGGAGTAAATATGTTACCAATGTGCGGAGGTTGTCCATTATTTAAGGTTCTATTATCTTCATGAATAAAAAAAAAACAATGTCTTAATATATCAAAGTTAGTGTTAAGTAACAATATTTTCTTAAACTATTAATTTGATAATTAACTGATTTGCTGAATCAGTGTTCTAGAAGTGAGCCCAAGCCTAAATGGGTTTGAAAGTTAAGCAACTACTTAGAACGCAGCATGTCTAACATTTGCTATTTAGACTTTTATTCAATATTTCACATTTAAATTCAGATTTATTGGTAAGCAAAACTATGGCTCTCTTCTCTACTCCGTTCAGTTTACCCTCTTCTATTTCAGATTATGCATAGTCCTTTTGTGCTTTGAGACTTTGTGAAAGTACTACAAAAAGTAGTGCTAAAACAATAATATTCCTGTAGAGTATCTATTATTTTAAACAAAGTAATAAATATGCAATTTATTACATTTTTAAAGTAACTTCCCCAACACAACTGTTTATTATATACTAATATGATTTGTAACAAGATGAAGGATGACCACAAACAGCTGAAACCAAGTCTACCAGCGATTACCTCATTATTCAGAGTATGTGTAATTTGAACACCATTTTATGACTTTAAACCTCATTTCTGATTAAGAATTTAGCTTCCAGCCATGTTGCAGAATAAATTCTAGTCAAAGCATTCAGCATTTGACTAATCAAACTCCACTAACAGGAATATTCTTCCTTCTCTGACCCACTACTGGGTGTATGCAGATCACATGCTTTCAGATACACTAAGCTCACATGCTGCATCTCTAAACACAGTATGTGTGCGCATACTCACATACACAAACATTAACTCACAAAACAAATTATTTAGCAAGTGTTTTCTATTGTGCACATCTGATTATAGTACCTGGGTGGCTGAACTGGTTGTTAAAGTTAAGATGGAATTTCTTGTGTTTCCAATCCTTTATTAATTATGTCTCAGAAATCCTGAGCCTACCCACTTCACCCTGAGCTAAAAGTATCCATGGCAACTAGCAGACAGGCAAAGATCATAGGGAGAAGCAGTCTGTTGGCGAAAGCAGACCTTCACAAGTTTCTTTTAAAAAGTGATACCACAGCCAGTTGGACCTGAACACTACTGTACTGCCCAACGTGAATCTGGGAATTTTATATTGGAGAAAAATATTCACTCACCAAGATTACTTGTAAGACAACGATGTTGTTGAGGGAAATGTCTTTAGGATGGCAAAGGAACAAAAGCAGCAATAGACTGAAGTGAAACACCACCATCTACTGGAAAAAGGATGTTTTACCAACTCAGGCAAAAACTGCCAAAAATATCCATTTACAGTAGAGTAATAACAAGTCTCCTTTCTATTGCAGTCTGGCAGTAATCTACTTTATTTAAAAATCCTGTATTGGTCAAACTCCAGCACTCCTAAAAAGATTTACAAACATGTTAAAAAGTGCCTGTGCAGTATAGTCAGAGACTATAAACTATATATTTTTTTTTTCTACACACTGTAGTGGTTGAATGTGGTCCAGTGTACCAGGATGTGGTTGGCAGGAAAATACCTCATTACTGGCTTACACTATTGCACAGAAGGAAATTACATAATTAACTAACAATTCAGTGTCAGTACAAAGACAACTAGAAAACTCAGCAGAGGAAAAAAAAATCTGACTGATGGGACATGAAATATGCAGCGAACAGTATTTATCAGATGAAGCATTACAAACAAAATATTCCAGTTAAGCTCTTGTAAAATGTATACAGAAGTAACAATTTATAATAAGGCCCGAATCATTATGTAGTGACTCTAGAGACCAAGCTAGGAAAATTGCAACAATTAACTACATGTTTATAACCACAGAGGATGTGGGGGGAAAAAAAAAACAAAACAAACAAACAAAAAAACAGTAGCACAAGCCCTCAGTGTATTGGCTAACAACACAGTGTCATTGCTGCTTCTGGAAACTTTTCTTTTGTTTCTTTGGCACCAAGTCACAATTCTAAATCTCCCAAGAGCAATCAAACTAAATAGCATGGGAAGAAGGTACTAATATCCAAAAGATTACACATTTTAAAGACATTATTTTCTTGCCTTCTAAAATATGCTTAATGGGGACAAAAAATAAAAAAAAATAAAAATAAAAATCTGTAGTAAATGGTAGAATATATCTGTTGGAAGGCATTTTGGGGTAAAATAAGGTATCATTTTACATATAAATATTGTTAAATGTAGTTATTCACATAAAAGGTTACCATTATAAAATATATATCCAAAACATTTATGTGTATCCTGCAGTTAAAATGATTATAAAAAGAGAACGTACAAAAAATGCATTTGTCAAACAGCTGATTAAAATAAAACTACTTAGAAAAGATTAGCCTTGACCTATCCTAAAGATGGATGGGACAGGACCAATTGCCATATTGCTGTGCTTCTTTGTGTGAAACAAGAAGAACTTGAATAAAGTGATACTTCTAAGTTTAAACTTTGCTGTGGTACCACTAAGAATATATTCTACTCCCTGAACTGGAAATGCACAAAAAAGACTTAATATAACAGTTACACAATATTTATATGTTCTAAGCTTCTCAGACATTGTATTGGGTGTTCTAATGAATCTTAGCATGCATATGATCCAATCTTAAAGTTTTGGAAAAATAATACAGGCAATCTTTGATCATTGAGCCTATCACTACAAGGGATCATTGTGTAATCGATATATTGAACAATATATTGTAATCACAATATGTAACAATATATGCAATATACTATTTTTTCCATGCTGCACTAATAGCTTCTTTAAAAGCTACTAACAGACTGTGTTAAGACTATTTGCTAAAAAACATTTGTGATAATGTTCTGGTGATAATGAAACTCCTACACCAGGTCTTTTAACTGTGCTTGGCTGGTTGCTCAATTAGCTTGCCTTTGTGGTCTTTCTGTCCAATCCCATAAGGTACATGGGCAGAGATGGTGCCCAGCTGTTTGGCTCCCTCAATGTGGAACATCTGATCGTCAAAGAAGATGTGCGGGCGAATCTTCTGCAGTAGAGGCCCTTTTGGTGCTCCAGCAAGGAAGACTGCTTCATCAATCTCCAAGCCCCAGCTCCTCAAGGTCTTAAGGACACGGGCTCCTGAGCTGGCTGCACTGCGTGCTGTTACCAAGTATGTGCGAATGGGGCAGTTCAGACGCTCATTCTGTGTATAAAACTTCTTCTGGAGCTTTCCCAGTGCTTCCAGAAAGCACTTCAGAGGACCCTGTGGAAACAGCCTGCTGGTTACTTGGCAATTTTTTTTGTTTTATTTTCTCAATATATAAAACCAGAAGGTAAACAGAATTTATGTGTCAAGAAACCTGAGCGAGAGGTTTGTTCTCATTTTGCTTCTCATGATCAAAGAATGTATCCAGGCCATGCTGCTTCACAATTATCTCTGACTCATCAGAAAAGAGCACAGCATCACCATCAAATGCCACTCGTAGCTGAGTCTCACTGAGCTCCACCTCCATGTCTGGATTAAACATGGTTGCTGCAGCAATGCCTGCAGAGTCAGAACACCCACTCTCAAACACCCGCACAGCGCTGGTCACCTACAAACAGTCCCACAGTTAAATGATTGATTACTGTCTTCTCTGAGACAGCTGAGCTCCAGATCTCCACTCACCTGCTTCAATGGCCTCCTGCACTTTGTCTGAATCCTTGGAGAGGTACAGGTTGGTTAAATACGCCTTCAGATAACCAATGGGGCTTTTACCTCCAGTCATACAGAATCTTTCAATATTCAGATCTGGTATGCATAAAAGACAAAAAAAAAATCAAATCAAAATGTATATACAGAAACATTATGGTGTTAAGCAGGAGGGTACATCTGACACTCATGGAAGCTAAACCAATGTGGTCAAACAGAATAACAGATAGTAACTTTGCTTCAACAAGCTGAGGAAGCTCTGATGAATAGCCATCATGCAGTCAAGTTAGCGAAATGATCGGCACTGTGTGTATCTTTATAAATATATGAGGGGGTTCTGACAAGATGTGGACAGAGGAATTTCTATAATAAAGGATATTGTTAGTTATTACATGGACAGGGTCTTTTTGTCAATTACGGAACTAATTGCAGAAACTACTGAGGATTAGCCAATTTGCAGTTATTCTGTATATTTTTGTAAATTATTTACATTTTGTTACAAAGCTTTTACAAACTAGTCATTGTATTTATATTTAACAAAGCAAAAAAGCATATATGCTTTCTGCAAAGGAGAGAAATAGAGCATTACTTAGACTAAAGAAATAAGACAAGAAACTCCAAAACACAGATAACGGAATTCTTTCATAATTGAAAAAAAAAATGTAAGATCTGCTCTGTTTCTCTGCTGACTCATGTTTCTCAGACAGGGTGGTTTCAGGGGGAGTTTGTGTGTCGCATCTGCAGCCTCCAGCCTGCATCCCAAAGACTACATTCCCCACAATACTCCTGTGTGTTTCCCATTGATTTCTCCTGTGTCTAGTTAGGGTTAAGCCCTTCTGTTTGTACCTTACAAAGTCTCGCTCTGCTCTGCTATGTTTCCAAGCTGTACATATTTTGCTTTCTGGTTTTGATCTTTTGCCTGGTTAACAATCTGCTTCTGTTTAGTCTGTCTGGTTGGTTGTTTGATAAGCCTTTTTTTTAACACTGTTTTTGTCTGTTTTTTGCCTCTGCCTTTGGACTGCCCCTTTTATTAAACCTAGTTATCACTATCTGCTTTCAACCTGACAGTAGACATGCAGGAAATGGAGAGGTTTAGGGTTGGAGGGATTGTTAAGGAATACGGTTTAGTATTGTTAAGGAACACTACAGGTAACATCATACTCATATATAATAATCATATATTAGTAATTGTAAACTTACTACTAATAATAAGCTTAATGTCACTGGCCTAGAGTTAATGACATTCTAACACTAAAATGAAAAAGAAAGCAAGCAAGAAATGTGTCCAAAATCGGTATAGAAATGTGTGCTAATGTATACAGACCTACTATTGAAATAACATTCATTGGGTGTGTTTGTATCTGTTTTCTAAACCTATGTAATTAACCATATGCCAGGATCAGGTTATTTTATTTTATAGCCTTCAAATTTCCAGCATCAGGCCTGATTATAAGCATCACGAAAGAGGAAGGGGTCTTATAGTGCAACAATCGAAGAACAGCGATGTGGCTTCTGAAATGCCCCACCACACTCTGACAAAAAGACTAGCATAATAAGATACTTTTGTATTTTCCTGTCTAGTCTGACAACTCCCATGTTTTGATCCTTGATGCTGATCAATAGGATGCCCGCCGGTACACAAATGTAAACAAGGTGAAGAGAAATACTTATATTGCTATCAATTTCTCTTATAGTGAAGGTGGATTCACCTGATAAACATATTGCATCTTCATTTATCAAAATATACAATTCCCAAAGCCAAAGTTTTTTTTCCCTACACAAGACCTTATATGCATATGTTTACATACAGTGAACCTGGTAGCTAGCTACATTCATGTAATGTTCTTAACATGTTAACACATTAATTATCTGAAGTTCTCTTTGAAGCATAGACAGCCAATACTGTCCTTTTTGTGACACCTAGGGACAGTTTATTTAGTTTGTTCAATAGTGCTTTTTTCTTTTCTTTTTTTCTGAAAACAAAGTAGCCAGCATCACACAGTGCTTCTGTAGCCATGATTGACAATTTCTTGACCCTCCCAGATGACCTACGAACTCACACAAGGACATGAATAATATTTGCTCAGTGTCAAACATGTAATGTTGTCTATACCTACCAAAGACACAGGAAGAATTTATGCCACTATGATCACCTAATCTGACATAGTGAAAGACAAAGCTAACGTGTAGGCTGAGCTCAACATTACTAACATCCCACTGTAGTGAAGATAGACTACAAATTATTCCCCTGATGAAACTCTGACCTGGTCAAAGGGGCGCCCTCACATTCCCAGGCCACGGACCAGACCCAGGACACGCTGGTGCTTTGAGGTTGAGTGGCAAAGCCATAAACCATCTAGCAATCAAGATGGCCTGGTGTTCTGACCCTCAATCCCCTCTCCTTTGATGTCATAATCCACTGAATGAGGAGAATACTATACTTCAAGAAATTGTGACCATAAATTCCATTAGACTCAAATCCCTACCAGGACAACCAATTTCTCATCCCACAGATTCACAAAGTAACAACTTGCCATTTAATCTACTATGATGACAAATAATAATCAATCAATAAAGTATGATTATTTTAATATAATCTCTAAATTGTTACATTTGCTCCTGTAATTTATATGTACATTGTTGCATTATTCTGTTCATTACTTGTTCCTGACTAATTTGCATTATTCACCCAGATTACTTCATTTGTATGCTGCTTACCTCATGCTTTTGTAAACAAATTGTTATTCACTCCTAGTTGTGTTTATCACAAATACTATATCAACCAATAAGACAATATATTAAAGTTAGCACAGTGCGCAGACCTTTAAACATTAAAGGGTTGACTAAGGCAACCGAGGGGTCTACGTTTTCGTCTAACCCTCCTCTATATGATGAAACAGCTGCCAATCACGCTGCTTGCCCTGGAAACACTTGGAAATGCCTGGAAGTAAATGCTAGTCATCCACCCCCTCCCCCTTCACACATAGGTGAGAATTGCTCCAAGAGAATGGCACTGCAATGGCCAATAGAAATCAATATAAAATAGAAAAGGGGGGTGAAGCTAATGCTCTATTCAGGAACACATTTACGTCAGTAACGTGCATTTAGAATTAACCAAAATCTTGCGTAGTTTGGGTTTGTTACGAATGAACTGAACGCTTGTTTTTATGCAAAGAAGTGAGTACGCAATTAAAGAACTTTACGAACACTCTGTATACCATTGAAACATGTCACACAGTTGTTTTGATGGTAACTGAATTTATGACAAAATCTGAACTTATATCGGAAGAATGTTTTAAAAGGCAACTTAAACGGGCAGGCACGTTTTTTGTGGAAATTTAACCCCCCCCCCCCAAAAAAAACAACAAAAAAAAAATGGTGGAGTCAAAGAAGAGTGAAAATCTCTTGGGAAATTGATAAGAAACCTGCTAAATGCAAGAAACAAAATATTAGGAGAATACAAAATTATTAAAATATTATGAAAACTCTAGGATTTAAGCAGCCCAGAGGATCATAATGTAAAAAGGTATACAGCAAATACATTGGAGATCACCAAGGCCAAACTTCCGACAGCTTGCTTATAGGCCATTTCTCTTTTTCCTTCAATAAGCTTGATTTCTGTCTGCCATCTATACTGTCATTTATATTTCATTCATGTTTAAGACTAATATTCCACACTGAAAATTATAATACACCAGTACACAAATTCATTAAAATTAAGGAAACTTGTAAATTGTAAAGTAGGAACACATGTAATGGATAATGTATGTAGTCGTGGCTAATTTTAAATTCATACAGGTAGATAATGGGTTCCTTTTCAAATTTGAACTTTTTCTTACAGCTCTTATTACAATTCTATACTTATTGAAAATCTAGGCAGCCAACAAGAAAATCAATATTCAGGGCAAGATTGAAGATTCTTTTATAATGGTGTAGCCTTTATTTCATACTTAAATTTTATTTATACCAGTTTATTTATTTGTTTATTTATGCAGTTTACCACATCTTCTAGGCGTAACCTAATGTTAGAATCGCTAGATAAATTGTACAATCCAGCTAAAAACAGCATCGGGAGTAATGAGACAACTTAATTTATCACTCACTTTATATTAAGTATTATAGCAATACGACTACTGTTTTCATTTATTAAATGTCGAGAATGGCTTTTGATTATTTTGCTTTGTGCTGTTAAACACAGCATTTTTCTGGACAGTTAAACAGTAGGGTCTGTGTACCACATGCCAGGCCTGGTGCTTTCCCACTGAGGAAGAAGCTAAAAGGAAGTAATCTACCGTCGAAACAGTGCTACGTCAGGCAATTGCATGGAGTCACATATGCAAAATCCGAGTTATTGGCCATACAAACGTTATCAAAATGAGAGACCTACCGTAGTGATTGATGCTGTTGATGAGCCGAACTCCTACCTGAGCGTGGTTATTAGTCATGAGTACAACATCAAACAGCTCTTCGCTGTCTGGATACAGCTTTCTCAGACGGGTGTTCACGGTCATAAGTGCCTTTTGGGTTAAGGAATAGAATGAAGTAATAAATGTTTACACCACAAAAAGATAGGCTTCATAATTTGATACAATCGCTTTCTCTTCTCTCTTCTATACACTCAGAGACCACTTCCTAGCGCACATATACCGTGTTGTCGTCGTCACCTTAACAAAAGGAAATGCTGCGCCTGGCTTTAGAGGCTCGTTTTCATGTTCCTGTTGGTATTCGACATACTTCTCGAGCCCCTCTTCCTCCCAGATCTTCCTCTCCTCAACCATGTTAAATAAAGTTCTTGAAGAAACTGCGACTGTAACGGCATTGGTGGGCTTGGGCTGTTTAACAAATATGTCGAGTTAAATAAGTAAACGTCCCATAAGTATTCAAGTCCCAAGACGTAAATCTTTTAGAAGTAAAGTAAAACTGCAGCTTCCACCAAGTGAGTGTGCCTACTTACGGGTCTTGGTTTTTTACTTTTCAAGTTGTCAAAGAAAGCTTTAGCGACTGCCCAGTCCTTTTCTGCAGCTACTTCATCTCTTGTTGTAAATGTTTCATTAGGCTTGAGATCACTCATTCTGTAGTTTTATCAGTTAAAAAAAACCAGGGTCGCAATTTAAACCTCTACTTCTCTGTTCACAGCCGCTGACAAACCGGTAATAAGGAAGGTCAAACTCAGCGACGGATTGGTCTTCCACAGAGCAACCAATGATGATCAACGATGGGCGTGTCATTTCGGCATCACAGATTTACCTTTGGAACTGAATAGTATTCTATGCCTATAAAAAAATTCATGTCTTTTTTAAACAAAAAGTCAAAGTAATGTTCAAGAAAGTTGAAAACTATATGTTGGGATTCCTCTTTGTGTTAATAAGGGATTATTAACAAAAATTCATTAGCCCAATTAATCTTGAGCCCATTCTGAATTGAAGGCTCTCATCTAAAGAACTGCTCTGTTTGACCTGGTGGACCCAGAGGTGCTGCTCTGAGTACACCTTCCCCCTTTTATGTCTTTAAGGTAATTGCCATTCCCATTGCTCACCTCTGTTCCTGACACTTTCCTGTTCTCAAAGGAGATAAAGACTTCCTCAAAGAGTATTCTCCCTTTACATCCCCATGAAAACAATCTGTTTCCCAGTCTCCATCCATACACTCAATGGCATACCACTAGCTACCAGAGCCATTTCTGAAACATACTGCTATCAATACCTGAGTCAACTACAAATTGATGCTGTCCTGTCTAGTTATATGCTCCTGATTTATAATGTCACTCTTGGTCAATCATGGCTTCGAGTGCAAAACCCCCTCAGTGTTATGGCAACATACTTGTCCAGCTATTGTCTTTGTATGAAATATGTTAACATTTGCACATTCTGGCCATGATGAAGACCTAGCTATTCCTTTCATATTAGTAAGTTAGCTAATGTTTCACACAATGCCACTGATTAAATAATATCTTATGTAGGTGATGGTATCAATAATAGTAATTTGGTAATGAATATGTGCATGTTAGCTTGTGAACATATTACTCTGAATCTTTACCCTTAACATCGTGCTTCATACTATAGTCCTATGTATTTTGACACTAATGTTCTTAGATTGGTTTTTTTTTAATTCAGCAATGCATATTAATATGAAAGCTCCTCACAGTAAATCATCAACACATTAATAATAGGTGTAATTTTACAATGCCTATCCCACAGAAAATGAGCAGCACTCACTTGAGCAAAAAATTTCTTGTAATATGACTTTTTACGTATGCAGTGTTTAAAATGTGTATTTTTGAAATTGACACCAATCCCCCACCATTTTTCAGACTTGGTGCAATTTCCACTTCCACTTATTCAAATACAAATGATCTTTACAAATCGCTAATGTCTCCTTCCTCACTGTCCTAGTAACTTTGCAACAGGCCCCCCTTTTTCAATGTGTTCCAAGTTATCAACCATGCCTGTTATTAATAAATGCAAAGAAAACCCAGACTTCGACGAGTGTTCAACTATTCAGTAAAACATACTGCCTCATACTGGGATTTCACCAAATGCTAAAAAGAATCATACTGAATTTTAAAAGATTTAGATTAAATAAAAAGGGAGTACCCTGAAGCCACAAAGATTTAATTAATAATGCTACATTCTTAAAATTTGTAATTGCCAGTGATGCATCAATTATTCATATTTGTATGACTTGAATTTAAATGGTCCAGCAATATTCCAAATTTGACACCAAAACACCTGCTGAGCCCCTGTAATATTAAAAGAGACTGTATGGACTTCTGCTTTGCTGTGTCAGGATGAATGGTTGGGAAATGAGAAGAGAGGGGGAAAAAAAAGTCCAGGCAGAAATTGAAATTTGTCAGATACAAATCTTTGAGATGCTTCAAAGATCTATTGAATCACAAGAATAAATTATTAAATGAAAAAGGGGAAGGATGAAAATCGAAATGTGGAAAAAGTGTAACAGACAACAAAAACCAAAGCCACAAACAACCCAGGTCTTCTTCTCTGAATTACATTCTCTTAGCCAATGCCTCCAACCTTTTCTAGGCATCTCAGGCTTAGCTGCCCATAAAGCTTTCATTCTCTACTATCTTATCTTTCCTAAGCCTTAAAAAAGGCTTTCCTAAGCCTTAAAAAGCCCCATTTGGTACCTTTCAGCAAAAAAGAAGACTCCCTGATTAAAGAATTAAATTTAGTCACTCCATAATGATTTTACATTGTCACAAACAGTAGCTGGAAAAAGTATTAATCTCTTATGTCAGCAGATTCATCTAGGTTACAACTGACCTTGATATTTTGTGTTGTACTTTAAAAATTAATTTTCATGCAAGAAAATATTCAATTACAAAATTTATAGCAAAGAAGTGTTCTATTTGCATAAATATTCAACTTTGTTTTTTGGCCAAAACTGTGTTGGGCACCTAAGACTGCTTAAAACCCAAGACTGCTCCTTTCACAACAAATACCATCCCAACAGTAAAGTATTGTAATGTTATAGCAGGGATGAAGGGAGAGGCAGAATGCAAATGCAGGAGGCTAACACAGGAGGTTAATGAACAGACAAGGGGAAAACACTGAAGCAAAGTAACATAAGCTAAGCATACAAATAAAATGAATACAACAAATGACAAGAATTACCAAACTTACCAAAATAACCGAGAACCTAGGGAACAAAAACACAGGGCTTAAATAACCAAGACAATCAAAGATTAACCAGATACAGGTGAACACAGGAACGGCAAAAACTTAAACAAGGAAGTAAAGGAAAACAGAGACGACAAGGAAACAGGGACGCCAGGAGGGTGGCCATTCGTGACAGAACCAACCCCCCCAATCAACGTGTGCAAAACCCAGAACACCACAACAGAACCAGGAAAAAAAAATTGCAAGACAGACCAGAGGCAAAGAGACAGAAATAAAGACAAGGAGACAAGGGCACAAGAACAGACACAGGAACAGATAGAGACAACATGGGCAACATGATGGACAAAGGCAGGTCACTGGCTGACAGAGGAAGCTGGTTCTAGGGCAAGATGAGGAGCAGGATCCAGGTTGGGACAGTAGAGCCGGTATGGGGACGAGGTAAGGCGGGGAATCGCAATAGAATCAGGGCTGACACAAGAAGCTGGGACGACACACGATGAGGAACAAACACCAGACAGAACTAGTATAGGAAGAGGCAAACAGCAAGTGTTGAGGACAGGAACCATCACGAATGGTGACCAAAACGGATTAAGGACTGGAAACAGGACTGGCCGCATCCACTATGCCAGGAACAGGAAAGGCAGTGTCTCTTGCACTGGGAACAGGAACTGGATCAGGATGGGCGGTGCCTCTCACTGGTGGCAGGAACTGGCTGGGCGGCTGAGAGGGGAGTAGCTAAGGATGGCGGATTTAGTGGTGTTGCAGCAAATGATGCTGTTAACAGCCAGAAGAACCCTTCCACAGTCCTAGCCTCTTGTGCTCTGTGCTGAAATATCATTTCAGCCCACACTAGTGCTTTACCCTGAAGAAAGGTTTTCATAAACAGTACTTTCACTAGTTCGGTGGGGCAGGGGGATCAGGGCAGGTCAGTTTCCGAAATTATAAGTGGCACTGCATAATCTCCCAAATGACTTGTCCTCCCCATCATACTCACTCAGGGTGGCCATAAGTGAGGGCAAAACCAAAGGCTTTCCATCCCTAAGTGTGGAGAGCAGAGCCTTGATATAATCAAACTCCTCTTCTGGGAGTAAGCCAGTGTCCCTCATCATGGCGTGGTGTGAAGGAGGCTGAACTGAGGCTGCCAGAACACTACGTGACTAATGAGAATGCACCAGGAGGGCCTCATTAAAAGATCAGTTATTCTGTAATGTTATAGCAAGGACAAGGCAAGAGGCAGAACGCAAATGCAGGAGGCTATTTAATGAGTGAAGCTAATAAACAGAGACAAGGGGATAGTGCAAAAATACTGGGAAGTACTGTAACGCAACCTGCCTACGCAACCTGTGTATATATACACACACACACACACACACACACACACACACACACACACACAAAAAAAAAAATGCAATATATAAATTAATATACAAAATGTCCCTCAAATTATATATATATATATATATATATATATATATATATATATATATATATATATATATATATATATATATATATATATATATCAGAAAAGGTGATCACTCCAGATCAGATATATATATGAGGAGGACTGGGTAGTTAACAGTTTTCAGTACTTTTTACAGTGTCCCATTCTTCAACACTCCCCTGCAGGAACATGGAAATCCTGTTGGTAAGATCCGAAACATCATGGCGATTGATGGTGAGTGCTCAAATTATGAAAAAATAACATTACGTTCTCTCTCGATAATTGTCGCTGAGATTACATTCCATGTCCGGTTTATATATCTATAAACGCTGATAAAATATCTTCGTTGTTTGTAGTTTTTACATAGATAAGCGGTCGGTCCATTTATTTGCGAATGTGAGTTGTTTAACTGACATTGTACCAATGCGGATGCAGCGTGTGGTGTGGTGAAAGGACAGACAGGAGAATCGCGTCCTGGATTTATCAATGCAAGGTGATTGATAAGATGTCAAACATTACTGGTGAACGGTTTAAATCTAAAATTTGATTTGTTCTATAGGAGAGGTTCTTAATTTAAGGATTTAATGTTGAGATCATATCGTGTTGTTCTGAGACAATGCTAGTACACTACCTCGTCACGAATAAGGATTGCTTTCATGTTGCTACTCATGACACATCCTGTCCGATTTCTGGTTTGCTAGCAGTCTTCTCAAACATTTTTCTTCTGGTGAAATATAGTACAGATTACGATAGGTGCTTCATGCTGTCACGTTATTTTAGTGTATGGAAAAAATAATAATTTAAGTAGTACAGTGAGGGCTGTAAAAAAGTCATTAGGCAAAATAATAATAATGAATGAGAAGTTTGCTAGTGATTCAAAACAACAAAGGAAAGGAGCAGATGGATTTCAGAACTGTTGCATATTTTTTAAAATACCAGCTTCAAAATAAACCGCAGCACAACCGTTAACATATGTTATTGTAATGTGGTAACACAGGAAAGCTACTAGTTTCTGGAATTCCCTAGTAAGTGAGACATCTCCAACCCCCAACATGCAGTCCCTCCTTCATGCACATAGACACATACACACAGACATGCTAATTGGCCTGTTTGGTTTATGGAGGAAGACATTTAGGTAATGTTGAGTGTTAGGTAGTAAACATAGCTGTATGCTTAAGCCTTGTATTCACAGCGTACATGTCAGCAGGCACAGGTCAGAGACTTTTCTCTTGTATATTCTCATACTTCTTCACTCTACAGTCCGAGGATGTATGTTTTTGAATGAGATATTCTTACATTGAAAGTGTAATATAATGAGTGTAAAGTGTATAATTAGCTTTAGGTACATTATTATATTATGTCCAAGCTATCTTTCTTTAGGAGGGATGCGGAATTGTGGTGTTCATGAGCTCATCTGCGCAAGAAGAGGTAAGAGTTTAGGCCAGACCATGGTGAGTTGCTGGATATTTCACTCATTTTTTGTCTGTTAGTAGTTTTATTAGAAATGAAAATGGGTGGAGCTTTCAAAGCCCTCCTCAACTCTCTCTTTGAATTATAAATGATGTATCAAGTTCAGTGGACAAAAATAAGAGTCATTAATCATTTAAAGAGGACAACTTTGTTACATAACACAAGAAGTGAGTAATTTAATTAATCTGTGAGGAATCCTTTAGAGGTTTGTGAAGGTGACATATGGCCTAATAGACCACACTAAAAACAATAGAATAAATGTTGATATATCTGTTTAACAGTCATGTATATATATTTATTTGTCCGCTAATGGATGTATGAGTTACATAGCAAAAATATGCCCCTGAAGATTTTGTTACTGTAGCTTACCTGGTAGAACAAAGTGCTGGCAATACCAAGGTCATACTGTCATACTGATAATTACATGCAAATTGCTCTGGATAAGTGCCTGCAGTGAATAAGTGTGCATGCCAAATTCTGAAAATGTAAATGTTTTTCCCTGTTGTTTTGCCCTGTCTTTACAGCTGTTCTACAGTAACCCTAAATCCATGAACATCATGTATGCTCTCATGATAAAAGCACTCCCAAAAGTTAATATTATGGATATGTGAACGATATTAGCATGGTAGCTTGATTATCACTTGACTTTAGTGTCACTGTGTAGTAAGTTAGAATGGGCAGGCCAGTTGCATTGTGTACTTTGAGTATAGAGGGGTGTCAGGTTACCCTAAAGCTGTGAATTATTTAGCATTAGGAGAGATAGACCAGGGACAAGTATTCTGAGACTAACCTGCTTTGAAGGAGGGGTACACATAATATGGCTTAACCAACAACAAAACAAAGAAAGGCAAATGAGGAAGGCAAATATATATCGATTTCTGAGGTTTACCAGGATATTTGCAGTGCTACAATTGCCTGGGAAATGACTGAAATCTTTGGACTGGAGAGTTTTACATGGATGCATTTTGCAATAGCAGTCATACTGCATGCTGAACGCTGAGGTTTGCTTTACTTTCTCCCTACTTAGCAAATCCTAACTGAGTTAATGGGTCATGTTTCATGGTGTATATGAACTGAAAGTAGAGAATAATTAAATTGAAAAAGCTGGGATTTCATATTTTCTTTTTTTTCTCTTAGTTCAATGGTTTTACTTGGTATTTGCTTCAAGTCTTAATGATTAGATGTAGACATCTTGGCATATTACCAAAGTAAGGTTTTTTTTTTGTTTTTTTTTTTACACATCTGCTGCCCACTCTTCAAAGATAGTATGCATATGCAATATGACAAGCACCTAATGCAACTAGTTGTTACGCAGTTTTGGTCAGTGATTATTAGAATAAAATGACATGTTAGTAGTATTTTTCAATGTCTCTACCACATTCATATTTTGAGATCTTATTTCAGTCTTTGTTCTTAACATTTTCTTTCTTTTCTTGTCTTCCTTTCTCTGGCACTCTCTTTCTCTCTCTTCTGTCCCTCATCCTCAGTTTCCCCTGAGCTGCTTGGTGCCCTATCCTCTGTCGCTGTCTTCATGGCCGTGATTGCTTTATTTTTTCTTTACCTCAGCAACAGGCTATCAGTGGAATCCACAAACAGTCTCATAAATTTGGAAGGTTATAATAAGACACTGCAAGGTAATGGTAATTGTTGTTGATGTCAATGTGATGCCTACATGCATAAATATGTCATGTGTGTTCATCTTGCAGCAGTTGTTTGTACAGATATGTTATCAATGAAGAGTAATAAAGAATACTGTAACTTATGAGACAACTGGTTTCTTCATCAGAAACTAAAATGAGATGAACTAGGGGACAGCAATGGCGTTCTTCAAAAGCTTTCAGCAGAACCTCCCCTCTGTCTCCTCCATCTTGGACACAGTGTCCAACAGTGTGTCCAGCACTGTGGATGATCTAACCAGTGCTGTGAATGATGTGACGTGCACAGTCAGTGAGCAGCTAACAGTGCAGGTAAACACCATCATTAACAAGGTGCAGTCTGAAGAGCAGGCAAATAGCCAAAAGGGCACACTTACAGGGGAAGACGCAGAATCAGATGCAAACAATGCCCATGGGCAGAAGAAGTACAAAAGACATATCGATGAAGATGAGGAATTGAGGGAGAGACAAAAACAAGAGAATGAGAGAAGGAATGATGATGAGTGGGAGTGGTGTTACGCTCCCTCCAAAGGGTGGTTTCGCAGAAGAAGAGACCCAAACCAAGCCCAAAACGAGAAACAGGAAACAGTGCCTGCAGTGGAGGGAGAGGCACTATCTTCACATGACCAGAGTAACAGCCTGTCTACGATAGCAAAAGAAGAAAACAAGCAACAGAACAACAGTGAAGAAGATAGCAAGACAGAATATGCTAAAGAAACGAATGAAAATGAGTTAACAGAGGCAATGAAGAGTCCATCGGGTGAGATGCACTGTGACAACATAAATGAATCTGGGCAAACAGGAGAGAGTAACACTGAGCAGGAGAACAAAAACTGTACAAACAACAATGGTAAAGGTGAGGTTGTGTGCTGGGACCAAGGAGCTGTTAACATGATTCTGTTCATCCCTGTATCCCTGTGCCCTCTCAAGTGATCTAACTGAAATGCTGATGGAATGATGAGGATGCTTTTTTTTATTTTTACTGTGGAATAATACATAGCTCCTGTGTATTAATATAAAAAAAAAACTATAAATTTAGCTGTCTGTAATGGTGCTGATAGATGATTATATTTTCTCCCTTAGATGGAGGCAGCTTAGAGGAAGAACTGAGAGAGACAACCTCCCAGCTTCACAGTGCCAGCAGTGGTGAGAACAGCAATAGTCAATCAGCTGGAAATGAAAATGAAGGTCAGAGGAATAAGACTTTTGCAGAGTAGAATGAGTAGAGTATTCAAAGGTTTTACATTGCATAATGTAATGTTGTTTTATAAAAAGTGAAGTTCCTGAAAAAATGCACGTAAGTGCATAGAATTTTATGCTGCTTCAATTATTACAATAATTTACTTTTAACAGATGTTTTTTTTCTGTCCAAATAGTTGCATTTAATTATTTTTTAAATATTTTCATTCAGTTATCAAAAGTTAAAATGCAATCATTTATGGCTTCTGTCTCTGTTCACTCATGCATTAGTTTTATGCAATGGAAGCTAAAGGTTTCAAAATGGGTGAATAACCAAGTCAAGTGAAAATACTGTTAACAAGTTTTATTATTTGTTTAGGTTATCAATTTTAAGGCCCTGCATTCATAAATGTGCTTTATTATTCACATCATTAACATTTCAATAAGTCTCTACTGTATGATTAAACCTAGTGGATCATTCATGTCAGTATGAAGTAAGTATGTGCTATCACTTCCTCCTCGTCTTATTTCTTAGGCAGCAATATCCACAAGACCACAGAGTCAAGTTTGTCGAATGAGCCGCTGGCCAACCTGAAGCAGGACAACCCTGAAGAGGGCTCACGGGGTGGGGTGGGCTCAGTGGAGGGCAGCAGCAATGAGACCAATGCGGGAGAGGACACAGTGAGCCCTAATAAGGATGTCTCCAAAAAGAGCAAAGCTGTATCGGGCCCGGAGGTGAGCGCTTCACCCCGCCGCTTGCTACGCTGTGCTCTCCTCTGAGCACCACAGGCCATGTCCCCAACACTCCCACTGACCAGCCCATCTCGTGAACTCTGATTTTAGGTTGACTTCTTGACAAAGGGAAACGAGACCTTGGAGGTCTAGTGTGTTGGGATGGGGGGCAGTTTGCAGAACTTGATGAATACCAAAAATAAAAATGTTAATGCTGCCTAGTTTTGATAAAATATTTAATAAGGAGTACAATTGTTATGCGGGCAAACATCTGCATCATTTTCTGGTATCTTGTGACATTTCACTTTTTGAATGGCCAAATTATTTGAACCATAATTTGTCATTTTCACTCAGTAAATGTGGCTTTCTTCAAATTCATCTATGTTTTTTCCCTTCATTTTATGTTTTAAACTTATTTAAGAACTGCAGTAATTCCTTTTTGGGAATGACATTTTCATTACAATTTGGTTGACTGATCAGTTTGTTGTGTTTTGTAAGCTGAATGCTCATGCACTGGTAGTTTTGATAAATAAGAAGCATGGAGGACAATTTCACAGATTCTCAGACTGGAGTTGGTTCACTCTGGTTGAGTTTGGTAAGTCCTGACCTCTGAATCTGCCTGAGACAGTATGGTGACACTGTAAGCATTTTCTTCAGCTTTCTCTGGTTTATAAACTTCCAGCAAGTCAGTTCAGGTCAATGCAAAATATGTATTTTATTTTGTAGGCTGTTGGCTAATATGGATAAATTGTAAATGCTGCATGAGTTGTTTCACCAACATGGGCACCTCAAAGAATATGTATTTTGTTCACCTTTCTTGAAACAATGCACTGTGCATTCTGAGTGCCACCACTGATGCGTCTCTCCACCACTCGTCCTGAAATAGGTTCATGCTGTGCTGTGGCTACCGGAGATGTACGAGCCAGAGGCTCAAGGGAAGTATGGGACACTGGATGTGGCTTTTGAGTATGACTCCAGCGAGCAGTATCTAGCTGTGACTGTTACTGCAGCTACTGATATTCCATTCCTGAAGAGCACAGGAAACATCTCCTGGCAGGTTCATCTGGTGCTGCTTCCCACCAAGAAGCAACGTGCCAAGACTGGGGTGCAAAGGGGTCCTTGCCCCATGTTCACTGAAACCTTCCGCTTTTCACGCCTGGAACGTGATGCCCTGGGAGACTACGCCGTCCGGTTCCGACTCTACAGTGTCCGGCACATGAAGAAAGAGAAGGTTCTGGGGGAGAAGGTCTTTTGCCTCGCAAAGCTGAACCTGCAGGGGAAGATGGCCCTGCCTGTTACCTTGGAGCCAGGCTCAGCAGCCCCCGTGAGCGCTATTTCAGTGTTTATCTGACAAAACATAAAACTAATATGTTTATTGTTGACTTTTGTCCATCTTCATCTGTAAATCTTTCAAGACAAGTAAATTTACACAAACCAAAGTGCACGTGGCCAGTGAGATTTCAATACTCATTTCATTATTAGGTTGTTTTTTTTTTGTTTTTTTTGCGCATGATCCAGTAAATTTGACCTATGTACTCAAGTAGAGTACTAATGTTTAGTTAATAATGTGTAGTCAAAACATAAAAGCCAACAATGCATTAAATATTTTACATCACACCCTCTATTGTTAATATCTCTGTAAATGGTGTTATAGAGAACATCCCTCAAAGAAGACAGTTTTAAAGTAAAACCCTCTTACATCAGTTCAGTTTAATACTATTTATATGCTGTCTTTCACAACACTCACAGAGCAGTAATCAGTGTACACCAAATCAGGTGCAGAAAGACATCTTGCAGCAGTGTACCACTGGTCTGCAGGGCTGTGGTTCGCTGGTGAGTGTGTCTCGCAGTGTCGGGGCTTTTTCCTACCACTCGACTGGAGAGTCATCTATGCCAGAACTCCTTCTGGGCCTTCTCTACAACTCCAGCACAGGAAGGCTCTCTGTTGAGGTCATCAGGGGCAGCCATTTCAAAAACTCTGCCACTGACCAAACACCCAGTAAGAAATGCCTCTATACCCACACATAATCACCCACACATTTCCTACATATTAGCATGTTTTTCATCTACACCCAATCTTCTTCCTCTCACTGGTCCTGCCTACTGTACTGTCCTTACTCTGCCTTGATCCCAGATCTGTTTTGTTGTATAAAGCAGTTCACTGGGGGGCAGCTGTACATCATGCGAGGTGAGTTACAACTCTTCATCTTATAATTAAACTTTAATTTCCCAGTGAGCTATATTTCACTGAGCTGACAATTTTTTGCATATCTTGAAACAAAGACTACAGTACGTAAAATGTGGAAATGTACAGATTTAATAAATTATTAGTATTACTTCTAATCCTAAACTTGCTTCAGATTTTTAGAACCTGTCATGGCAGTATGCTGTTTTTTTAAAAATAACAAATATTAAGCAAATCTTAATGTTTTGCCATGTATGAGCAGGACTGCTTAAGCAAGCTAATGTCATGTTTAAGGCACCAAAATACTTTTACTTTGAGTAGAACTTAGAACATCCTTAAACTATAAACTCCAGTTAAAGCCATTGACTCCAGTTTTGTGGTAGTTGTGTGGTCCAGGTGGCTCTTTCCAATGCTCTGCTGTCCTGTTTACAGACACATATGTAAAGCTGGTCATGTTGGACTCGAACGGAAGAGAGATGTCCAAGTGCAAAACATCCGTGTGCCGGGGCCAGCCCAGCCCCACCTACAAAGAAACTTTCATCTTCCAGGTTTCGCTGTTCCAGCTATCTGAGGTGACGTTACAGGTGTTGGTGTACAGTCGACGTAGCAGTGTGTGGAGGAGAGAGCGTCTGGGCTGGGTCTCATTGGGTCTGAACAGTACAACAGAGGAGCAGGAGGAGCACTGGACTCAGATGAGGGAAGCTGAAGGACAACAAGTGTGCCAGTGGCACACACTTCTGGACTCATAGAAGGTACAATGTTCTGAGCAAGATTAGATTATGGCTGTGGAGGTTTGTGGAGTCATGTCCATTTGATTGTAGTGGTACATTAAAGTAATGAAAATGAACAGCATCAACAATTCTGACTCTTGCTGGGTATATGTACATGCTGAGAACAACAGACATAACCAGAGACTGAATCCTGATAGCCTAACATCAGCTCTGATGAAGATCTTAGAACAGTCATGAAGGTTATGCCTCTAAACTAGCCTTTCAATTGACAACCTGCCACTGGATTTTCTCATGAGTGGTTAAATCTTAAAATTGTTAGTTTTGTTTGAATTCAGATATGCATTGCATGTAATGTACTGCCATTATGAGCAACGTTTGTATGACAAACTACTCAGTGTAGGACCAAAAAGCCTGATCATCATCTTTGATTTACCTAGTCTTATGGAAAGGGATATGCTTAAAAAAGACACATACTATATATACATGGTAGCTCAGTGGTTAAGGTACTTGACTAGTAATCAGAAGGTTGCCAGTTCAATCCCCACCACCAAGTTGCCACTGTTGTGCCTATGCACAAGGCTCTTAATCCTCAAATTCTACTCAGTCATAATTGTAAGTTGTTTTCAATAAAAGCCAAGTAAATGCATATGTGGGGCTATTACAGACTGCTGTTTAACTGAAGCAAAACTATACTGCATATCTTTACTGTATAAATAGAATCCAGTATGCAATTTCATGACATTAATCATGAGAGATTTTATTTCTACATCAGGCGAATCTATGCAAAAAAGAATGATGCAACCTGTTCTTAGCTGGAATAGCAAGTGACGTTTTTCTTCTAAAGAAAGATTTTACGTTCTGACAACCACAAATGTTTCATAAAATTAAAGTCTGCATTCCATGACATTACTATGTTGTCCTGTTTCTGACTAAAGTAATTTTTCTCTACTTCACTATAATAAAATGTGAGATATGTGAGTTCTGTAACTGGGGGAAATAGTGGGGATAGTATTTGTGTTCATCTATCTTATGAGAATATTTTCCTTCACTCTGGATTGATTCTGTACATGCTACAGAGATGAGATGTATAATGAAAAGGTATTTATAATAGTCACATGGTGACAGATTTAGATTAGGTTACAGTATATTCAAAAGTTTCAGTCAGGTCATATTGTTAAGGTATTTCAGCAGTGTTGAGTTCCACAGGAACATTTGGGCTGAGTTTCACTGTAATAGAGTGAACCGAAACTTAGGGTTATGGTTTAATTGACAGAAAAATCTAAACTGCTACCCCAGCACTTGTTTTTATGCAAAACGGGCCTCATTAGCTTTGTACCTATTATTGTTCCTTTTTAAAACACTCAAAGGAAGAATAAACTGCTTTAGCATTATTTCTTTTCAAACTATCTTAAAATTTATCAAGATTTTGTTTACAGTGAACATGGAACAAAAAACAACCTGAAGATACAAATGCTGCTATGTTATTTAAGTAGACTTTCTCAGAAGCATTAATTATTTTACACTTCTACACACAACAGCTGAAAACAAACCAAAGAAATAGTAATCAAGTGAAGCAAAGGTCCCATATTTTTACACTGTGGACATTAAGGAAACTTAATGAATGCTTACTTTGAGTTATGTCATTTAAAATTGGTCTCTGCATTTACTTATAAATGTGACATCTGCCACTCTGCTAGCATTCACATTTCTCACTCTGTGAGGAAATATGTTAGAACTTCAATAAGACTCAATAAGATTTCAGCTCATTGAATAGCAGCTATCATTTGTTTCTACTGAAACATGTTATAACCGTATTTAATGAAGCTAAAAACTACTAGGCTACTGTGCAGTACTGAGCATCTTGAATGTTAGCATGATGATAGTGACTGTGACTGTTAGCATCCTGGCTATTAGTATAATGTTAGCATTGCCTACTCCTTTTTGTCAACTTATTCATCTCTAATACTTTGTTCAGCTATTGATCTCTGCGTCCTTTTTTCCTGCTTATTACAGCATGTCAGGGAGTTGTCCTTTTCACCAGCTGCACAGACTGCATCACTTTTCAAATGGGCTCCAGGCCACATAAATTACTGTATTAATTGGTATTGAACAATATTCTTATAATCTACTTACCATTTACACTTATCAGACTCAAAGTAAAAACTCATAAATTAGCTGAAGCATAGCTTGACAAGTTTTGCAAATTTGACAGTTAAGAATTATGTGAAGCCGCTCCATGGAGATGGTTTTAGATTCGGTGATCAGACCCTTCCTCACTCTGGCCCTTTTCTAACAAATCAACCTCATCGACTCTGACCACCGAGAATCTTGTTTCTTGTTGGAGTCCTGTGTTCTCATCAGACTTAATGGTAAAGATAGAGCTCTGAATGGGGTACTGGGCCACTGACAAACAGGACTGTTTGGAATCCAATGGACAATGCCACGGTATTTCCACATCTATCTTGTCTACACTGCTCTGCATTCCAATTTCTGGGTCTCCATTGGGTTCCTGAAGGTCTTTGGTCCTGAAGGGTTCCAGTGGTCTTTGCTCTTCCATATCACCACTGGAAGCCCTGACCCTAGAGATAATCATGTAGACATTATCTCCAATGCTGAACCTCCGCTTCTGTCGAGGGAAGTGGTCAAGTGATACCACCATCTGTTTGAGAAGATCACTGCAGCTCTTGGAGCGGGTCAGCTCCTCTTCTTCCTGCTTTCTTCTCTTCTCAGCCATGCCAATCGCTCTGATGACGTCACTGTAATCTTCACCTTTCTCAGACATGAACTTGAAAATATCAACAATGCTAGAGACATGAGGGAGCAGGGCATTTTTCATCCGATCATCTGTGTTGTGTGGGAAATGTTTGTGATGCATCTGCCTCCTTTTCTTCAGGACTTTATGGGCTTCTACCACCATGTGCACATTCCAGCTGAAGAATAGGGACAGCCATGCCAACCCCATATAAATCCACATCTCCACACAGAATCGGTACAGTGGCTCATACTCCACATTTGTGTTTACACCTGTATTAAGAGAGATTTATGCAAAAACATTAAAATGTTACTCTTCTGAATAATGTTAGGTTTTTGGTTTGTATACACGGGGTTTGTGAAAGTATCATAATAAATTTGGTAACAACCTTAAATAAATAAATAATGGAATTAAATGATATTATTGTGTCTTCCATGGTTCTCTCAAAATAAAGCGTTGCATTGGCAAAATTCCCATTAGATAAGCCAACTAATGTACTACAAAGACTTGAGTTAAAATAAGTTAAACAATAGGCCTACATGCTAAAGTTTAATAGTATATATTTTTTTCTAATCCAATAAAGAAATAATTCTGAAAGCTTTTAAAATACTTTAATCTGAAGCTTTCTGAACTGTATTAGTAACTTTATCAAATAAGTAAAATATTTTCATGTCTGATTAAAAAAAAAAATCAAGAAGCTTTCCTCATGATAAAGTTGCACACATTTTGTTTGTTTACATCAATGTTCACATTAGCTGGAAGTGTGAATGTGTTCAAAATGTATTCTGGACACTGCTGCTTTTAGATGCTGTGCCCTTCAACAGCAACATTTTAACTGAAGAGGAGGAACCTTGGCAAACATCACCTCCTAGACACTAATCAGGGTCATTGTATGCCATAACAGTGAAGTGGATGTCTCCAGTCTGGAGACCTCTGGATATGGGCAAAGAAATTGTCAATCACTTTTGCTGGGACAATCACATTAAAGGAAAAACTGTTGGTGGTCTTACTTTGCCTTGGAAAGCGGATGATGATCGTTCACTTTGTAATGCAGTTCCTCGCCATGGAATTACACTCAGCCAATTACTTTCCAAGTTATGTGATTATGTGATAGAGGTGTTGGAAAAGTAAATTAAGTTTGACTTTTGGCAACAGGTAAAAATGCTGTAGTCCAAAAAATGAATTGCTCTTGCAATATATTTGCTTAGAGCTAACTAACTTGAGAAATAATGTAGAATGTTATGCTGAATGTTACCTTGTTAGCTAACTAAGGCTGACTGTCTTATGAAGTGTTTTTGCAAAATGCTTTTTTTTTTTTTTTTTTTTAAATTAATAAAACCTCAGATGGACTATTAAAGCCCAATGTACCCTTTAAGTTCATATAATATTTTGGCATTTGCAGAGTAGAAAATCAAAGTAAGTGGTTCATTGTTGCTCTGCTAAAAATTAGGCATTAAAAATGTTCATGCACTAATTCTTATCCAAGTTCAAGGGTTGGGTGGGGGGTTATAAGATGTGCACAACTAGTGTTTCATCTACCATTGGGAAACTTTCCCAACACCAAGAACAAAATTCCAAATGCTGAGAAGAATATATATGTGATACAGATAATGATGCCTTTGAAGAAAATTATTTTATGCTACTTTTTATTGTGGGAGAGCAGAAATGCTGCCCCAAATTCTGTCCACCTAGGTTGCTGCCTTCTAAATGTAACACAGAGGGTATTTTGATGGGTCCATTATATAGAGGTTGTGCTTAATATAATTTATCATCATTACATACTCACTTCACTATGAATCTAGTGACTGTAGTAAAGAAGGACATTTTCCAGCCAAGTCAATGTGATCCATCTGTTCTTAATATTGGAGCTACATTGCGCCCACCGGCTCAAACAGTCCTTTCTGTCTTATCTTCCTTAAGAGAAGTAATCTCTTATCTCATTGCTTTTTCATAAACTGACTTACATGCAACTTGGTTAAAGCAAGGAAATGAAAGGAACAAGTATTCAGATCTGGCACTGTCAGAACTACCTGCAACATAGTCCCCAAATCCAACTGTAGTCAAGGTGATATAACAGAAGTAGAGGCCCTCCAGGTAGGTCCATTTTTCCACAGCCATGAAGATAAAGGGTGGGATTACCAGGTGAAACAACAGGCCCCATAACAGGAACAGAGTTGTGCAGACAAGCTGGACTTTTTTCTGATAGACAGAAAAACAAAGCTCAACAAAGTTTATGACGCATTAAAAAAGGGCAAGAAAAATAAGAAAATAATGACTAGCCACTAGTACTTCATGTTTCCTTTTGTCAACAATCTAACTGAACGTATAAATACCTGCTTTAAACTTGTTAAAAGAAACTTGCTAAAAGAAATATGTAGCATGTACAATTTCTGTACTGTACAATAAAAAGGTGCTATGATAATCAAAGCAACAGGACTGTGGGATCTTGGCCTGGGAGGGGAATCATACCACACTGAGGCCTTTGTGGAGAAGCACCTGGCTGAGGCGCTTAGCTCTGCTCCCAAAGAACGTGCCCAGCTCACTGATCCAAGTAAGACACAGGGGGATGCCACATAGCCCAAAGAGGATGCAGAAGACACGGCCACCAGCAGTCTTTGGAGCAACATGTCCATAACCTGAAAGAAATACAGGCTAGAAGATTTTGGATGCAGGCAAAGAAAACAAAAGGTGGTAGCCTCATGGAACTCACCACATCAATAAATTGGTGAGTTTACCTCAGATTGCTGAATCCACCTGTTGCCTTATACTGTCATACTTGATTAAATACACATCAGACATTCTCTGTGCTAACAATAATTTATGAAAGTGACAATTCTGACATTTGTCTGTTTCCATGCATAGGTTACCTATGGTGGTGATGATGGTAGCAGAAAAGATAACAGCATTATGCCAGGTCCAACTTTTAAAATACTTTTCTCCTGTGATTGTCACACCTTGGCCTGCTGCAGTAGCTACAACCTGGAGATAAAAGGTTTTCCAAATGAATAAATAAAAACAACATTCTAAATAGACTAATGTAATGATAAAATCTAGATTGAGACACTTATTCTCACATACTTAACAGTTAGTTTAAGGCTAGACTTAAGTTGTCTATTCTCTAAATGCTGTCTTTGGTGTGTTATATTAGGGGTGAACCTATGGTGGGTTTTGAATTGAGTATTTTTGGTCCATTCCAAATCTGAGTTTGACTCTTTTCAAGCTGCTTTCAAGCTTTTCAATTTTGCCAGTAGCGCATGTGCTACTTGTTTTACTTCCTAAATGAGTGCAAGTCATGATATGAACCACCATTCCCACCTATGAGGGCTGTACCACAGTTCAATTGGAACCATACTCAGTTCACCTCCCATAGGTAGAATTGTACTGTTCCTTGGTTCATTGACAAGTTAATAAAAAGTTTACAAGTTAGCAAACTTAAAGTGAACCATTTTCTGATCCACAATAAATGGAAATAAAGTGATGTTTAAATGTTTATAACAAACTCTGTTATAAGGAAGACCTCCAACAACAGTCAAGAAGTAATCAAAGTTATATTTGGATTTTGTTTTCCTCTTAACTATTACAGAAGAAACATCTTGGTGCATTGAGTTATTTTAGAGTATTCTGTAACAATCCTGGCCAAATTATTATTACAAATTATTACAAATTAGCATTAAGTGGGTGTTTTGATTTATAATGGAATTCATATGATCCAAGAGCAGAAATAATTTCAAAATAATACAATCATTTTTAACCATATCACTTCAAGGGTTTACCAACAGGTTTACATCGCAAAGTATAACAATATATAGCAAACATATTGTAATTACAATATAGTTTCGGTCCATATCATTTATCCCTAATTTATTTAAAATATTAATTAATAATTGCTGTTATTATCCAGTAGTTCCACATCTGAAACATGTTGCTCTGAGAATCCCCAATTTACATTAAGAGAATGACACACAAACTCAAAATGATTATGCGCTTTCATGTTAATGCTACTCATTCCAAACTGTAAAACAAATTCTTCCCTGATGTCCTGTGCATTTTTATCTAGTGGTTGTCAGGAATTGCATAATTCCTGTAAAAGATAGACTTGTAGAAACAGTAGAAGCACGCAATTCAGACACACTACCTCACTGTTTTGAACATCTGCCAACCACCACTCCCTATGGAAAACAGGACTACACTACAAACTTATTCAAGTTAGCCTATAAAGAAATTCCTCTGTTCACCTCTCTTTGTTAATAAACTTGAGCCCAAAGACTTTTATGACATTTGCACCCCTGGGTCACTTTTTCAGCATCAACAGCTGTACACAGACAAGTTTTGTGGTAAGATGTAAGACCTGTGTGACAGGTTCTTTGTCGCAACTTGTTGCATTAACTTACTTGCCTGTGGGACGCTGTGCGGGGAAAGAAAGAATAGTTCGAATATACGTAGCGAACAGTAGTGTTTATCGCGAGTTACATGCTTCAGTCCCATGTAGTCTCCCCAAGATCCCTTCGTACTCACGTCATCTAAAATGTTGCAGTAGTTATAGGGAACGCCAGCGACTTCAGCAGCCCAGGTGATTTAAAAAGCTGCAGTATCAAGTTTGATGTCGACTGAAACAAACTTCCCTATAATCGGTACTTAAAATACAACTGATTTTACGCCCATGAGCCTACCTCAATAATTTTGTCCAAGTCTTCTTTTGTTAAACAAGGATGTTTCTCGAGGATAACTGCCTTTTGCTTTTTATAATTATCAACTGCTGAGTGCCAGTGCGGTTCTTCGAGGATTTGAAATATCGTCGCTCCAATACATATGTAGAATAGAATGACCGAAGTTAAAACAGAACCTTTATCTGCCATGCTTTAGTAGGCTACTTTAACGCGCACCGATGACTATTACTTCTGTGTAGACCTACTTAGAAAAAGTTTCACACCTAGTCTTGTAACTTGAAAAACAGCTAAGCAGTTAAGTTATTATTCGCTGATATACTTCTTATTTTGTCCTTAACCTGCAATACCATTTACAAGGTGGGGGGAGAAAAGGAAGTCACATCTGAGAACCACCCGTATGCATGCGCGCAAATCCAAACTATCCGAGGACTTACTACCGACAAACATGCCTTGACTCCTGTTTGCCATTCGCTCTAAAATTATCATTCTACTCTGCGCTCAACAAAAAATAAAAATAAATAAATTAAATAAAAAATTATCACATAATGACGCTTGACGGTGACGTGGTAGAGAAAGAAACATTTTTATTCTACAATCCGTACTCATTCTAGATTCTTAAAGCACTAAAGCACAACGTTGTATACTAGCCTACTCTTAGCTACCCTGCTCAAATTGCCAGTACAAAATACGATCATTAAACCCGCCCACAGGAAGAAAAAATAAAAGGCCCCAAAGTTTCCTTTCTCGGCGTTTTCATGGAACATTTTAGAGAGAGCATCACACGATATGAGGAAAATAACTTTTGTATTTTCTTGTAGGCCTGTTTGAATACAGCCTACGAAGTTAGTTTGTATGTGTAACAATGGGGCTTCTAGAGACAGTAGCTTTTTAGATTGTCTAAGCTTTTATCGCGCGTTTACATCATCTAGCTAGTAGGCCTCCTTCATTTACTATATTCCATTATCAGTTTATCTTTTCCTCTTACTTTTTCACGTAAACTCACTATATAAATTGTAACAAGTCAAAACCATAGCCTTACCAATTGTGCTCGTTTCTAGAAAAGATATTTTGCTGCTTTCACAGGGACGCTCATACCTCGTTTGCTTTAAACAGTTGCTTTATTAGGAGAATCATTCACGTGGTGCTGAAACCCAGTGTAGTAGTAGTGTTAGTAGTAGTAATAATAATAATAATAATAATAATTTATTATTATTATTATTATTATTATTATTATTATTATTATTAGGTAGCCAAGCATTTCATGCTTGGAATTTTAATAAAAACTAACGAGTTTTCAACCAATAAGTGATGGAAATCTACAGTATTTTATATTAGTTTTATTTATAATAAGTGCTAGAAACCTATTGTATTTGTTTGGGTTTCTATTAGTTATTTTTCTCTGTTGTTCTCTGGTGAACTTCATTAATAGGGGGGATAACACCTAAGTGGACTTCCAAAACAGCAAAAACCCTTGATCTTTGAGGATGTTCAACATACCTGGTATGCATGTTTCACACTATGTCTCATTATGCTTTGATATGGCATGAAGTTACACATATTGTGCTGTTCACATTTACATTTATGGAATTTAGCTATAATATGAAGCTGTAATGTGATATGAAGTCACACTTATATTGTGCCTTTCACAGTAATGGCACATTAAAAAGATTCACATCATAAACTTTTCCTTTTTATCACAGCTCCAAAGGCAGCCTCAGATAGAGACTATCTAGCTGTACCATTAAGTGCCTAAACCAGCTTCAGCTAGTTCAAAATGCAGCAGTCAGAGTTCTTACTAGAACTAGATCACATCACTGCTGTCTTAGCTACTTTACATTGCCTCCCATTAAAACTTCGTATTGATTATAAAATACTTCTAATAACCTGCAAAGCACTAAACTCTTCATTCATTACCATCCACCACATCTGTTTTGATCAAAAGGTGCAGGCTCTTTACTAGTACCAAGAACAAGAAAATCTACCACAGGGGGCAGAGCCTTTAATTATAAAGCTCCCATACTATGGAATAACCTTCCTGCAAACGTTCGAGACGCAGACACAGTCTAATATTTAAGGCTAGGCTGAAATATGTGTACAGTCAGGCATTTTATTAACTACTTCACATCTTAGGTAAAGTTGCAGATCTGGACATCCATGGGCATTGAGAGTTATGGTAAAACGGAATGTTATGATGCTGTCACTTCACCTCTGTTTTGTCACTCAAGTTTCTTGACTGAGAGCGGCAGAGTGTGTGATGTTTCGGGGTGCTCTCGTGCCTGTTTCCTTCTGGCTCTTTCCTTTTAGCTATGCTGCCATAGCTGGATCTACCAGAGTTACTGAGCCTCAACCTGTTTCAGCTGCCATGGCTACTTCTACCACCCCCTGATGCCCCCAGCTGTAGCCCACCACACCTCCACCCCAGCCAACTACTCTCTGTTACTCTTAATGGATGTTCTCTTGTGGGATGTTATGATGTTACAGAGCCTCTACCCATCTCAGCTGCCATGGCTACTTCCACCACCCACTGATGGCCCTTCCTCTAGCCCACCAAACCTCCACCCTAGCCAACCTATTGTCCGTTGCCCTTTTTTGACGTTCTCTTGTGGGATGGGTTTCAGACACATGCACACCATTGGGACAAGACTAGGACCTCTAGAATTTTGGACATTAATTGCTTATTTTTGCATTTTTTTATTTATTTTTCTCTTAAAATTGTTATTATTGTGGTGACTGTTAGAGGGAGGATGGGCCCCCTTTGAATCTTGGTTGCTCTCAAGGTTTCTTCCTCATGCTCTAGGGAGATTTTCCTTGCCACTGTCGCCCTTAACTTGCTCACTGGGGGCTTGGACTTGGGCATTTGTAAAGCTGCTTTGTGACAACATCTGTTGTAAAAAGCACTATATAAATAAATTTGAATTTGATAACGAAAGAAAAAACACACTAAATAATCCTAACAAAAAGAAACATACAAAAGACTATCCTAACTACCTAACACATAAACAGAGGCAAAAACCCACACCCAACAAAAATGGCAGCCATTCCTTATCACCAGTATCCAACACCAAAGGATCATACACCAAACAATATTTATATTATCTATACAATATATAACAATATATCTATACAATATATACAACAGCAACCAAAGTAGGAGGGATGAAGCTAAAGTTTCAGGTCCAAATGGAGAAAACAAGGTCATACACACAAATTATACAATGCATTCCACATTATTATGCAAATTGTATTTAAGTGTCATCAAGATTAAATTTGTTGTTTTTTAATTAAACTCATGGATGGTATTGGGCTCTTTGGATCACTGATATCAAACACCTGTGATAATTAGTTTGCCAGCTGAGTCCAATTAAAAGAAAACTACTTAAGAAGGACCTTCCACATTATTAAACTGGCTACAGGTTTCAAGCAATATGGAAACGAAAAAGGATCTCTGCTGCAGAAAAGTGTCAAATAGTGCAATGCCTTGGGCAAGGTATGAAAACATTAGATATTTCATGAAAACTTAAGCATGATCATTGTACTGTGAAGAGATTTGTGGCTGATTCAGAGCACAGATAGTTTGTGCAGATAAAGGCATAAAGAGGAAGGTTTCTGCCAGACAAATTCCTTGGATTAAGAGAGCAGCTGCTAAAATGACATTGCAAAGCAGCAAACAGGTATTTGAAGCTGTTGGTGCCTCTGGGGTCCCATGAAACTCAAGGTGTAGGGTCCTCCAGAGGCTTGCAGTTGTGCATAAACCTACTATTCTGCCACCCCTAACCAGTACTTGCAAGCAGAAATGGTTGCAGTGGGCCCAGACATACATGAAGACTAATTTTCAAACAGTCTTGTTTACTGATGAGTGCTGTGCAACCCTGGATGGTCCAGATGGATGGAGTAGTGGATGGTTGGTGGATGGCCACCATGTCCCAACAAGGCTGCGACGTCAGCAAGGAGGTAGTGGGGTCATGTTTTGGGCCGGAATCATGGGGAGAGAGAGAGATGTTAGGCCCATTTAGGGTCCCTGAAGGTGTGAAAATGACCTCAGCAAAGTATATAGAATTTGACTGACCACTTTCTTTCATGGTACAAAAAGAACTTTATCTTCCTTACCCAATCATCTTCATATGACAATGCACTATCTCATGCTGCAAATAAGACTTCTGTGTCATTGGCTGCTATGGGCATAAAAGGAGAGAAACTCATAGTATGGCCACCATCTTCCCCTGACCTCAACCCTATTGAGAACCTTTGGAGTATCCTCAAGCCAAAGATATCTGAGGGTGGGAGGAAGTTCACATCAAAACAGCAGCTCTGGGAGGATATTCTGACAGCCAGCAAATAAATTCAAGCAGAAATTCTCCGAAAACAAGTTCAATGGATGCAAGGTGATATCAAAGGAGTCCTATGTTAACATGTAACTTGACCTGTTAAGGTTTTTTTTTTTTGTTTGGTTTTTTTTTGTTTGTTTTTTTTTAAATTGAAATGGCTTTTGATTTCAGTAAATGTGACCTCGTAATGCTGCAGATTCAACAAATGACCATTTTCAGTTCTTTACAACCTTTGTGCATAATTTGGAACAGTGCATTTTGAGTTTCTTTATTTTTGAAAAAAATACTTTATCATTGGGTTTGTTCAATAAAATTCAATTTATACTCTAACAGTTGATGACTTGAAAAATTATACTGTCATTTGCATTGACCACTTAGGAAAATCAGAGAAAAATCATTTGCATAATAATTTGGAATGCGATGTACAAACACAAGCCAAAACCATGCTCTGCAATAGTCACCAACATCTGTCTTCCCTATATGAGGGGCCAGCAGGCTCGTAGACCTGGAGAGGATTGAAGTGGAATCAGTCAGAAAGGATGAAAAACCCTGGTACAGGATTTACAATCTAAAATATACCTAGGGTAAATAAACACACACACACACAACAATGTTGATGTAGAAATCATTCCCAACTCAATCTGTCTGTTTCTGGCTTGAGTAGCCCTTTCAAATATATGCACCTCAGTTGGTTGCAATCACTTTTAGTTGTAAATATGAAATATTTTCAACTGAGTCATCACTTGCGTTCACTTGTTGTAAGATGTATGACAGTTGTCCAGCAAGTCCTCTTTTAAATCTAAAAACTTCCATAAGATGAGCACCGTACCAATCAAGGCTTCCATAGAAGTCTTGCTTCAGATTCTTGCCAACAATCCTAATGAGTTCCATGCAGAGCTGGAAAATATTGCAATAACAGAAAATACCAAGTGATGGCAAAAATTAGAAAAGTTAACAAGTGAATGTTTTCTAAATACTAGTAGTTGCAAGGAAGTACATTTTGCCTGATAATTTTGTAGTGATGTTTTATAAATATCAAGTAGAATTCACCTGATTCTCCTGAAAAATGCAGGCCAAGCATTCAACAATAGCAATGATGGCAGGCTTCGAACCCACCACCTCTTTTCGCAGCAAAGCAAATGTCAAATCTATTTTTGCTGTTAGTTCATTTTCCACCTGCTTCAGACTTCAGAACTGTTACCATTTTTAAAGCACTCAAACTATTTTGCTTGCTAGTTGGCTTAAATTACTAATATGAATAGCACTGTTCTGCGCTCACACACAAACATAAGTTAGCTACATTTTCAAACTGGTGATGTTTGTTCAACTTCTTAGATTGAACTGATGCATAAGATGCTACGTTAGCTAGCTATCTTGCTTACTCAAGACTAGCTGTGCTGACAAGAAATAATATAGTGCACTTTTATGCACTCACACACACAAACATTGATGACTACACAGAATTAGGTGTAATAAAAATTTATATATTGTTCTGAGTGTTCAAATATGAACAAAAACACTTGTTCTATGAAAACTAACTCTAGCGTTAATAACATTAGCGGTAACCTCCTCAGTAGCATAACTAGCTTGCTAGCTGAATAGCTATCAACACCTCAACGTAGCTACAATTAGTCATGTAAGTGATTAGTGACTTTATATTTATATTTACATTTATACATTTAGTAATAAGCCCTTTTTTGTTATATGTATTTTGCTTTTATTTCCTGATGCAAAAAATGAAAAACTTGTACTTCATAGCTATTTTGACTAGAAGGGTAGTCTAAGTTTTTCCCAGATGAAGGCAATTTACATGCAAAAATGGCTCTAAAAGAGCCGGAGAGATACACAGCAAACTTTTTTGGCATTGGCTTCTTTTCACAGTTTTGTGGGGCGTCACTGCAACAACTGTTCTAATGATGTTCCACAAAGTTGGATTTTTACCATATAACCTGGTAGACACATAAATCATGAGGAAATGAGACTTGACTAATGAAATTAAAGGTTTTCTGTAATGCTCTTTACCCTTGTTATACATCTCACCTTAGCTGGGTGGATGCAGATATCCAGAGTTGCAGTTGTGCCTCATTTTCTCAGTTTTTGTAAGATGTTTGGTGCTTCAGTGTCCTCCAACTTTATTTAAAAGCTTCTTGGTTTTGACAGTGGTGTTTGTTCAGATATGCTGTCCTAAACTATGGGGCCATTATTTATGGCAGTGAGAGAACAGAGTATTTTCTATTTTCTTTCTGTTTGACATAAGATGACCTAATTTCATTGTTGAGTTTATTTTCTATGATATTAACAGCTCTCCTCTTATTTCTGTGGTAGGCTTTTAATGAAGGACATGCAGTCTACTTTGGACATTTTCAAGGGACAGTCAGGCAACATTTTTTTTCTTATGATCAGACAGCCCTAGATAAAGGAAAGTATTATACTGGAGACAAGCTGATTGCCTGGTCTCTGTTGGATGGGGGACCAGACATTAAAGTGTTAAATCCCTGCTTTTATCAATTAATGTGTGGTCAGGCTCCAGATCTAGAAAGATTTGATATTGCCATTTTGCCAGACAAGTGTGATCAGGATAAGCTTCAGCAGGTATTCTGACACTATGCCATTTTGTGCTTTGTTGAAGATATTAAAGTTAGAGCTCATTCTACATTTTGCAGACATTAACTTTGAGAAAACAAAACTGTGTATCACTCTAGATTTATTATATTGTACTTAAGATTGTAATGTTCAAAATATTACAAAGTACAATATAAGAAATATAAGGTAATACACAGTTCTGTTTTTGTTGCTGTTGCTTGTCTTGTGTTATCTTCTTAGATTAAAGAATTCAAAGATGAGGAGGACTGGAAGAACGTGCAGGACAGGCTGGGTGACTGGATTGCAGACTGTGGTGCATCATGGGTATTTGAAACCAAAGTCCAAAGATCACCTCACAAGTTGTGAAGCATTTTGCCTTTTGCAGGTATTATTCTCAGTGCTATATGTATGTATTGGACAGCAATCTGTGATAGATAGAATTTGTTAACTAATGATATTGATTATTGTTAATAATGGGCAAATTCAGACTGACTAGCTGGTGCCAGCCTTATATCTAATTATCACTATAGACCATTTCTTTTTGTAACGTTGAGGGGTAAGGAGGCGGACATGTGCGGAGAAGAGCGAGATTTATTATGGGCAAATCCAAGATCAGACTTAGGCTGCCACAAGAACTTCAAGCCAGTACCGCAACAGTGCCTGCCTTAGGTTGTCCCAGTGTACACCCAGGATCTTAGCTGTCCTCGGTCACATGTCTTCCTCGACTGACTATCATCACTCATTCCTCACTCAGGCAATGTCAGCCCAGTGGCTAGATCATCCATACCAATTACCCACCAGTAAGGCAGCCACTAATAACAGGTGCCCATCCAGTCCCTTTGATCAAATCAGTAAATCAGCAGTCTCTCATATACATTGTGCAACAACGCAAACTTACGAACCATATCAACTTAATAAGTGAAACCATTATAATGGAAATAAAAACAAAGGAGTAGCAAAAGCTCAATTCAGAGCATAACAGGGCATGGCTACAAATAAGGGGGCATGATTCCCACAGCATGTGGTGGGACATACCATGTGATGTGTAGGAATGGGCACATACCATTAGATAAACTCAATGAACAACTCAAAACAGATAAAACAACCCAAAACAGTCAAACATATGTAATTACAGAATAGGAGCTCCTTTTGGACACTAAGGCAGCAGCAAAGCAAACATCTCAGTCATGGTAACTGAGGGAATTAAGGGATTTCTTTAACCAGTTTATTCAGAGTGATTTTTGATTCCATCAGCCTGTAAGACATTTCATTTTAAACTATTTTGAGGTTAAATCACATCTTTTCTTGTTGAGCAGAGATTATTAGGCATGTCCAGGTACGAGGGTGTGTAAATTAGGGAACTATAATGAGGGCACCCTGGAACATCACACACTGCGCTGCTCTCAGTCAACAAACTTGAGTAACAAAAGAGAGGTGACGTGACTGCATGATAACATCCCAGTTTACCATAACAATTAATGCCCATGGACCCCCAGAGCTACACCTTTACCTAAGATGGGAAGTAGTTAATAAAATGCTTGACAGTATAGTTTTCATCTTAGCCTTAAATATTGAGACTGTGTCTGAGTCTCGAACATTTCCAGGAAGGTTATTCCATAGTGTGGGAGCTTTATGGGAAAGGGTAGATTTTTTATCCTTGGCACTAGTAAAGAGCCTGCACCTTTTGATCTAAGCAGATGTGGTGGATTGTAATGCACAAGGAGTTCTCTAAGGTACTGTGGGGCAAGACCATTCAGTGCTTTGTAGGTCATTACAAGTATTTTATAATCAATATGAAATTTTACTGGGAGCCATGTAATGTAGCTAAGAGGAGTTATGTGATCAAATTTTCTAGTTCTAGGTAAACTCTGACTGCTGCATTTTGAACTAGCTGGAGCTTGTTTAGCTAGAGAGACATAACTGTGGTCAGAAGCCAACAAGTAATTAACTACTTTAATCAGTGCTGTCTCTGTAACCCTTTCTCTCTCTCTCTGCGGCTCTCTAGAGAGGCTCTGTGTTGTGTTGGATAGAATGAAGGAAATCGGGGAATGCAAAATTGTGGTGCATCAGCTGGTGGCACTGTTTTATTGGCCAGCTTCTCTCTCTTTCTGGGTTTGTGACAGGCCACGGTTTCTTCAAGAAATAAAACAGCAATTAATCCAAACAGCTCAGTTTCTTAAAGCCACTGATAAAAGTTACAGCCAGTATTATCTCCTTCATTTCATGTTCCATTTTGCTTGCACTAGACAGTGTGCATAAAACTAAAATTCACAGAAAAAAAAACTTGGGACATATTCTAACCTTTATAAATGTTCCCAAATAACATTTTCAAAGAAACAGAGTACAAAAACAGCCCGTTTGAGGGAGTGAGTAAAGTACATGAATAATGCCAATATCTCAAAATAAATATCCAGATTAGCTAGTTAGATTGATAGTTAGAATTTAAAGATATGAGATCATAAAAATAAATTGAAAATAATTATTAGTTCCCACCAAACAAATGACATAGGGGTTATCACATGTCTAATCTGTGCGAGACATTGCTGGGTGGTTAATGTTGTCCAAGGATTAGCATTAATTATTTACAATGACATAATCAGCATGACTCACCTTCAAGAAATAAAACAGCAATGAAGCCACATCACAGCAAGGGAACATGGGAAACAGCGCATGCACTACCTAGTGGTTCTAATTATTAACACTACTTTACACCTCCATACTATGATGAGACCTAAATTCTGACTGAAAGACTTCAAATATCTAGTTCTGATTCAGGTATGAGCTTAGCTGCTGAGCTACAGCTTTTTCTAAGATCTTGGAAATAATTAGAAGGTTTGAGACTGGCCTGTAATTTGACATCTGACATGGGTTGAGTTTAGATTTAGTGGTCTGACTACTGCTAATTTGAATGATTAAGAACAAACCCAATATTCAAGGAGGAGTTTCTTAAATTTAGTAAAGGTTCAATTACTTCAGGTAGGATTTGTTTAAGAAAGTGTGTGGGCAGTGAATCTAGTCAGCAAATTGAGGATTTTGAGCGCGAGATCAGCAATTTAAGTTCTGGCTCTTGGATATGTGTAAAGGATTCTAGAGTTGTTTTTTGGCTTGGTTGTTCTGATCTCCAAGTAGCTGCCTGATATGTTAATACTTTTAATGTTCTCTCTAATGTGCTTAATTTTCACATTAAAGAAATTCATGAACCCATTACTACTGTGTGTGAATCTAAGCATTGTTGTCAGTTTTATTCCTACTTAGATGTACAATTGTACTAAAAAGAAATCTAGGATTATTTTTTAAAGTTTTCTATTAGGGTTGACAGATAAGATGTTCGAGTGGTAATAAGTGCCTTTCTATACTTGAAAACGCTCTCCTTCCATGCAACATGGACTACAAGCTTAGTGTGGCACCATTTACATTCTGTTTTTTGAGTGTTTTGTTTTAAATTGCGAATGCGATCTTTATACCAAGGTACTAATTTTTTGTCCCTAATTTTTTTTATTCTTAAGTGGAGTAACATCATTGGTTGTGCAGCGGAATACTAATTCTAAGCATTCAGTTATTTGATCAAGTTCCGTGGGGTTTGAGGGTATTCTAGTCGCAAATAAGTCTGGGAGATTCGCAATAAATCTAGGTGCAGTGGCTGATGTGAACGTGTGTCTGGTATGGTAGCGAGGTGAGGTTACTATATTATGGCTCATGTAGTTCAGATGAAATGTGGGAATGGTCTGAGAGGGCATCAGACTATGGTAGTATGACTATGTTCTCTATGTCTACACCTTATGTCAGTACTAAATCAAGCTTATGTCCACCGTAGTGTGTGGGTTCTCTTATATACTGGGTGAAACCAATTGATTCTAATATAGAACTAAAGGCTGATCTCAGAGGGTCTTGGGCACTATCAAAGTGAATATTGAAATCACCAACAATAATGGCTCTTTCTACTCGAGTGACTAGATTAGAGAGGAAATCTGCAAATTCGTTAATAAATTCTGAATAGAGTCCTTGTGGCTTGTAGATGCCAATTAGTAAAACAGGCTGGGTGGCTGTCTACTGTGATGGCCCGAGTGCCACAGGGCAAGGATCAGGATGCACAGACTCCCTAGACATAGACAGACATTTATTAAACAAACACGATATGACAAACACAATGGCACTCACGTAAAACAAGCATGGTGAACACAAGCAATGTCAAACACAGACACGACGAACAGTAAAAATAATTTCAAAGGACTCAAAATCATAACCAGCTTTCTGGTTTATGCCTAAATAATTGCAATGCCACCTCCACGGCCAGTTAGACAAGGGTGGTGTACATAGCTGTAGCCAGAAGGACACGCTTCATTTAAAGCTATGTACTCCTTTGGCTTGATCCAGGTTTTTGTTAGACAAAGTACATTAAATCTATGATCTGTTAGGAGTTAATTTATCATGAGTGCTTTAGATGTTAGGATCTAACATTTAGTAAACCCATTCTTAGGTGAAAGGTGCAGACAGTGTTCTTTGAATCAGTTACTCTAATATTAATTATGTTATTAAGATGTTATTCTTTGTTTTCTGTATTTCTGCTTAGCTCGGGAAACAGACACCGTATCAGTATGATGAACCGCAGGTAACATCATGCAGCGACAAGCAGACGGTTGGTTTAGCCGCTTTGTCTGCTGCCTGGCCTCTGCTCTGGATTAACATAGATTAATTAGGTCTGTTATAGAATATGGTTTATGTTACAGGAGAAGAGAGCAGCACCCTCCCTGGTAGGATGGATACCATCCCGCCCTAAAAGGCCAGGATTGCCCTCGAATGTGTTCCAATTATCTATAAATCCCACATTGTTTTGGGTCTTTTAGGTTTTAGGTGGATCCAGAAAAGAACTTAGAACCACGAGATGAAGTACTTAGTGTCTCATTTTATGTTCATCTTATATTTAGCATGTCCGTTTGTCTTAAACTGTTTATTTTGTTTTCTGCTTTTCTGTCAAGATAGTGGAATTTTTGTTTTGCAAATTTGGTAATGTTAGAATTAATCCTGTTTGGCCAACAGTAATTAGTACTAATTAGCCAACCTTAGATTTCTACAAACTACATCTAGCATACGCTCTCGCATTGACACCAGCGAAGTGAGGGAACTGTTCATCTCAGCTCTACACTCTCAGTGAAGCTCAGGCTCACAGATTCGTAATAACCTTTGGTACAGGGTCCTTGGCAGCGCACTGGAATATTCAGGATTAGGTGCATTTCCAGCCTACCATGGCCACACCTAAACTACAGTGATCCCTTTTACATGGAAGGACCTGCCAACTTGACAATTGTCCCTGGAAACTGACATAAGAGCTACATTCCTAGCATAAATATGCTATCTCAGGGTGTCTCTAGCGAGTTGCATTTCCTGTAGATAATCCTTTTCAGGTTAATATTTCCTCCCCTAGTTAGTTGATACATTAAAAGGAATAGGAATCTCTTCTTTTAGGCAACCCTAAGGTAATGACATTCACCACCAGCTCTGTTAGCTTCTAGGATCGGCTAGTCCTAGTTAGCACCCTAGTTAAACAATTCTCTGATCTCAGTTATTGTCTTTGTTGTTGGTTTATTAGTATTATTGATTCATTTTCTTTACCTCTTCCACCCCCTTTCTTTCCTCACTCACTTGTTACTCGTTAGGTATTCTGTATGCCTGAGCCAAGTCCATCATAGTAGTTTCAGAAGTCCAGCCTCTCTATAGGCCTACTGATTCTGCCAGACCTAGTGCAGGTCAACTCATTGGGAGTACACCCATGTGAGGTACAAGGTTGATTCTTCGGGCTTACTGGAATACCTGAAGATTGGTTAGAGCTATGATATGGAGTGAATGTGGGTGTTGCAACCACTTTGCTTTGTCCTGAGGGCAAAGCCAGAAGGTGATGCCGGTTACTCTGAAGTGCAACAGCTTGTTTCATCTCAGGGATGTAGGACCTCAGCGTGATACTCTTATCAGTCACCACTGCATGCATTGACCAGAGCTTAGACAAGACAGTGTCACTTGGCCGCAAAGGGGTTTTAAACATTTTGCTCCATAGCATGTGTTGTAGTAATGGGCTTCCACTTTCCCACAGCATGCCTGTCTTTGATGAACTTTCTGTCCAGAGGACACATAACAGGGATGGACTTTTATTAGACCAGTGGTATCTGAGTAGTTCATAAAAAAAAATTATATTTGTGATTACCATGGATTTATCATTTGCTAGGCTGATACAGAATGATTTATTCATTCTTGCATGTTGATAGGTTGTGCTGTTGCTAGGTTATACTGTAAGGGTTGGTGCTAGGCCGAGGCCCCCCTCCAGCCACCAGAGAGAGGCCTCGAGTCAGGCACACCACTAATCAGGCTTAACACCCAACAGCTGGGCTAGACCTTATATAAGCCCAGTGAGCCAGTCATTCAGTGCTGTGTCTTTGCCAGAGTTCTGAGCCAAGCTCCTAGCCGCTAACTTCAGGTATTGAGGTCTGTGAGCCCTCGTGCAACACCTCACTTCTTGTCTGTGAGGGTGTTCATGTTTTTACACGTCCCCTTCCCTCTCCTGTTTTCCCTCTCGAGTCTCTCTCCCGAGGCTTCCCTTAGCCATTCAAGTTCCTCCCCATTTTCTGGTTTTGTTTGGGAAGTTTTAGTTTTCCCCAATCCTCTGGATTGCCATTTCTTCCCATGGCGTACTTTGTTCTCCCTTTTTCCATGCTCAGCGTGTTTAGTTTTTTCTTTTTGTTTTGCCTGCCCATGGGCCCACCATTGTTAGAGCATGGTTGCTCACCCAGTAGGCTGTTGGTGTCATTATCTAGCTAACCTGGGTTCAAGCCCACATTACATATACAGAACACAGCCTTAAAGAACTCTGAAAAAAAAATCACATTTAACATGACTACGATTTAGTCTTAATACCTAGCTAGTTACATTCAGAGTGTGTTACTAATTTACAGCATTCATTTTTTAAAGTTTTAATCCAAGTTTGATAGTTTAGCTGGTCTGCTACAATGAACAGCTGTTGAATTGTCTTATTCTTACTATCTTATCTGAAGTGTGATGTTTTTACATACATACAAAATATAACTTGAAATCCATAAACAGTGTAAAATTAGGTATATAGACAGAAATTGTGTGGTACTAGACAGTCTCAATCTCATTAGGTTGAACTGGATGGTAAAATAATAACACTCTGGATGTAGCTGGCTAGTTATTTACTGGTTTATGTTTGTGTTAAATGGGATTTTGTTTTATCAGCATTCTTTAAAGCTACATTTTTTTACAACCTATCAGCAGCAATAAATGGAAGAATGCAAAGCACGAATAGGCCAGTTATTCATTTTGTACCATATACCAATGACAACCATGGTAATCACAAATATGCTCTACAATGCTCTATACAAATATGACTAGCTGTTTGGTTGCCATCCCCTTTCCATGCACCCCAGAAACAATACTTGCATTGTGTTGTGACTGGATTTGCAGTGTTTCGGAAATTGATGTGTTTTCTGAATTTACACCGCATTTCCAAAATTTAATGCACGTTGTCATTTTGAATAAAGTGTTTTCTGAATTTGTATAGCATTCATGAATTTGCATCATGTTTCTGAAATGTAGCACATGTTGTCATTTTGATTAATATATTTTCTGTAGTTGTGGCACGATTGGTAACTTGCAGTGCGATGGGTCTTCCCAGCCACCATAAGCAACAGATCTTGTACTGTGACAGTCAAAGAACAGGGATTTGGTGTCTGAGATGCCCCATGACACGGACAAAAAGTCTAGCATTTTAGAATTTTTTGGTATTTTTTTCTCATCTAGTCTGACAACTCCTACAGGTTCATAGATCTTTCACATCCTGGTGTGAAAATATCTCTAATGATATCTCTAATATCTCTAATGTTTTATTAACAGATGCCAATACACTGACCTGTATTTTGATGACATTTAAATCATCCTTGTTTGTGGAAGAGTCATTTTTCTTCGGCTTATCCAGTTTGTGTATATCTTCAGCTCTATCACCACTTCTAGCTCATGATAAAAATATGGATCATTAAAGTTTTCAAGACCTTCCATGGTAAAAATATATACAGGATGTCCCACAACAGAAGTCGAATATCCACCGAGTTGGACAAAAGGCCAAAGTTTCAGGCTGCAGCAAACATTTTACTATATTTAATTAATTTCTGCATTCCCTGGATTCAGACTTCAAGCATGCTCTTCAGACACAGTCTGCTCCTCCCACAATCTTCTTCTTTCTTCACTGGTGCAATACTTACAGCACTGGCCCTTAGTGGGCAGACCATGTTTAGCCCTCATAAAAAAGACACTGTTGCCAGCCCACAGTGTCCCAAAAGTTTCAAAGCAGCACAATATATTTGGAGCATTTATAGCTGCCCAGCTGGTTAATTTTACCCAACATTTTGGCAGTTGGTTAATGTTTTACTTTTTATACAATGACCCTGAATGAAAGAAGTTATATTTATATATTGCCTTTCAAGGAAAACCAATGTTGCTTTACAGTTAACTGACACACAACTTTTACATCCAGTCACACACAGGTGAGAAGCGGCAGCAAATTGCACACAAAGGAGTCACTACAATACAAGCAATACCCATAAACCTCTTGTAAGTTCCTAGACAGCTGATTTTTATTAGCACCTGTGCCTCGTTTTCCATGATGTATTTCCCTAAATAAGCCCATACATTTCATTCAATCATTGCGAAGTCGTTTGCCTAGCCTTTTGATTCCAAGCTGTTATATCAACGAAAACTACTTTGTCATGGATAATTTATAAGTTTCCCTGGATTTTGTTCTCTTGTCTGCCCCCTATCACAGTATGGCTCCTCCTCCCAGATGTCTCAGTGTGTGTGTGTGTGTGTGTGTGTGTGTGTGTGTGTGTGTGTGTGCTCATTTGTATGGTCACGCTCTCCCAGTGTATCACACCGGTTCCTTGTTTTGTGTCATTATCGTGTGTGTATATAAGGTCTTGTTTAGTCATGGATGTTTGTCGGTGTTTAACCATACATTAGCCTGTGAGCTAGGTTGTCATTTGTTTTGTGTGAATAAACATCACTTTGTTTTACATGGCTCTTTCCTGCATTCTGCTTAACCTCCCGTGTTACACCCCCGTACTGATTTTGGATAGTACTACTGTGTTTTGGTTTTTGAACTCTGCCCATTTTGACTATGTCTTTGGATACCCCAATGCAGTTAAAGTAAGCCTGTTTTACTGCAGTCGACTCTGTCTCTGTGCCACAATATCTGACAAACATACTCTCAACCAGAAACCTCAGCCCACTGGGAGACTGAATTTGGTGCATGGAGGGGAGAGCAGCTAAAACCAAAAATAGGGCACAATCGACCACTGGACATGCAGAAACACAATCATTAACACACTAGGACAACTTTATTACACACGCAGACCAGGACAATTTATTTGGGATAGCAAATTTACCTAACCTCTATGTTTTTAGACTGGAAGCCCACTCAGACATGGAGAGAACATGGAAACTCCACCCACATAAGGACTCAAACTCAATACCCTAGCACCAAGCAGCAAACATGCTAACAACCAAGCTGCCGAAAAACAGTTTGAAATATATAACAATATATAACATTCCTTATAACATCTCATAAATAATAAAGAGACTGGCCACTTTATTAGAGACTTTATTAGAGACACCTGCCCTGAGCTTCCCTGTATGGAAATTAGTCATGGGTAGGGGCTTTTCCTGTTACATGTTTTTACCCACTAAACCACATGTAATTACTAAGCCTCATCTTATGTGTGTGTGTGTGGACAGGGGAAGGAGAGTGAATGTGTACATGTAGGTGTGCACACGCTCATGTGAGTGTTCATGTATGATGTAACATGTAGGTGGGATTTGCTGTTTTTGTTCTCCTGTGGAAAACAAAGCAAATGAAATGTTTTGAACATCAAAGCAACTTGCTTGTATGTTGATGAGCTCAGCTGGTTTGTTTTAGAGTGACTGCATCAAATACACCACTGCATCAGCGGTGTATCTGAGCCTGTGGAAGGCAAGATCCATGATATCATATCATCATATAGATGTTAGTAAAGAGAGAGAGAGTTCAGGTCAAAGAGAAGAAAGATGAGTTCCCATGTGCACAAATGGGATGGGAGTTTCATATGCAGTGTAACAAGAGGGACTTGATAGCCTTTGTTTCAGGCTGTATGACTGTATGACCTTGCAAGATTGTTTGAAAGAGCTTTGGTGAATCTGTTGCTGATACCTGTGGATAGACATTTGGAAAATAGGGATCCTAAATTTATCTTCACACTAAAATCTTAGCTGGCCACAGTGATCTTTTCTGAAACCTTAAAATATTGGTAATCTGGGATGCTGTGAGCCTGGAGAGTGTTTTTTTTTGTTTGTTTGTTTTTTTTTGTAAAATCTTAACTGAAAGGTGTGTTATAAATGAAAAGTGATAATAAAAGACTGTTGATGATATTTCCAATTTTATATAATTTTATTTCATCTGAGGTCATGTAAAAAAAAAATCACTTAATCTACAGGCAGTGAAAACAGAAGATCTTTACTGAACACCTTTGTCTGGTACAACAACTGAACAACATTTGAACAACTTTAACTCTAATTTTTTCCCTGTTCCTGTCCCTTAGTGAAGAGCTAAGTGCCAATCATTACTCCTTTTTTTCATATTGCTGCACCCACATCTTTAGAAATACTTGGGAAAATACACACCTGACTGAAGCTTTTCTGCACATTGTTATCTTCATCCGAAGGTGACACACCAGGCCTAGGCCCACAATGGCACCCAGGCCTCTGCCTTTCCACATACAGTATTTTCATACATAGGATTTACATATTTTCATATTTAAAGTTAACATACCAACCAATTCATGTTCAATCAAAGATCAGTTCAGGAGGATAAAATGTTTTGTTTTTTTTAAACATTATCAAACGACTCAATAGAATCAAACGTCCTGAACTGTCTGAGGTATTTTCTGTCTTTTGTACTTTGATATGCCCTCTATGTTACCAGAAACATCACAATTACACTACATTAAATCATTAACAATTCAGCTGGATTAAAGTCCTTACACAATTTTGTACAATGTAAAAAAATTATTTGAACCCACTTGACAGCTCCAAAGGCTCATGCGAGCTATAGGCAGCTTGCAGTTGTGCTTGAGAGCACACGAGTACCATACCAAGGGTTATCTGTCCATTCACTCCGCCTGCTCATGTCTTGCACTGCAGGTCGCTCCTCCCAGCAGTGTTGGTCAAGATGGGCAGACTCAAAGCACTTATCTGGGGTCTCGTCACAAAAACCGACTGAAAGTGACGAAACACCCTTATATCCACAGTGCCAGGGAATTTGCTGTCTCTGGCTTGGTGGTGCTGAGATGTAGCCAACTTGGACTGTGTGGAAAGAGCTGGAGCTTTGTCCCAGTGGAACCACCACATACTAGAGTCTCACTCTTTTACTGCGTCCTTGGTAGGCTGATCATTCTGTCATGTGGAGCGATCACGAAGTGGACGCATATGCTGAGAAGAGCGAGATTTATTAAGGGCAAATCCATAATCAGAGTCATAGTCATGTTCCAGCATCATAGAGCCAATACAAATAGAAGGGGAGTATGTAGTTCACACAAACATGGCAAAATAGCAGAGCTTCGGCTCACCCACAGGAGCACTACAACTCTCTCATTTGCGTGTCCATCGGGTTTGCCCCACTCAGCAAGGCACCAACTGAGAAGCCTGTTGAAAGAGCTCTGGTTGTAGGGGACTCTATTTTGTAACACGTAAAATTAGCTAGGCCTTTAGGAACACAAGCAGCAGTAGTTAGTTGTATACAGCCAGGGCACCGGACATTGCAGGTAGTCTTAAGGTCTTACTCTAGCATAGGTGCTGGTGTCCAAGTGGTGTTCACAATACAATATGGGGTTTCTAAATAATTAGACCACATTTAAAGGCAAGCCTGGCCTTTTAGGGTGGGATGGTATCCATCCTACCAGGGAGGGCAATGCTCTCCTTTCCTATAACATAAGACTTATAACATACCTATTTAATCTATGACAATCCAGACAAAGGCCAGGAAGCAAACAAAGGCTAAACCAACCATCAGCTGGTCGCTACGTGACGTCACCCAAGGTTCATAATACTGATACTATGTCTGTTTCCTGATCTAAGCAGAAAGACTGAAAAGAAAAACATGTTTTAATAACCTAATTAGTATTAGAGTAACTTATTCACAGAACACTGCATGCACCTTTCATCTAAAGTTGGGTTTGCTAAATGTTAGATCCCTAACATTTAAAGCAAATCCTAACAGAACATAGGTTTAATGTACCTTGTCTAATAGAAACCTGGATCAAGCCAAATTAGTACATAGTTTTAAATGAAGCATGTCTTTCTGGCTACAGCCATGTACACCGCCCTTATCTAACTGGCCATGGAGGGAGCTTTGCAATTATTTATATTGACATATTAGGCATTAACCAGAAATGGTTATGATTATGATTTCAAGTCCTTTGAAATAATTTTTACTAGCATAAATGTAGCCAGTGATAAGAAGCCCAGAGATTTCCTCTCTAATGTATTCACTCTAGTAGAAAGAGCCATTATTGTTGGTGATTTCAATATTCACTTTGATAGTGCCCAAGACCCTCAGATATCAGGCTTTAGTTCTATATTAGAATCAATTGGTTTCACCCAATGTATAAGAGAACCCACACACTCTAGTGGACATACGCTTGACTTGGTACTGACATACAGTGTAGACATAGAGATCATAGTCATACTACTCCAGTCTGATGCCATCTCAGACCATTTCCTCATATCATTTGAACTACATATAAGCCACAATATAATAACCTCGCCTCGCTACCACACCAGACACACAATCAAGTCAGCATCTAGATTACTTGCGAATCTCCCAAACTTATCATTTGTATCTAGGATACCCTCAAACCCCACAGAACTTGATCAAATGACTGAATGCTTAGAATCAGTATTGCACTGATCAGATTTGCAATTTAAAACAAAACACTCGAAAAATAGAATGTAAATGTAACTACACTAAGCTTGTAGTCTTCCAGCTTGCATGGAAGGAGAACCTTCTCAAGTATAGAAAGGCACTTATTACTGCTCGAACATCTTACTTCGCAACCCTTATAAATTTGTTTTTTAATAATCCTAGATTTCTATTTACTATAATTGCACATCTAACTAGGAATAAATCTGACACTGAGTTTATTGATTTCTTCAATAATAAAATTAAGCAGATTAGAGAGAACATTGAGTATTATCATGAGATTGGGCTACTACTTAGAGATCAGAACAACCAAGCTAAAAGCTAGAATCCTTTACACCTATCCAAGAGCCAGAACTTATATCTCTGCTCTCACACTCAAAATCATCCACTTACTTACTGCCCAAACATTTTCTTAAGAAAATCCTACTTGAATTAATTAAACCTCTACTAAATTTAATAAACTCCTCCTTGAACATTGGCTACACACCTAAATCATTCAAATTAGCAGTAATCAGACAATTTATCAAAAAATCTAACCTCGACCTAAGTCAGCTGTCAAACTACAGGCCAATCTCAAACATTCCATTTATTTCCAAGATCCTAGAAAAAGCTGTAGCTCAGCAGATCATATCTGAATCAAAACCAAATACATTAAGTCGTTCACTCAGGGTTTAGGCCTTATCATAGTACAGAGACAGTACTGATTAAATTAGTTAATGACCTGTTGTTGGCTTCTGACCAGAGTTATGTCTCTTTACTTATATTGGTTGATCTGAATGCAGCATTTGGCACTATAGATCACAACATTTTAATAGATAACCTCAAAAATGTTGGGATTAGGGGAATAGCCCTTTCCTGGTTTAAATCGTATCTAGCTGGTCGCTACCAGTTTGTTAACAGAAATGGAGATTTCTCAGCATACAACAAAGTTAGCTATGGTGTCCCACAAGGATCTGTTCTAGGGCCTCTGCTTTTTTTCTTTATATAAACTACCTCTAGGTGATATTATACGTAAACACTGTGCTAGTTTCCACTGCTACTCTGATGATATTCAGTTCTATGTCTCAGCCAAACCAGAAGACATATCATCTTAGTATTATTGAGGAATATATAAAGGACATCAGACATTGGATGTTGAGGAACTTTCTCTCACTTAATCCTGACAAAAGAGGTGCTTCTATTAGGCCCAGAGACAGCTAGATCCTTGCTCTCTAATTACTCAATGAACCGCAATGGTCTCCAAATCACGTCAGGTCTAACAGTTAAAAATCTTGGAGTAATTTTGGATCCTAGTCTCTCATTCAAAGCTCGTGTAAATAATATTTCTGGGACTGCTTTTCTGTACCTCAGGAACATTTCAAAGATTAGGAACGTACTCTCCTCACATGATGGAGAAAAGCTAGTACATGCATTTATCACTGCAAAATTGGACTAGCTTATTGCCTTACTATGTCGCTGTACCATTAAATGCCTAAACATGCTCCAGCTAGTTCAAAATGCAGCAGCCAGAGTTCATACTAGTACTAGAAAATTTTATCACATCACTCCAATCTTAGCTACTTTACATGGCTCCCAGTAAAATTTTGTATTGATTATAAAATGCTTCTAATGACCTACAATGCATTGAATGGTCTTGCCCCACAGTACCTTAGAGATCTCCTAATGCATTATGACCCACCATGTCTACTTAAATCAAATGATGCAGGCTCTTTACTAGTACCAAGAATAGGAAAATCTGCCACAGGGGGCAGGGCCTTTTCCTATAAAGCTCCCACACTATGAAATGACCTTACTGTAAATGTCCGAGCCACAGACTCAGTATTTAAGACTAGGCTAAAAACATACCTGTACTTTTTATTAACCACTTCCCATCTTAAGTAAAGGTGTAGATCTGGTGGTCCATGGGCATTGAGCGTTATGGTAAAATAAGATGTTATGATGCTGTCATTGTACCTCTCTTTTGTCATTCAAGTTTCTTGACTGAGAACGGCAAAGTGTGTGATGTTTCAGGATGCCCTCATGCCTGTTTTTCCTTCTGGCTCTATATTTTTAGCTACGCTGCCATAGCTAGATCTACTGAAGTCCATCTTTGCACATTATAGTTCTCTAATTTACACACCTTCATACCTGGACATGCCTATTAATCTCTTCTGTCTTTCTGCCACGGTACACCTGTCATGATGTTACTGTGCCTCAACCCGTCTCAGATGCCATGGCTACTCCCACCACCCTCTGATGTTCCCTGCTGTAGCCCACCACACTACTTCTCCATTGCCCTTGATGCATGGTCTCGTGCAGGATGGTTCTTTGACACACACACCATCAGGACCAGACTAAGACTTCTAAAAACTGGACTAGATATTAATTGCTTATTTTTTCATTTTATTGTTATTTACTTTTCTCTTTCACTATTTATTCTGCTCCTTATTGTCTATCTTGTTAGTATTGTGATGTCCATTGTCGGCCAGAGGAGGATGGGTCGTCCTCCCCTTTGAGCCTTGGTTCCTCTCAAGCTTTCTTTCTCATGCTCTAGGGAGTTTTTCCTTGTCACTGTCACCCTTGGCTTGCTCACTGGGGACTTGAACTTGGACATTTTTAAAGCTGCTTTGTGAGGACATCTGTTGTAAAAAGTGCTATATAAATACATTTGACTTGACAAACACACAGAAACAGAAAAAGGGAATAGGCTATAACTAAACATCACAAATACAAGCAGGAATCACAAGATATAATAAGATAGAAGTTTTGGCTGTTACTGAAAAGCCATCAAGATTTAAAGAATCAAAGATAAATTGCTTCTTGCAGCTTTTAGTCTAATCAATAGCACCTTCGTCTTATTGGAGATCAGGATCAGAAAGTTGTCATTCAGCTTTTATTTCCTTTAATATAACTGAGTATCGTTCACAAAGCAGTAGCAGCTAATACCATGCTTACGAATATATGTGCACAACAGTAGCATATATAATGAGAATAATATGGGCATAAGGCTGGGACACCCTTGTGGGACACCTTCCCATGAGTGGTGGATGCTGTCCCATTTCAAAAAGCCAGGTCTGCCTGTAAGGAATAGCTGCCCTCCTGGCGTCCCTATTTCTGTAGTTTCCCAGTCGTGTCTGTTTTCCTTTGCGTGTCTGGTCTGTTCCTTGGTTTCATTTCCTCCGCCCACTGTCTGTTCCTTCATTCCTTCATGTTTTGTCTTCAAGTTCATCAGTTATTTTGGTAAGTTACGCTCCCCATATTGTCATCACCATTGCTTAGTTTGTGTGTTATTTTGTCTCAGTGTTTCCTCCTTGCCCCTGTTATTTTGCCCTTTGTGATTGTGTGTTTTCTGCCATAAATAAACTGCCCTCTGCATATGCATTCTGCCTCTCGCATGTCGAGTTTGGAATCGCTACACTGCCATCAAAACAGGTCCAGTCACCTATAAAACCCACATTGTTTTCTTAGCAATATTTAGACATCTATCAGTTAAGCACACATAACCTACTGTAGGTTTCAGTGCCACACCAAATTGAAATGAAGCCCAAGTATATTACAGCATCCAACATTGTTCACACTAACTCACACACCCCTCTTTAAATTTTTGGTGATCTCTGACTACCTCGATCCCACTAAAATCATTACTGCTGACATGTATAACAATCTTGGAAAATCTACATTTTGCTAACACCTTGAGTTTTGCCTTGGTGTGTGAGATCACTTCTAGGCTGAGGTAGTACTGGGGAAGACTGAAGGGCCTCGTTCAACCTTATGAAAGCCTGTTGGTACTCTTCTGTTCACTTTCAGAACGTGTTGTTTTTCTTCAGCTGGTTTAGGGGAGCTGAAATGTCCAGTAGGTAAGGGATAAACTTGTGGTACCAGCCTACTAGTCCCAAGAATCTCTACAGACTCTTGATATCCATAGGTGGTGGATATTCACATATGGCTTACCTTTTCTGGGTCTACTTCTACCCCTTGTCCTGATACCACATGGCCAAAGAAAGTAAGTGGGTCTGGAAAAGTTGGCATTTTTTTATGTTTAACAAAGTTCAAAGTTAATCAAAGTTAATGATTAACCTACAATTCTCACAGATAAATGTATTGCTAATGATGAAAGAAGGGTAACTGAACATGCCAAAATAGACACTAGCAACAAACAAGTTGTAAGCCATTGTGAAATGGATATACCAGCTACTAGATTACATAGCTTTGGATAGATGCCAGGTCACACATTGACAAGTTTTTAATGAAAGATGTCTAGTTATAGCTGCCGATTTCAGAGTTGTATGTAGTCATGTCTAAGGAAAAATTACTAAAAATTAGATAACAGTAAGGACTAGAATGCTTAAACAGTGGGATTCACATGGAACAATTTCGAAAACAGGAAGCATCACAGCATTAACTGCTAACCTAGATAAAGCATTATCCTTTGTGCACTTAAATATTCCATAAATAGATGGGTCTTTAGTCTGCATTTGAAGACTGCAAGGGATTCTGTTGTCCAGACACCCAGAGGAAGTTCATTCCACCATCTGGGAACAGTCTCGATACTTGTCTTCCATGAGATTTGAAGCATGGTGTTTCAAGCTGAGCCATGTTTGAGGTTCATAGTACTTGAGGTACCGATCAGGCTTTACCATTGACATCATGTATGGAGGGGCTGGTACATTTTTGGCTTTGTAGGTGTGCACCAAGGTTTTAAATCTGATGCAGGCAGCTACTGGAAGCCAATGAATGGCATACAGCAGCGGAGTGACGTATGAACTAAAGAAGATTGAAGACCAGTTTTGCTACTGCAATCTGCTCTACCCTGCAGCATTGGTCAAGATGGGCAGACTCCCTGCGCTTACCTGGGATCTCATCATCATCAAAATAACCGTGATCCTGCTTTTTCCGGGAACAATGAGATGCCCATGTACCTGCAGTGCCAGGGGATTTGCTGTCTCTGGTTTGTTGGTGCTGAGATGTAACGAACTCAGACTGCATAGAAACAGCCGGAGTTTTGTCCCAGCAGAACAACCACCTTCCAGAGTCTCGCTCCTTGTTACGCTGTTCATTCTGTAACGGTGAGCGGTAAGGTGGCGGATGCATGTGCAGAGAAGAGCGAGATTTATTAGGGGCAAATCCAAAGTCGTAGTCATTAGGGTAGTCCAGAGTCATAGAGCCAACACAGAGATTCCCAGCGATGAACCTGGACCTTCCTGCCCCTAAACAGAAAACAACAAGCATGCAATAGCAACATTTTCTCCACTTACCCAAAAAAAAAATAACTAGGCATGTTTTAGCATAAAACCTTGGGCCCTTTTCAGTGTGTTTTCTTTCTCCTTTTACTAACCTCATTTAAATGAGATAATGGAGGTATACCAGAATTTGTATATTGGCGATTAATAAGTATACCACTGATTGTTGTAAAAGGGTTGAGCTGTTGTTAGCTGCACTTAGGTATGATCTATGTACATGATCTATGTGCATAAGGGTCTTCAGACCAGAAACTGAGCGTGTGTGCCACAACACACCCTAGCTGATTCAACAGGCAGTGAATTCTGACAGTGTTCACATGGTGCATAGAAGTATATTGGCGATTAATAAGTATACCACTGATTGTTGTAAAAGGGTTGAGCTGTTGTTAGCTGCACTTAGGTATGATCTATGTACATGATCTATGTGCATAAGGGTCTTCAGACCAGAAACTGAGCGTGTGTGCCACAACACACCCTAGCTGATTCAACAGGCAGTGAATTCTGACAGTGTTCACATGGTGCATAGAAGCCCTCAACCACTGCACTGGATGCTGTCTGGCCTGCTAGCACCCTCTAACTAGGCGGTACCCAGCATGCAGCATGTTTCAGTTTCAACAACCAAACGATCAAGTATTTGAAGACGTGCTGTAGTGTTCTCTAGCACAGACAGACCTTGATTCAGAAGGTGTAGAAGACAATCTGCAGAGACATCACATTTTGGATGGCCATAGTTGAGCTTGGCGAATACTTGAGGAAGCTGACCTTGCTTTTCCTGAGTAATCATCTTGTGTAACTCTGCGAGAGAATCAACAATAAACATTGGGGCAGGAATCTGATCGGAGAATGCACTTAAGAGATCACTTTATTGAAAACATAAATACTCTAAATAATCCAGGTCCAGAGGCTTTTGACTGAGAACATGCACAAATGCGTGTTTGAAGCCGCTCCAACATTGTGCGTATTATCAATTCCTATGAGAAACAGAGCAATACATGTAATAGTAGTAAAAACTGTTACTTGGATTATCTTTGTTTAAAACATATATATGAAAAGAAGCAATATCTAGCAATGACTATAACTTGATATATAGAAAAATGTTGACCCTGTCTAGGCTGTGGGGATGTAACAAGGAAAAGGAATGATAAATGGCTAGCGGCATGGATAATGTAACTGTTAAAGGATAAAAAGAAATGTAAACACAAATGGTAGTCTCTTTTGTGTATTAGTGTATAATACAGAGGTAATTATTTACAAACAAATAAACACACTGGTGTAATTGCTTCTGGAGTGAATCAGGCCAAAACTATAACCAAGATCCACACTAAAGAAAGAAAACACAATTATCCTAACAAAAATAAACAAAAAAAAGACTACCCTAACTATTTAACACATAAACCCACACCCAACAAAAATGGCTGCCACTCCCTACCACCAGTATCCAACACCAAAGTACTATACACCAAACAATATTTATACTGTGTCTATACAATATATACACTATATACAACAGCAACCAAAGTCAGAGGGATGAAGCTAAAGTCAAGGTTCAAATAGGGAAACAAAGTTATGCACTCAAATCACACAAACAAACACAAGCCAAAGCCAAAGCCAAAGCCAAAACCAATCTCTGCAATAACCAAAAACAACTGCCTTACTGCTTACCTCTCTTTTCTGCTTCCAGGAGAGGCCTGTAGCGGAACGGAACAGCGTCAAGGTCTGGAAGAGAGGGGAAATATGAAATCTGGAATACACCTGAGGAAAAAAAAAGAAAGAAAAAGAAAAACTACACTCATCGTCCAATTTATTTAGCAGTGAACTATAAAAGTTCACTTCACAGATGTATACGCTCACGCAGCCGAGCCCAGTTCGTGACTGCAACAACCTCACCAGATCCGCATTACCAGATTATTGATGTCAAATCTTTGCTAGGTTATATATTCGCTTCTGTTCCGTTTAACCTCTGCGAAGTTCTACAGCGTGTACTGAACGGTTCCCTGGTGTATATTCTGACTGCTTGTTACCGACCTGTTTTGTTTCCCCGGTGATTCCTTATTCGCCTGCTCCTTTGTGTTTGATTGTCTTCTGGTTTGACCCTGGATGTCTTTATTCTCTGTGATTCGAGTTGTTCTCCTTGGATTTGATCACCTCTCTACTCTGGCTTTTACCGTTGCCTGCTGAGCTAATATCATCCTGTTACTGTACATGGTGGAAGGTCTTTTAGATAAAGTTTAGAAATATAAATGGCCCACTGACTCAACTTCAGCTGAAGCCTAGCCTACGGTACACTAACAACTTCACCTACTAATAGCTCTCATGTTATTTATGGTACTTTTTTGAGGGCACGTTAAAACAGGACTGAGCTAGCAATCACAGGAAATTATAAAGTATAGGAAAACGATGGATACTAGACAGACTCATCTGCTGGCCACTCATTATCAACAGAAAGCTGCTGCCTCCACTTTGACTCACTGAAGTGCTTTTCTATGCAGTCACATCTTGTAAAGTGTACGCTCAGCGCCACCTACTGTTCAAGACTGATGTATTTGTACGAGTGCACTGTGTACTGGTGAGAAAAATCTCGACACAAGCTGCAGTACTGCACGTTTAGACCCTCACTATCTGCTCCTTACAATGTAGTAATGTACAGGTCAGTTAAGAAAGATAAGACCAAATCACTGCCAACAATAGTTACCTTTATTGACCTTTACCTATTTATTAACCTTTAAAAAGCAAAAAAAAAAACAAAAAAACAAAAACCCAATTCATTTATTTGTTTTGAATCTAGACAAATGTGATTTTGGTAAGCACGAGGTAGCATACTTGGGCAAACTAGTTGGCCATGGGATGGTTTGTCCTTTGAATGCCAAAGTGCAGGCCATTCTGTCCTTTCCTATGTGGACAACAAATGGAGTCTCAGACGTTTTCTGGGTATGGCTGGGTTTTACAGATGTTTCTGTAAAAAATTTTCTGTAATTGTGACACCCTTAACAAGCTTACTCCATGAGAAAGTTCACTTTGAGTGGTCCCCTATGTGCCAGGACACTTTTGATGTCATTAAAGCATTGTTATGCCATACACCTGTTCTGGCTGCGCCTGACTTCTTGTGTCCCTTTATATTGGAGGTTGATGCTAGTGGTGTATGTGCTGGTGCTGTCCTCAAACAGGAGGATAACCAAGGCTTAGAACACCCTATTTGTTATTTCTCAAATAAATTTGTAAAACAGCAATTAGCATACAGCACCATAGAAAAAGAGGCACTTGCTCTTTTGTTAGTGCTGCAGCATTCTGAAATTTATACTGGAAGCAGTTCTCAGCCAGTTACGGTATATACTGACCATAATCCCTTGGTCTTTCTTAGCCGTATGGCAAACACCAACCAGTGTCTTATGCGCTGGTCCCTCATTGTACAGGGGTTCAACTTGAATATCCTACACAAAAAGGGAAGTGAGAATGTGGTAGCAGATGCTTTGTCCCGGGCTTAGATTTATTTGATGGTTGATGGTATTGATTAATTTCCTAACGTAGAACTTCTGGGGAGAAGTCCATGCTTAACCCCCCCATGTCCACTTGTATGTCTGCATTCTGTGTTCCAGGTTTTGCCTCTGCCTCTCCGGTATCCACCATTCCAAACCACACCAGGTTTTCTGGTGAGCAGAGGACAATATAAAAAGAAGAGGAAGAGACAAAGGGCTCAGCTTAAGGCTCATTGGAGAAGAGTTTGGTGTTGCTGGTTTTGACTTGTTGCTGCATTTTGATCTTGTATTTGCTAGATTTTGTGTGTATGACTTTGGATTTGCCCCTTGTTTGTTTGATTACAAGAAACATATTTATCTAGCATTTTGTGTATATATTGTCCTGTATATAGTTACATACTGGTGGTAGGGAGTGGCTGCCATTTTGTTTGGGTGTGGGTTTATCTTTGTTTCTAAAAGTGTAGTCAGTGTAGTCATTGTCTGTTTATTTTTGTTAGTTTAGTCAGTCATCTTTTTGTTTCTAGTGTGGTTTTTGTTTGTTGTGTTGGCCACTCCTGATGCAACTGCATGAGTTTCTTATCTTTGAACACCAAAACTTGTAAATACACTTGATCTTTGCTGTAAACTTTATTGTTTGGTTATTGATTACAGCACTCATTTCTACTGCTGTAACACTCAAACCCCTAGACAGGGTCGTAACACATGTCTATTTTTAGATAGGTGAAAGGCTGTATCAAATATGGTTTGAGCTAGTGACAGATGGTCTCATTTTTGATACTACATATTCAAGTCTGAACATGTTGCACTTGCTATGTCATTTACAGATTTCCACTTGTCATCTTTTTTGCCATCTATATATACTGATGTATCTATGATTAATGCATGTGTGCTTCTAAGCATCGCTGACTCTGTGCCACTCACTTTGAGAAACATGCTCCAGGGCCCTGAGGAAGGACAACCAGACCAGATGAGGCAGACAGTGGGATCAGAGGGACAGGTTAATCTGTAGCACCATTTCACCATGCAAAGAACCATTTAAACACGAAATGGTTCTATTCAGAACTCATGGTTTTAAATAGTACCCTTTCCTTTCCTCAACCTTTGGAAGAGAATTCCTAGGGGCAGAAATGACAGCTGCCATGGCTCCCTGCTCTAGCCTACCACACCTTGACCGCAGCCAAATAATTCAAATAATTGCCCTTGATTAACTTTCTCATGTGGGATGAGTTTCAGACACGTGCACACCATAGGGACCAGTCTAGGACTTCTAGGAAACCAGACTAGAGATTGATTGCTTGGTTTTTTTTGGGTTTTTTTTAATCATTATTTATTTATTTTCTATCTCTATCTTTCACTATTTTTTCTGTTCCTTATTGTTTATATTATTACTATTATAGTGTCCGTTGTCGGACAGAGGAGGATGCGCCCCCTTTGAGTCTTGGTTCCTCTCAAGGTTTCTTCCTCATGCTCTAGGATGTTTTTTCCTTGCCACTGTTGCCCTTGGCTTGCTCACTGGGGCTTGGACTTGGACATTTGTAAAATGCAAAACATTGTGACAACAAATGTTATAAAAACTGCTATATAAATAAAATTGGCTTGCATATAATTAGGTTACAGCTTCAGTGTATTGATTTAAATATTCCTAATCTCTAATAAACAGTTAATAATAGTAGTTTATGGTAAGAAACAAGGGTGAACTACTTTTCTCTTAAATCCATTCCATCTGTGTTCTCAGAGTGTCATGTTTCCCAGCTCTAGCGATCGCTTGCATGTGTATTTTGTTTTTGTTTTGGTTGTTTCATTCTGTGCCCCCAATTGTCCCTAGCTGTTCCTTGGTTGTTGTTTTTTTTGTAATTCCTTGGTGTATTTAAACCCTGTGTTTACTAGTCAGGTTTGTTGGCTGTTGTCCTAGTTTATTGTTTTCTCTTCTTTGTGTGTTAAGTTTCTAGTTCTGCTTATTATTCTGCTTCATGTTTTATCTTTTTTGTTCCGTTCTTTTGTTTATCATCATGTATTCTGATTGATTGTTCTAGCAGGTTTTTGTGGTCGATGTATACCCTAAAGGGGTGTTGCGCTCCCTTGTGCCAATGCCTCGAGCCAAATTGGCCCCATTTCAGGCTAACAACTCGTAGTCTCCTACACCGTAGTTCCGTTCCGCAGGGCTTAGCTTCCGGGAAAAGTAGGCAATGGGTTTAAATCCCCCTCTCTCACCCATATGTTGGGACAACATGGCACCCACTCCTGTGTCTGAAGCATCCACCTCCACCACGAAGGGTTGAATTGCTGGAGTACCAGTGCGGTGGTGAAAGTGGCCTTGAGCTCCTCGAAAGACCTCTCCACCTCAGGGGTCCATCTGACCTGCTTAGTCGGTCCCCAGAGTTGGTTTGTGAGGGGTTTTGCGATGGAACTAAAGTTCTTCATGAACCTCCTATACAAGTTCGCATAGACCAGAAACCATTCTAGCGCCTTGAGCATGTGTGGTGTAGGCCAACCCCTCACTTCCTCCATTTTGCCTGGTTCCACACGCACACTGTCCTCCTGGATGACATACCCCAGGAAGTCTACCTCCCTACAGTGGAACTCACACTTCTCTGCCTTGCAGTATAGGTGGTTCCTTAATAAGGTCTGGAGCACGGCCCACACGTCAAGCACGTGTTGGTTCCAGGAGGAGGAATAGATCAAGATGTCGTCGATGTAAGCAAGGACAGATCTTCCCAAGTAATCCCTCAAAATCTCATTGATGTGGGCCTGAAAGACAGATGGAGCCATGGCCAGGCCATACAGCAAGACCAGGTAATCATAGTGGCCAGTGGACGTGCTGAAAGCAGTTTTCCACTCGTCCCCCTCTCTGACTCGTATCAAGTTATATGCACAACGTCCAGTCCAGTTTGGTGATATACTTATCCCCCCTCAGCTGTTCAAGTGCTGCCGGAACCAGCAGCTTGGAAATCTATGCGCGGTCTTAGGCCCCCGTCCTTCTTCTTAATGAAAAAGACCCCAGTTGATGCCGGAGAGATAGAGGGGCAGATGTACCTTTGCTCCAGTGCCTCTGAGATGTACTGCTCCATCACTCATTCTTCCTCTTGGGAGAGGGGATAGATCCTGCACCTGGGGGGCACCGTGCCCTCCTTGAATGGTAATGGCACAATCTCCTTCCCAATGAGGGGGGAGCAGTGTCGCCTTCATGGGGTCCTCGTACTCCTGGGGTACAATGACTTGCTTGTCTGCTTCGGGGCTCTCTATAGAGGTAGCCAGGAGGGACATTAACTTGTTGGAGAGGCACCTTTTGTAGCAAGCAGGTGCCCACTGTAGAATGTGGTTGTCTGGCCATGTCACGAGTGGGTTGTGCGCACGCAACCATGGCAGACCTAGCATGATGGGATGAGAGAGGGAGGACAGGAAGTAAAAGGTGATGTGTTCCATGTGCTCCCCGTTGGTCATGAGGAGAAGACAGGGAAGGATGTGCGTGATGTACCCTGGATGTACAGAGCCTCCATCCAGGGCTTGCACATTCAGCAGGGAGGGTAGGGCGATGGCTCTTTTCCCCCAACCTTTTTCCAAAATCCCAATCCACGATGTTGCCGGCCGCCCCCGAGTCTACTAAGGCTAGGGCAGAGAGCAGGTGGGTTTTAAATGAAATCTCGACTGGTATTTTACACATCGAGTGTATTGGGGAACAATCACCGTGGTGTTACCTTTCTTTTGCTCCCCGGGTCTGTGCCATACTCCTGCCGCACCCAGTTGCATAGACTCTTCTGGAGGGTCAGTCTGTTGGGCTGTTAAGGTCCACTCTCATTGTGGTGAGCCCCAGCTGAGGTACTGATGCTACTCCTGCAGGAGGCGGTCGTATGTGATGGCTAGACACACTACCTTGTTCAACGAGGTAGCCCCCTGCTTGCAGGCCAACTCTGCCTGCAACTCTGCCTTTAGACCTCCAAGGAATGCATCGATCAGCGCTGGTTCGTTCCATCACCTGCAGCCAGGGTCCGGAACTCCATGGGGTAGTCTTCCGCTGGTCTGATACCCTGGTCTGGACTCTCGGCCAGTCGGTGTACGTACTGCCCGAGTACTTGCACCATTGAGCAAATCTCCCCAATCAGCTGCTTCTGCTGGTCCAGAGCCACCATCTGAACCGTTAGTAGGTGAGCCCAGTCAGAACTGCTTGCTTCGCTTCCAGTTGACAGCGCATTCTGTGACGCTGGTGGCACAGAAGAAGCGAGAGGCGAAGTTAAGTTAACATGCTTTTTATTATCCATGATAAACAATATACTCAGTAAAGTTATCTGCAGGAATGCTATGGATGCCGAGTTACAATGCACCGAGGTAATCCAGTAGTTTCTATGACCACTAATGTGCAGCGTTGTTCTTTGGGACCTGCGGGTGCATAAATAGGGAGACCCAACGATGAGCAGCAGGTGTCTCCAATCAGTAATCAGGTGATTGGGAACGGGATAGACAAATGGTATGGCCCTCGTCTGATATGGGCATATCGTTCTCGGTGGTGGACCAGCCAACCATGACAGTCATGTGATAAACGAGGCGCAAGTAAGTTATCTGATCCTAAATATCAGAAATAACCCACCTACAAATTCTCAGAAAGTTTGTAAGTAGCTAAAATACACTTTGAAAAATACACAAAGTGACATAATAGAAGAATCACATAAGAGAGGCAGTTCCGTGATATGCAATCATTTCCAAACAAAATCTTCACCAAAGGTACAAGGCAATATCTGTGAATGGCTGTTTTCATATAACAGTAAATCATCTATGCTTTGCCATTTTTGGTATATGCATCCTACAATTTTAGAGAGGGATTAAAACCCTTCTGTACAAGTTCATCCTGGACCATCTAAACAAGGTATAATAGAACGGCTTTGACAGAAAACTATACCAAATAAATATTTATACTAATATAATAAGACTAAAAATCTTCCATATCAAACACATATACTAACCCATTAAAATATATTCCAAATATATATGTATACTGGTAAAAAATTTGTCAAGATTGCTTTGCCAATTTTATATCAGTATCAAATCAACTGAGAGTTGCAGAACAAATAATTTTCTTAAAAATTATGAAAAATAAAGACCGAATGGTTCTTTCTGTATTCCCCTTCCACCGTGCAGTTCATGACATTACATGAGTTGGGAGGAGACACATCAGTGACTGTGTAATAACAGTACCTATTACATTTAGTTTTTAAATGGACTGCTACAATTCATGAGCCACCCAACAGCCTATTGTTAATAATTACCTTAATTACACCTCATTCCCCTAATTAGTATTTGCTCCTTATTGCCATGCACTTGACACAAGCCGCTTTTGCCATTCATTTTATTCATTCATATTTTTAATTAATCAAATGAATAAAACGGGAGAATCAAGAACTATGTAGTGAGAATAACCAACAGAAAACGAATGGCCAGTAGGTGTCACTAAAGAGAGAGGTGTGCAATGTTTCGAACCATTTGTCGACACAATTGCTTCAAAAGCTTTGTTTCACGAAGCTTCATCCACCAGTAGCCGAACGAAAAAAAAACCAAAACTTTTTTTTTTAATAGAAAAAAATACGTAACGTTATATACTCATAGAAATGACACATGCTCATCCTAATTAGACAATGAAAAGGTCAGTCACATGCGTAACACGTCAATCAAGAACGACAAAACGAGAGCTTAGTAAACAGAAAACTGCTACTCTAAGCTTTTTTAGTTTGCTTAGTTTTGCACCAGATCCGCATACTTTTAGTAATGTCATTTAGATTTTGTTTTTATTTTTCGCTATTCATATTTGTATATATGGGATAAAATCAGAAAACAATTTAAGACGTGAACACAGGTGAGTAGGAACATTTGAACACTGCATGTGGGGTGTGTCGCTATTCAGTAATGCCCCACGTAAACGTGCATACGCACTGACGCATTTGGAAACGTAATTACGTTTGTATTTTGCGTTCATGTTGGGTACCTAGCGCGCTAGGTTGCTAAAAGCAGTCTTCGAAGAAGAGCTTTTACCGTGTCTTACCAAGACAACAGTAACCACAAAGAATGCGTTCCATGCACAATTGTAAGAGTTAAATCGTGAGAACAGTCTCACCCGAGTCTAAACCAGCACAATTAGCTACAATTGCTGTACTTGTGGGTATCTTGTTGCAGTGACAAGTAGCCTGACCGGCTTTATGAAATCGCGTAGGTTAGCTAGGCCTCGAGGCGTTAGCCAGCTAACTTGCTAACATAATCCTTTTCTCAAAGCATGTATCCTTCATGGGGAAGCTATGGCGGCGCACAACAACCTCAACATTTCGGTCCTAGAAATCAGCAGTTCAGGGGTCCACAACCACCAGGAGCAGGATTTGTTGGATATGGGACGTCGCCTGCGCCACCTTCCAATTTTTCAAGTTTACACGAACAGCACCTGCAACAAATGCAACAACTACAACAGCTTCATCAGAGGCAGCTGCAGTCTATGTTACAGCACAATGCTATCTCCGGTTTTGGCAGTGGTTTGGGTTCAGATCCTCCTGGACCCTGGCAAGGAGGTGGTATAGCTTTTTCTTCTGGTCCTGGTAACATTGTATCCACCAGCAACTTCGGTGATCAGCCGTCGCACATGAGAGGTCTGGGAAACCATATTCCGCCACCTGTGCCCCAACAGCCTGAACCTTCCTCCTCATCGCCTGCTGTGTCTAAAAGCTCTGCGCCAGCACCGCAGAACACAAACGGCAGCGAAAATGTACAAAAGATGAGCGATTCCACCAAATCGGAACCGAACGGCAAAGCCGACCTTTCGTCTATGTCTTTACAGGCAAGCATTAATGCATACATTAATTATGCCATCACGTTAAAGACGAGGCTCGCTATTTCGTAGAAATTGTTTACATCTTGCATCATATTATTAAAATAATGTTTATATTTCAAATTAATCAAATAGAAAGCAAAGCAGAAACATAAAATGTATTAGCAAATTCAAATACAGTTGACAGCAGTTCTAAAATCAGTAAATTAAGATATATAATAAGGGTACAGGTGGTGGTCAGGGAGGGGGTCCCAATGTAATCACAAGCCTGCCTTTCCTTAGGAACAGCAGGACTACTGGTACAAACAGCACCTTCAGAATCTGCAGAAGTTAAAGAATGAAAAGGCAAAGCAAATTCAGGATGCAGGTGTTGAAGCCCCACCAGTACCTCCACCTCCAGCTGAACCACCCAAGAGTGCCCCACCACCGCCACCCCCCAAAGAGGAGCCGCCTCCTCCTCCTCCACCTGAGGACACTAAGGTAATTGATAGTGTTGCATGTTTGCCCAAGATTTTGATTGAACTTAAGACCAGTAAAGTGAGCTTGTTAATGATGATTTTATATAATAGTAATAGTCTAGACTGGTTATATTTAGTTACTTTGTTTGATCATTGAGGAAAAAACACATTTAATGTCTAATATTTAATATTTAATTTGAAATTCCTTCAAAATAACAACTTATTTTTGCATGCATATATATGTGTGTGTGTGTGTATATATATATATTTATGAGTTTGAGGAAAGGCCATTCAGTTTTTAAAATTATCTGTGTATGTGCTGAATAGATCTTCAAAAACTTTGATTTGGTAGATTTCTAAAACTGTCAGATATGCTACATGGCAAAAGTTTGGAGACACCTACTTTTTTTAACTACTATTTTCTATGTTTCATAAAAACAGTGGAGTCAAAACAATTTGATTATGCTTTGTTAAAAAATCTCCCTTTACTTTGATGACAGTTTTGCATGTTCTTGGTGCTCTCTTAACCAGCTTCATGAGTCAGCCACCTATGATGCTTTTCCATCAGTCTTGAAGAAATTCTCACATGTCCATGTGGTCGCACACAAGTGATGACTTGCATTGCTCTCATGTAGTTTTGATAACCCACTGTGGGGAAATGGGTTATTTGCCTTCTATTGATACCATTTAAGCAAGACATTAGGCTATTGAGTTTAAGGTGGACTAGAAAATTTGAATAAGAAGCTGCAGAGTAAGTTAACTTCAGCTAACTCTGTCCATAGATTTTTTTTTTCCAGCTAGATAGAATAATCACCTTGTAACTATCATATTTTTATTGGTTTTAAACAAAGTTTGAGTGAAGTAAAGGTAGCCTCTCTGTCTGCTCATTTAGTGTCCTGTGTGTGTGGAATGTGTAGTGGGTCGAACAGTGATTTTCCACTAAAATTAGCAAGAAGAAATATAGGGTCAGTGTTAAGTTGATGTGGAATTACAGTTGCAGTCAGTAATGAGAAAAAAGGGGACAAGCTATAATGTAAATTTCAGCAGTCAGTGAGTGATGCAGCTGTACTGAACAGAGAGACAGGCAGAGTATATGTCTCTCTCTTCTGGGGATGAGTACAGTACAGATGAGAACCAAGCAGGTGATGACCAATGTAATAAATTTCATCTCACTAAAAGAGGTGTTTTTTAGTCTCATAAACAAAGTTTATCTATCTATCTATCTAGATAGATATAGATAGATAGATAGATAGATAATATTATTATTATTATTATTATTATTACAAACACACACGAGCTCTGTAAAAATATATATAGCATATTTAATACATCTCACAAAATTCTGAGCAATCGTTTCACCCAAACAACTGAACCACAGCTCCAGAGTGTTTTTTAATGGAAACATATCAGTTCAATATTGATATTAGGCAATATTTAAATGCAAAATCTTGTATTTAAATGCAGTATAGACAAATTCAGTATAGACAAATTGCTATTGGCTATCTCTAATTCACTTTAGAATAGCTTGATTGCTGGTGGTTCCATTTTAATCACTCTACACTGTTGTGCATTACTATTAGCCTAGTGGCATGGCAGCCTCTGGGGACCCAGCAGAGGCAGTACGTCTGCAGCAGCTGCAGGCTGCAGCTGCTCAGTGGCAACATGTTCAGCAACAGAGAGCAGGCTACCAGTACCATGCATTGATGCAGGAGCATGCTCAGCTACAGCAGGTCCTCCAGCGGTACCAACAGGTTATTCAGCAACCGGCACATCTCCAGGTAACATTTCTGTAATAAATCAGTGCTCAGCATGCCAGATGTTTGGTACCATTTTAGGAACTTTGACATCATGTTTGACAAAGTAGTTGATGTTTTCTGGTTTTCTTTCAGCTATAGGTTTACTTTTGTTCTTTGATTTCACATGTAATTTTAAGAAAGCATCTAGTTACTTCTTAAAAAAGATTTTTAAGAGCCTTTACAATATCACTTCTTATTCAGTGTATTGTAATATCACTTCTGATTCAATATAATGTCCATATCTTTACTCATTCAGTACTGTGTAATATCTAAATCACAACTGATTCAGTAATCAGTGTGCTATGCATATTACTATTCATTCAGTACAGTACAGTATACATCATTGGCATTCACTCAAGAGCAGCATTGATGCGATATCAGAGAAAACTACATTTTTTAAAGTTATTGTGCTTATATTCTGCTGAATAGATGTCCCACAGTTTCTGCCTTTTAAGTTTTTGGTTTTTTTTAATCTTCAGACTATGCCCATAGACATGCAGTTGCAGCACTATGAGATGCAACAGCAGCAGTTTGGTTCAGTGTTGCAAGAGTGGGACAGACACTTTAAACTCTGGCTGGAGCAGTTTCAGTCATATCCCCACAAAGACCAGCTACAAGAGTATGAAGGCCAGTGGAGACAGTGGCAGGAGCAAATGAGCTCAACATCAGTACATCTTCACGAGAGAGTGACCACACTGAGAGCTTTGCAGCAGAAGTATAGTGTCAGTGACCCCTATGGAGGCATGATGGGACCATATGCACAACCTAGGCCTTCTGGACCAGAGGTGACCAGCCCAGTAGGACCCTCTGTGTCAAAAAATAATATGGCTCTTTCATCAGGCCTCCCTCCTCAGAGTGCCCAACCCTCTGAACCAACTGGCCAACAGAAGGTGCCAGGCTCAAATGAAGCAGATTTGTGTCTACCCGCAGGGCCCGATGGCCCTTCTGTACATTACAAACCTGCTGGCCTTCCTGGACCAGTAACAAGGCTGCCTGGTTCTCATGGAAGGTTTGAAGTCCCAAGAGGTCCAAGGTAATTGGACATTTTTAAATGTACATTTAAAAATAGTTTTAAGTTTACCCTAGTTGCGCGTCACTGATGTGCTGAAATAACAATTTTCAAATTGTTGGTTAAGAAGATTTTTTGTTATTTTTAGGTTTGAAGGTCCCAGGGGCTGTAGATTTGAACAGCCATCACAACAGCGTTTTAGTGGAGGTCCTAGATTTGATGCTGGTCAACGTTTCAGCAGGCCATTGAGAGGTAATCCCATTCGACCTGCGCCTCCAGGAAGATTTGAGAATCCCCCAAGGCTGAACCCACCTCCTTGCTATGAAAGACCCCCAGGGCCACCTCCTGGACCACCCCCACATTCTTTCCTTGGGTCACAAACTAAGTCTGGTGATGTAACTCAGACTAAAATGCATCCACCTAAAACTGATACAACAGAAGTTCCCTCAGTACCAAGTGCTGCAGTCCCGAATGAAAAAAAAACACCTCAAAATAAAACACATAAAGGTGATGTTCCTACTGCTAAGTCTATGTCAGATGACATAATTGATTCAGGTGATGTTTTTTTTGTTCAAAGTGAACCTATTCCTCAAACTCAAACTGACAAAAGTAAAAAAGTAGAGGAAACTGTCCCAGAAACTGTGAAGGAGGAGGAGCTGAAAAAAGATCCTGCCAAAACTCCCATTTCAACATTATCACCTGTCCCACCAAAAACAACAGTTAGCACTGCCAATAAAACCCCTCAGAGTTCAAGTTCAGAAACACCAAAAACTAGTAATACCATTACTGTGTCCCAGCAGCCCCCAAATGCCCCTCCACAAGGCCCATTTAAAGCAGATATGCCAAAGGAGCCTCCTCGTGTTCAGCAAGAGATTAATCAAAGCGGTCCACCTCAAGCAGTTCGGGGGAGAGGGTGGGGCCAAGGGCCTTTGCCCATACGAGGAAGAGGTCGTGGACGTGGTCGAGGACAATATAGTGGACAATTAGTTCCCCCTCCTATATCTGACCCTAATTTTCACAATGAAAATAGAGATGATGTTTCATATGATCACCAGCCAATAAGTGAGATGGGGCACATGGAGGAGGAGGAGAACTATGGCTGGAGAGATCTTTCTCAAGAACCAGCTGGAAAGATGGATGATCACGGGCCTCATGACCTTTGGCAGCCAGAAGAGCATCACTTTTCAGAAGAGTACTATGATGAGACTGAAGAGCGAGTTCCAAGGGTTCGATTGGAGCTTGGTCGAGAGGAATGCTGGCAAGAGGGGCAATCAGAGTACTGGCAGGAGGGAGATCCATACTGGGCAGAGAGAAGAACTCCATTGCACCATAGACCCTCCTTTCCTGCTGAGGGACATAGACATCCTCCTTTTCAACCTCGCTTTATGCACCATGGTCCACGTCGTCCTCCTCCACCAGGGGATATCGATCGTGGTCCTTCTCACATGAATCGAGAACCATCTGGTCCTCGATTTAGATGTGGTCCAGGTCCATGGGGCCAACCACCACGCCATGACATGATTGGGGGAGAAATGAGGCGGCCCCCTCCACCTGAAATATTGGAAAGGGACAAGATGGGTCTTCCCCGATACCATAATGAAATGGACAGAGAACCAGGTTGGCCTCATACTCATGGCAGAGAACCCAGGCATCCTCCTTTACCCCCTCATGAAATGATGGAGAGAGAGATGAGAAGGCCACCTATGCGACCTTATTCAATGCATAGGGTGAGGTGGCGCAGACCACCACCTACCCTCGAAAACTCTCAGGGAGCATATAAACAAGAATATAGCAATGAGTATGGTCATGAAAATGATGGATATAAAAGAGGTCCACCTGATTACCATCACCATGATTACAGGGAAGATGATGACTATTACCGTTCACGTGAGGAGTGGGGTAGATTGCGACCAGATCATGACTTTTATCTACATCCAGCAAATGGTCCACCAGAACATAAAAGAGATGTTCAGTGGATAGAAGGAAGGGAGAGAGCATTCTCTTATGGAGATGAGGACCAAATTGGAGAAGAACGAAGAGGGCCTGGTTATACTGATGGCCTTCCTTATCTAGATAGAGATAAGGAACCCCTTTTCCATTCACAGCCTAGTTGGGAAAAAGCACCACCAACAGCAGCACTTCCACAACAGCCAGAGAGAGTGTATTCTCATGTCAATGAAGAAACTGGACCTCTTTATGAAAGGAACCCTGAGCTCCCAGTGGGACTTCGTCCAGCCACTGGGCCGCAAATTAGCCTTCCAGATGTTCCACCTGATGAGTCATCACCAGGTGCAGCTAAAGCTGTGCTTGCCTTGTCTCAAAGGCAACATGAGATCATTCTCAAAGCTGCTCAGGAGCTGAAAATGATAAGGTAGATACAGTATTCGTGTACACTTACATTACCATGATTATGGTATTTGATAAGAGTGAATAAATTTTTTGGTGGTGTTTTTAACTTAATTTCACGACTAGAGAACTCCAGGAAAGTAAAAAAGTTTCAGGTGATGCCCCCAAATCAGAGTCTACTGGATTACCACATGACCTTCCTGCAGGTCTCCTTGGCCTAGAAATTCCACCTGAGGTTAAAAGTGCTCTTCAGGTAAGGCCTTTCTTTTTTTTTTTTTTTTTTTTTTTTTTTAAGAATCCTCACAAATACCAATATGGGGGATGAGGATTAATGATGTAATTATATATTTATACTTATGGTGAACCCGCTTCTTATTCTACCATTTCCCTCAAAAAAGGCTACCAATCTGTTGTCTGAAGCTGTGCAGAATGTGTCTGGTACGTCTGTGGAGTCTGGGTTGGCTCCAGCAGCACAAGTTACAAATTTTTTCCATTCATCTTCAACACCAGTCCCGAAACCCACGCTAATAGCCAAAACAGTAGACTATGGTCATGGTCATGGTAAGTTTATTTATTTAAAGAAAATGTTTTTAAGAAAATTGTCTATAATGTTATTTGATGTTATGGTGGTTTCTTTAAATAGATGTTGGTGCCAAAGTTGAAAGGATTTCATATGGCGAAAGGATTGTTTTGAGGCCCGACCCACTGCCATCCGATCGATCATATGAAAAGGGTTGGTTAATTAAAATTTTTTTTTGCATCATAGAATTGGTGTATTGATAATTTGTAATGATGTCTGATATATTATGTCTCCCTTATTAGAATCTCTAGGCCGTCGGGATCCATACTTTGATCGAAGAAATGATCCCTATGTGGAACAAAGGGAGTATGGAAGGGAATGGGAGAGAGAGATGCTAAGAGACAGACCACCGCTAGATTATGACAGAGAACGATATGAAAGAGAGCGCTACTCTAGAGATGAGAGGTGGGATATTTTTGTACTTTACTGTACTGTGATGTCTTATAATAAGGACAGTTTGTTACATCAGTATAATTTCATGTGCAATAATGTGCATAGTTATTTGTTACTTGCCAAAAACAAGCTGATTTAGAAATATCTCCACTATTGTATCTTTAATGCTGGGTGCTGTGTTCTTGATTGGTACCCTGTCTGGTTTTAGGCCACCCCCTGGCCCTTTGCGGCCAGGTTTAAGGGACAGAGAGAGAGACCTGCGAGAACACCAATCTCACGCCAACCGTGATCGGGAGCTGTACCCCAGACCCGGCTATGATAGGTCTTCCTATGAAAGAAATCTTGAGCGCTATGACCATGGGCCTTCAAGCTATGGAAGTACGTTAAGAAAATCCTTTTAAATTTATATAAATTGCAAAATGAAGTTCGGAAGCCCAGGGAGTAAAGCTTAAAAGGGGAAGTTCACATGTTTACTTTAGAGACTTTATAGTCATCTTAGACAGTAATACCAATATATGTAGTTATAAGATTTTCTTTTGTTGTTTTTACTCAACAGATGGCTGTATTGCAAATCCAGTTATAATCAGATGAATATACAACTCTTAAGTACACTAACTGAGTACTCAACATCAAAATGTAGTTTTTATGAAGACAGTTTAAAAAAAAAAGATCTACTTTTCTTTGAGATGGTTCCTTATTTTTCTGCTGGTTAATTAAAAAAAAAAAAAAAACAACCTAAAAACAAAATTGCATCACATGAATGCACTGGAAATCAACTGGGTTTTGGTCTTACTCTGTAATAGCAACATGATGTTTCTTGTGGGCTGTGGAAATGCTCCATCCAGAGCATGAATCGATGTTCATTTCCCTTGATAAACAGAGCCTTGTGCAAATTATGGCTATAAGAGGTAAAATTCAGTGAATACGGCGATAAAGATATCTAAATAATAAAAAAATTAAGGGTCACAATGACATGAGCTGATGCAGTGATCTCTGAGGCAGCAGACCATCTGAAACCAGGACTTGTACTTGCTGCAAAGAACAGAGTTAGTCTTTAGAGATAGCTTTGTTCTTGACTAATATTATAAAGCTGTTTAGTAACTTTTTGTCCAAGTCTATTTAGCTTCGTACAGACTTTCGCCTTTTGTTTTTGCGGATTAATAAATTCCTGTGATTGAAGCACACAGATAAAAAAACTCAACACTTTACCTTCCTCGAAAGCTTTTTCATGAACAAGAATGCCAATGAAGTATATGTGATAAATTTTTGTCTGTATCAGTCAATGTGTGTGTAGTTTGGGTGTTGCAATTGAATGGAGTTCAGTGGTGGAGCAGCTCTATTTTTTTTTTTTTTTTAAACTACAAATTGTTTGAGGAATTGATCAAACCTGAGGTACCTAGAGAAGTAAAGCTTAAAATATGTTTAGATTGGGCTCAAATGTGAAATAAATTCCCCTTTTAAAGTAAGCAAATGCAGCAAATGTTACCTTCTCTCAGATGACAAGAGAAGTTATCCAGAAGAGCCTCCTCCCCCTTCTCTTCCTCAGCGTGTGGAAAAAAAACCGGAGATCAAAAATGTAGAAGATTTATTGAAACCCCCTGGCCGAGCAAATCGTCCGGATAGGGTATGACATCAGACTATACTTGATTTGGTTTGGTCTTTTTTACTGTGGTTTGTGTTTTATGTATCTATTTAATCATTATTTTGATTTACGTTCAGATTGTGGTCATAATGCGAGGCTTACCGGGAAGTGGAAAAAGCCATCTAGCAAAACTAATTCGTGTGAGACTGTCTTTTCATTCTGCATACAAATCTCCAGATAACTGAGTATGAAAAAACAGCACTGCATGAGATGGTTGCAAGCAACTTGACCAAAGTAGTTGTAGAACACATGATGGAGAATGTGACACATTTTATCTTTGCCACATTTGCTATATGTGGCTTTTTATTAGCCCTTTGAATTATGCAAATGTCTGCACTCTTTCAGGACAAGGAGGTTGAATATGGCGGTGCCCCACCTAGAGTTCTTGGTCTAGATGATTATTTCATGACTGAAGTGGAAAAAGAAGAGAGGGACCCTGATACTGGGAAACGTCTTAAGATGAAGGTTTGACCAAATGCCTTGCAGTCAGTATTGATAATCTGAGAAGGCTTGATACTTTAAAAAAAAAAAAATCAGTAGTAGTATTTTAGTATTTTTTTAACCAAAATACTACATTTCCCACCTAGGTTCTTGAATATGAATATGAGCCAGAAATGGAGGATACCTATCGAAACAGCATGTTGAAAACTTTCAAGAAAACTCTGGATGATGGTTTTTTTCCTTTTATTATTCTTGATGCAATAAATGACAAAGTGAAATACTTTGACCAGTTCTGGAGTGCAGCCAAGACAAAGGGGTTTGAGGTGAGCTTATCTCATGTAACACTGTAGGGTGATGTATCTAATTATATTTTGTTAATTTACTGTTTTTTGTAGATGTACATTTAAACATGTTAAGATTACTCTCCTTTTCACAGGTCTATGTGGCAGAAATTTCTGCTGACCATCAAATGTGTGCCAAGAGAAACATCCATGGCCGGAAGCTTAAGGATATCACAAAGGTTTTTTTTTTTTTTTTTACGTTTCAGTATTTCAGTGTATGTGATTAACTTCATCACTTGATCACTGAGCACTTTTGTATATGCTGGCTCACACACAACATAAAATTCCACTTAATCTAATAGCCAAAACAGTCAGTGTAATAGCTGTTTAAAGAGTGATCAGATTGAGACCAATTCCTTTGTTCAATCCAGAAAGGAATACCATTTTGTTTGGAATACCACAAATTAGTGATTGATGGGTTGTGTGCACATAAACACCACCAATGATAAATGTTAACATGGATTGGCAGCTGTTTGCTGTGGCAGCAGTGTGATGGTAGCCTTGCAGTCATTGAGCTTCACTCAAGGTCATGGGCTTGATCTCAGCTGATACCTACTGCCACTGTAACTTTCAGCAGTGTTAATGGATCAGCTGTGCCAACAGATAACAGATGTATCTTGTTTTGAAGAAACTATTGGTCAAATGATCATGTAAACTGTCTGTTTCGTTATTACTCTTCCATTTCATTATTTTTTTCTGACAGCTGGCAAGTAGCTGGGAGCCTGCACCTTTTCATATGGCACGACTAGATATTAGGTCATTGCTCCAAGATGCTGCAATTGAAGAGGTATGTAATGGCAGTATGTTACCGGATGGTATAACAATAATGTGCCATTTTTAAAAGTATCAAAAATGACTATCATGGTCAAGACAAGTGATGATGCTGTTTTTTGGCATAGGTAGAAATGGAGGACTTCAACCCTTCAGAACTGGACACACAAGCTGAAGTAAAGAAAGATGATGATGAGGAATTAGAACTGGTAGGATTTACTTTATTGCATGCGCTTTTGCTTCATGGGTATGTTGTCATGCCTTCTCCAAGGTTCTACTCTAGGCTCCTAAGTTGTTTTACCTGCCTTTTTTTATTTTGAACAAAATGAAAATATGATAGAGGAACATTGCTGTCACTAGAACATCATATTGGCAGCTATATGGACACTTGACCATCACATCCATATAAGCTTTTTGGACATCACATTCCAAAACCATAGGTGTTTATGGACCTCACTTTGTGTACAGATGTGTAGTCGTGTTTGAAAAGGAAAGATCCCTTCCCAAAATGTTGCCTCCACATTGGAAGCATATAATTGTTTAAAATGTCCATTTGCTGTAGCAGTATCAACACCCATCTTTGGAAATAAGTGGCTTAACCAAAATCCTGAAAAACTGTTCCAGACCGTTATCCCTTCTCCACCAATTGTTGTGTTGGCACTACACATTCTGGTCTATATTATTCTCTCAAACCCAGATTCATCCATCAGGTTGCCAAATACTGAAGCTTGATTCATTATTCAAGAGAGCATGTTTCCAGAGTCCAGTGGCAGTGTGCTATGCTTTACACCACTCCAGCTGAAACTTGCCGTTGTTCATAGTCTTGTGTGCAAATGTTCAGCCATGGAAACGCATTTCATTAAGCTGCTGATGCAAGCTTGTGTGCTGATATTGTTTCCAGAAATAATTTTAAGGTACTATGTGCTTCAGTGTTCTGTCACCCCTGCTCTGTGAGTTTGTGGGGTCTACCAGTTTGTGACTGCTGCTGTTGATTCTAGATGCTTCCTTTTCACAACTTGAAATTAAGTTTTGTGAACAAACTTTGAGTTGGCTTGCCAAAGCCCATTGTGACAGCTTAACAACTATGGTTACTTTTACTGAGTATCAGTGTAGCTGTCAGTATGATGCAGAAATATGTTTGGGGGGGTTATTTGGACAAAATGGACTAAATAAATCAGTCAATAAATATTGGGCATCATGCAGCAATAAATAATAGTAAAAATGACCTATAAGTAATTAAATATCATAAATATGTAGATAAATGAGTAGTTATGTAGTTTTTAATGATGTGTGTTTTTATTTAATGATCTATTTCAGTGACCTCCCAACTACATGAAATAAGCCTCAAAAAGAGTCACTTTCGCTCTTCAAAAATACAGAAAGTGGGTGATTGGTTGAATAGTATGAATGACCTGCCATATGCAACTGCAGTGTAGAGCAGTCGACCACTGATCTCCAAGACCAGCAAAGGTGCGCATGAAAAACTAGAATGGCAGACAGAGTGTGGAAAAAAAAACAGTCCTGATTTACTTAGGGATGCAGCTACCCTTGTCCTGCATGTGCTAAATGCAATTTTACAGGGGTTTGCACCTCAAACAGATGCACATGAGACATCCAGCTAGCAAGGGAGTCCTTAACTTGGGCCTTCTTGTGTTGCCAGAAATACCATATGATGCAATCAGTCGTGCTACTTCCGCTGTTAGAAATAGAAGCTGTAAATTAATTTCTAATAAATGGATAGACACATAAATAGGTAGTGGTCTTACTTGGGATCCAGTCAGCTGGCATTTACCAAATTGCCAAACGGCCAGAGGAGGTTGGGACCCCCTTTGAGTCTTGGTTCCTCGTAAGGTTTCTTCCTCATGCTCTAGCGAGTTTTTCCTTGCCAATGTCGCCCTTGGCTTGCTCGCTGGGGGCTTGGACTTGGACATGTGTAAAGCTGCTTTGTAACAATATCCATTGTAAAAAGCGCTGTATTTCTGATTTTTGCATCTGTTTGGGAACTGCTTACAAGAGCTTCCTGGATAAGGGTAACTTCTTCCCTCTCACGCTCGGGGCAGCTTTTCCTCTCACTCTCCATATCTGCCATTCTAGTTTTTCATTTGTGCTTTTGCTTGTTTTTTCAGTTGTTTGATTTGCCCTGCACTGCAGCTACAAAAGGTGTGTCTTTCATACTATTTAACCAATCACCAAGTTCTCTATTTTGAAAAAGGTGACAGTTTTATTTTAATCCTCTTTTCATGTAGTCAGAATGTGATTGAAATAGATCATTAATTACACACAAATAATAAAAAATTACCTTATTTATTGCTGCATGATTCCATACATTTATTGATTATGTATTTAATTAATTTTGCCCCAAGAAACCTCCATAAATATGTACTCATTGAATATTTCTCGGTTTCCATATGTAAATTTGATTGTAGTATAACATTTCAGTGAGTATCAATTATTGTTAATATGAGGAAGGAAGATTGAAAAGAGTGTTAGATGAGTGCACTCAGTATAGAAAGAAAATTAGTACATAGGGTCTGCTTCTTGGTGTTTTTACCAAGTTTCGAGGGCTGTATCTTAAATTCAGGGAGTTATTAAATCTGTTTGTGTTTCAAAATATAACAAAGAAGAGTGGGTGTGGGTGGGTAATAGAGGCTACAACAATATTCATTAAAGATACTATTATGTTTTTACCTGGCCCATATTTGATATTTACATTTATTCTTCAAACATTCTGCGAAATCTAACACATTGAACCTCACAAAAGAAAAGTCACAAGACGGTAGAACATTCTGCTACATGGAAGATATTTTTGTAAAATCTTGTTGAAGTGGATCATACAACTTTGCACATCATTCCATTCCCTCCTCAATAAACTGACTTCAGAAATTTCTGTAAGCTTGCCTGATAAAGAGCAATCATGTGGCAACATGCATCATAGAAGTAATGAAGGAAAAATATTGTACAGGCACTTATAGTGCTGATGTGCGTAATGTGGCTGTGAGACAATTCTGTGCTACCAGTGTGGCACAGAATATCCATGCCATATTCCGTGTTCCAACTAAACTCTTTAACACCCTGAAGTCTAAGTCTTCTGTGTTTGCATATTTTCTTAAATTCACTTTAAAGGTCCTTACTTATAGCATGATACCCATATGTTTATCAGAATGTTCAAACCAATCTCAGCTGTCTTCCTAATGAGGTACCATTTTGACCTAGAGCATAGCAAAATGAAATATGGCCATAAACCTGAAAATATGATGTCCGATTTTAGACATATTTCATGTGATGACATATCTTTTACTCATGTGAATCAACTTTTTTGGTGTTTGAAATAAGCTTACCATTATATATGTATATAGTATGTAGTATTTAGAACGTGTGTGTGTGTGTGTGTGTGTGTGTGTGCACAAATTACTAATGGACGGTCAGTTTTGTCAAACAAAACTAATAGCAGACATTGTGTCTAAATGTGAGTAAATCCACTATTACAACTATATTGTAAAATAACATTGATTTTAGCCATCAGTTTCTTTTATTTTTGTAATCATCATCATGGAAGGAATCAAACCCCACAGACTCTAAAGCTCCATTACCGTTGTCACAACTTTCCAAAATTGTTGCAACTTTAGCAGCTGTACACTTGTTGCACAACATTTTAGCTAGCTAGCTGGCTAGCTAGATGTTGATTGAATGAGAGAGGTAATGTTTCTGGTGTGAAGGGTAAATGCTTAGTGATTTCATGATTGTTTATTGGTTAGTTTCATATAGATTGTCACACAAATTCACCAATCACATGGCAAATAGATTGCTAAGACCTGAGTGACACATGAACATGTGAATCACAAGGTGAGAGGCGGATGATGTACACCATCTCTGTTAACCTATATTCTAACCTCTATATCTAATTTCTCATAGGCTCTTTATTATTATCATTCACAAAATTTAAAGGGCAAGTCACACAGATTCAGGAAAAATTTTTTTAACAATCTTTCTACGCTGTCTTATTGCAAAGATATGAATTTTTAAAAATCTTAATTTATATATGTGACACATTTAAGGGAAGCTTGAGAGATCTTAGGGGTGGGAAAACCCTCAGGAAGTAGACTATGATGGACTACATTTATATCAGCAATTTACAAATCTTGTCTGCATTGTATTCTGAGAATAGTATAATTTATTACAGGAAAAAAAGTGTAACTTTAAATTCTAATAACGTTTCCCCTTCTAAAACTGTTCCTGAATTTAATGTATAAATTGCAGATGTATATTCACTCTTACCTTTTTTGTTAAATAACCTATCTCAAATTATTCATTAAACTATAAACAATGATTTTGCCAATGAAATACACATACTTAATGATATACTATTAAAGTGCACTTGTTTTGTGAAAAAAGGTAGATCGTTCTTTTCAAATGTAGTTTTGAAAATCTGAAGAGCTATAGATTCACTTAAGCAGAAGAATAGTTTAAAAGGTGGAAGTAGCTGCTTTTTGTGTTTTTTCTTTATAGAAGTTAATTGATGCAAGCATAGGCTAAACGGATGAAATTATATGGATTGTTGGTGGAATTATGTCTCTGAATTATTGATTTTATTTTAAGCAATGTAGCAATTTTTTTCTGATTCGATTTCTTTTAATTTGCTGTTTGTTCAATACAGTTACCAGGTATGCAGGAATATACACTGCCTGGCCAAAAAAAGGTCACACACACTGATATTTCATTGGACTGCCTTTAGCTTTGATTATGCCACGCATTCGCTGTGGCATAATTTCCACAAGCTTCTGCAGTGTCAACATTTATTTCTGTCCAGTGTTACGTTAATTTTTCCCCAAGATCTTGTATTGATGATTGGAGATTTGGACCACTGTGCAAAGTCTTCTCAAACACATCTCAAAGATTCTCAATGGGGTTCAGGTCTGGACTCTGTGGTGGCCAATCCATGTGTGAAAATGATCTCATGCTCCCTGAACCACTCTTTCACAATTTGAGCCTGATGAATCCTGGCATTGTCATCTTGGAATATGCTCGTGCCATCAGGGAAGAAAAAATCCATTGATGGAATAACCTGGTCATTCAGTATATTCAGGTAGTCAGCTGACCTCGTGCTTTGGGCACATAACGTTGCTGAACCTAGACCTGACCAACTGCAGCAACCCCAGATCATAGCACTGCCCCCACAGGCTTGTATGGTAGGCACCAGGCATGATCGGTGCATCACTTCAGCCTCTTCTCTTCTTACCATGATGCACCCATCACTCTAGAACATGGTAAATCTGGAGTCATCAGACCACATGACCTTCTTCCATTGCTCCAGATTCCAATCTTTATGCTCCCTAGCAAATTGAAGTGGATTTTGCCAGTTAGCCTCACTGACAAGTAGTTTTCTTAAGGCTACACAGCTGCTTAGTCCCAATCCCTTGAGTTCCCTTCGCATTGTGCATGTGGAAATGTTTAATAGTGAAAGTAAGAGCATGTCCCTGAGTTATGCTGCTGTTTGTTTTTCTACAATTTGATTTCAAGACACATTTTAGTGAACGCCGATCACGATCATTCAAGGTTTTTTTCTGACCACATTCCTTCCTCGAAGATGTTTCCTCACTGTCCTTCCACTCTTTAATAATGCGTCGGACAGTTCTTAACCAGCTTTTAGTAGTTTCAGTGACCTCCTTAGATGTTTTCTCTGCTTGATGCATGCCAATAATTTGACCCTTCTGAAACAGATTAACATCTTTTCCACAACCATAGGAGTTGCCTTTCGACATGGTTGTTTAACAAGTGAGAAGCAGTAATTATCCAATGGGAGGCTCTTACCCATTTGCTTAGTTAAATCCAGGTGGTGACCTTTTTTTGGCCAGGCAGTGTAGTTTTAAGTGGGTGGCCGCCAACCGAGGGGTGGGGAGAGGGTTTCATTTTCAGTATATGGGTGCAAGCAAGAAAGCCTAGATACATGCTACAAAAATTGCATAAAGCCTACAATAACCAAATACGTAGAAGCGTAACTATAACCCTAGTGTGTGTTTTTTGGGGTTTTTTTTGGGGGGGGGGGGGTTTAAAGGGGGGAGGGTGTAAATGTCTTGGCAGTCAAGCAGTAAAAATGTTGATACTTTGTAAAAAGCAGCATTCAGGGTATAGGAATATTTAACTTATGTCTTTTAGTTGTTTAACCAAAATGTGTTTATTGTGATGAGAAGCAGTTTAATGTATTTGGTGTATTTTGACTGACTCTTGAAATTGTGCTAAATTATTCCATGGACAACATTTAGCCTAAGCAGTGAAATCTTTGGAAACAGCACATTAGGAGCTGTTTGTACTTTTGGTGAACAAGAGTGTACACAATTTCTACTGATATTCATTTCTAATGTATTTATGAAATGTAAAACAATACGTTTTGGTTTTAAAAATACTACTTTGTGAAGACTTCTATTTGTAGTTGGTGATTAAATCTTTTTTTTTTTTTCTTCAGTATCTATTGCATCCCACATCGCAGTCGCTTACTAGGCAAAGCAAGGCATGCAATGTTATTTTCATCCTCGGTAACACTATTAATTTTTTTTTACTTTTTTTGAAAACTTGGGGTGGGGCACTTGTTGTTGCTTGTTTGAAAATGCTTGCTTGAATGTGTGGTCATAGCTTCCTGGTTCAGGAGAAGCTTCTCAACAAGTCTGATTGATTTTAATAATTGAAAATTAATTAAAATATATTTAACAGATACTTACAACTCTGTTTAAACCCTTTCTAAACACAATTTGGTTTAAAATATTTTTGTTAAATTAAGTTTACAGTTACTACTGAGTGCAAGTTACTATGTGAATAAAGCGTGGGCAGACTGATGTTTGCTAGCTAACTAGCGATCCAGCTACAAAACAATGAGTCTGAGCACAGTACACCTCTGCTTACTGCAAAATGTTTTGCTTCTGATTTTGAGGTGCATTCCCAGGTGGCGTGTACTGTTAACGAGGAGAAGGACTAAATTATTTAGTGGGATTTCCAGTGTTGCCCCTTTGAATCTGCCAATAACTCTTCAGTCATACTATCTAGAAATGTCTAGTACATACTATTCGTGAAGTATGCTTACACAGAGCATTCAATTGGAACACTGGGATGATGATGATTTCCAGGCAGTTAATAAATATGAAGTCTATGGAATTTCTATACATCTTAGCACTTGGCATGGGTTAGGTGGATTGCTTTAACTGATGTCATCAAGGAGCTTCATAACAGATTTCAGAATGCAATGAGGGGCATTCAGGGCCCATCTGGTATCTGACAGCTTCTTGAGCTCCACAAAATGCTGTCCAGGATACAGAGACTGCTGCTATTTCACCAAGGCAGCATGGCTTTGGGAAGCCAGTGCAAAATGCATACAGCTTCTCCACAAGTGTTGAACATAAAATGCTTGTTAGACTTTGAGACCTCCACCAGGACCAGATTCAGACAGTGCACATTGTAGTGCACATAGACAGCGTCCTCACTGCGTGTATGTATCCTGCCTTGAAATGTAAGTAGGTATTAGCTATGAAAATACTATGAGAGCATGTATTCTGAGTGCCACTCATATTGTCTTCCTCCAACATAGCCTTGCCTCACATAAGCTCAAGCTCCAGGCCATTCTTCTAGAGAAGAGAGTACAGTACTTGTATCAGTGTTGCACACTAGAATGAGTCTATTTGCATTTGATGTCACACTATAAATGACGCATGTTCTTGATATGAAATGTCAAAGATTTCATCCAATAGGATGGAGTACATTTCAGCCTCTTGTATGTCACTGTGTCTCCCTCCTGATGTAAGCACCGAGTGCTGCAATTGTCATTTTATCTTATATTAGACAGTGCTGACACCTTGTCTTGGTGGCTTTGCTGTAGGAAGATGAGATACTGTTCATAATGCATATGGGCAAAATGACCACTATGGGTTTTAAGATAGAAATATTGAGAACTGTCATTTTAGTGTTAATAGAGGTTTAATTTCTCAACGGTGATGACTATTCCAAAGCTTGTCTTCACTTGGCTCTTACCAGTGCAGGCAGGTCAGGGAGACATGCTACACCATGGTTAAGTGGTTAAGATACTCGACATGAACTGGCAACCTTCCGATTACAAGTCTTACCACCGCCAAGTTGTCACTGTTGGGCCCCTGAGCAAGGACCTTAGCCCTCAGTTATGTTCACTCATAATTGCAAGCTGCTTTGGATAAAAACATCAGTTAAATACCATAAATTTAAATGTCAACTGTAGTGGCTGTGATGAGGGAAATCTAATGCGGATTGGCAGGGATTTATGTGCTCTTGCAGAATTAGAACTCAAATACAGTTGCTGGGCATTACAACACATTTAATTGTGAACTGATGTCATGGGCCAAAATGTAAAAAATAAAAATATAAAATTACAAAAGAAAAAACATCTTGCAAAAAGCATTTAACTAGTAAGAGAGCAAAAGGGTGGGTTCTTGAGCACCACCTGGAGTCTATCTGTGCATTTGCTTGTGGGGACTAAATTACATGTGCATGTTAGATAGAAGATAGAAAAAGAAGAAGGATAATCCACATTGTGAGAGTTTAGGGTAAGCTTTAGTTGGATCCTGATTCTAGTATTTTAATAGTAAGTATTTGTTCATACTGAATCTGATCAGATTTAAGTTAGTAAAATAGGTCCAGTTAAGGCAATGTGTTTGAACTCACATAGTTCTCTATTAAGAAAAAACAGCTATTAACTTTTCTTTAAAAATCTTTTGTGAGTATTGTAACGGAAAAACCAAAGCTAAAATGTATCTATAAAATGTTTTAAATATATGGCTTATAAGCAGTAACAAAAATTATAGAACACATTTTAATAATTTGGTCATAAAACTAATTAAAAGTACTCAGTACCTTGTAGTGTTGCAGCATTACAATAAAATTGGTATACACACATGACAGTTACACTTCACATTAGGGGGCTAGATCATGATTTGCTCTCTAAGGTAAGTCTGTGCCCAAACTGCTGAAGAAGTGCTGTTTACACCCTATCTGGGGTCTTCTCTAAGGTCTCCACAAATGTACTACTTATGTTGCTGCTCGCTGTGTTTTAATGTGGTTTACCACAGGCTTTGCCTCTGGAATGTATCCAGTGTGCAGTAAGGCTAAGCATTCACATTGGACAAGCATCTCCAAATGTCAGTGATTAAACTGACTGCCATTACTTCTGCAAGGCAATTTTGCAGGTGGTCAAACTATATTTTAAAGCTCCAGTATTGCGGTGTGCCAAATGTACCGAGACGTGAAAAATGCCACACGATGACAAACACCTATATTCTCTACTACAGAGATTGCCTTTTCATCCAGAGTTAAACATACAACCCGGCTAAGTCTAAGGGTGTTTTGTTGCATATTTTCTTAAATTCACATTAAAGGTTCTTACTTATAGCATGATACCCACATTTTATATCAAAATGTTCAGACCAATCTCAGCTCCATTCCTACCGTTTGTACCATTTGACCTAGAGCACTGCATAAACAAATATGGCCGTAAAGCTGAAAATTTGAGGTCCAATTTTAAAAATGCATCATTTCATGTGAAAACATACCTTTACAAAGTTTACGAAAGTTCACAAAAAGTAAAATATATGAATAAAATGATCTTTTACTAATGGATGGTCAGTTTTGTCAAAAACTCCTTACAAGCGTATTAGAAACCATTTTCACACATTTTGCACAGAAACTATCTATCCATCTATCTATCCATCTATCTATATCTCCACCATTGTAGTGACATTGTAAAATAACATTCATTTAACCAATAATCTTTTACATTTGTATGCTTCTTCATCAAAGGACTCCAACCCCTCAGACTCTAAAGCTCTGTTCCCTTCATCACTGCGTACCAAAATTGCTGCAACTTCAGCAGCTGTACACTTGTTGCACGACATTTTTGCTAGCTGGCTAGCTAGATGTCATTTGAAAACTCTTTGGTGATTTCATGATTGTTTACTGGTTAGTTTCACAGATCGATACATTCATCAATCGCACTGCAAAATGGATAAGACCTGAATGACACACGTATCGCACGGTGAGAGGCAAATGACGTGCATCTTAACCTCTAATTTAACCTCTATAATCTAACCCCTCATAGACTCATTATTCTTACTATTGACAAAATTTAAAGGGCAAGTTGTACAGATTCAAGAAGTGTTTGAAACATATTTCTATGTTGCTTCACAATGTTTTTTATTAATATCTTTGCGACATTGAACAAAATGCACAGGCGTGTCTGTCAACCACCAAGGGTTAATTGACCTAGCTATAATTGTGCAATTCTGTTTTTGTTTTGAAGAAACCTTTCCATGCGTTTCAAAAAACATGCTCCAGTGTTTGTGCCTTGAGATTTTATTTTATTTTATTTATTTATTTATTTATTTATTTTTGAGTGGATTTTTTTGAAGTAATTTTTCCCTATTCATCTACAAGAGCATTTGTCAGACAAGAGGACCTTGCTTGCAATCTCTAGTCTAGTTCATCCCAAAGGTGTTTTGAGTTTGAGGTCTCTGCGGGCTAGTCAGGTTCATCCACACTAAACTCATCCAACCATGCATTTACAGATCTTGCTTTATGCACTGGGGCAGTCATGGTGGGAACATTTGGTCCCTTTTCTTTTCAGCAAGTTGAAAGCACACAATTGTACAAAATGTCTTTGTATGCTGAAGCCTTAAGGTTTCTCTTAACTAGAACTAAGGGGCCTAGGTCAACAAATGAAAAACAATTCCATAGCATTATCCCTCTTCCACCACACTTTACAAATGGCACATTGCATTCAGACAGTCTGCTATTTGCCAAACCCAGATTCGTTCATCAGACTGATAGAGAAGTGTGATTCATTACTCCACTGAACACATTTCCACTGCTCCAGTCCAGTGGCAATGTGCTTTACTCCACTCCATCTGACGCTTGGCATTGTGCTCCTGGTACACAGTTTTTGTGTTCATGCTAATGTGAAAGGAAGTCAGCAGAGCATTGGTGTCTTTTACACACTATGTGCCTTAGTGCACTCTTACTTTGCTCTGTAACTATGTGGTCTGCCATTTTGTGGCTGTGTCACTGTGGTTCATAAACACATACATTCATAGTTGATTGTGGCATATCTAGGAGAGAAGAAATGTCATATACTTGTCGCAATGGTGGCATCCTATTACAGTACCACACTTCAATTCAGTGAGCTCTTTAAAACAAACCATTGTTTCACAAATATTTGTAAAGGCAGACTGCATGACTAGGTGCTTGATTTTATATACCTGTGGCAATGGGACTGAATGAAACACCTGAATTTAGTAGTTATGGGGTTTGTTCCAATACCTTTGTCCATGTAGTGTCCAGTAAAACAAATAGTAAATATCTGAAGTCATTGACTAAATTGCTGATACTTTGTAAAATGAAATGGCAATGAGGCTATGTGAATGCTAACATATTTTATTTTGTTTTTCAACCAGTGTGTTTGTCATGTCTTTCAGACACAAGTGCCCAAAAATAATGAAAATTTAAGTTGTAGACATGTCTTCCTTTACATGACAACACTGTCATATATATGAGCATTAAAGCATTAAAAACATACACCTTGAATCAAGGCATAGTACATACACCATTGTACATCCAATGTACAACAAAATAGATGCACTCCTCTCTAATTACTCTTTAACATCCTAATGTCCTGGGCTTAAAATTTTGTGATTCTAAGACCTGGTGGTTTCCTGATGGTAATGGTAAAAAACTAAACGTAGGATGAGAGGTTTCCCTAAGGATATTCTTTGCTCTGATCCAAGGATATTCTTTGCTCTGAGAGTTGTGTAAAGGTGATCTAAATGTTAGTTGTGAAGCAGTCAGATCTTCAGCTGTCTCCACAATCTTATCTAGACCTTTACGTTATGAACATGTGGTGCAACCATCCCATACTGTAATAAAATAACTTTCTAGGGTACAGCTGTAAAATCTAATTAGGCAGTTTGTAATCTCACCAAAGCTTCTAAGTCTTTTTACAAGGTACTTTCATTGTTGTGCCTTGCTAAACACAACCTTAGAATGGTCTTCCCAGGTCAGATCATTTGGATATATGTACAAATACTTCTTTACGACCTCTACATTCACCGTTTTATCACAAGAGCATTGTGTATATTTTTCTTTTTCTTTCTAAAATCTATAATAAGCTCATTAGTTTTATTAATTTTTAGCTCAAATATTATTATGCTTGCTCCACTTCATTAGGCTTTGCAGCTCTGCTCTGTAGGCTGTTTCTTCCTCTTTGGTTATTAGACCAAGCACAGCATTGTCATCTACATATTTAAAAACAGTTGCTACTGTACCTTGCAAAACAATCCTGAGTGAGCAACGTATACAGTAACAAACGTAGGACACAACCTTGTGGCAGTCCAGTGTTCAGAATAATGGTAGAGGATATCCTGCCACCCACCTTAACTATTTTGGGTCTGCCTGTTAAAAAAAAAAAAAATCTAATATCCAGTTCCTTATCTATACCCACTGTCCTAATCTTATTAACTAGTTTAGCAGGAATACTTGCATTAAAAGCAAAAATAAAATCTACAAATAATGTTCTAACATTATTTCCAAGATGAGCAAACTGGGAGAAATCTGATCATTTTTGAAGTTTTATTGAACAAATATGACTTCCAGTCTTTCTAGAGACTTCTTAATCACTGAGGTGAGAGCTACTGGACGATAGTCATTCAGACTAGATGGAACAGAATTTAATGCAATAACGAGCAGTTGTGGGACATGTTTAACCTCCTACTGCACCTGCACCCTCTGATCTGACATAATCAAAAATTGCTTGATGGCATCAAATATTCTTAAAATACAGCACATCTGTCAACATACTAATATAAGTATCTGCATACCAATTTTCCGCTGTCTATATACAACCATTCATCAGAAATCCAACCCGAAATACACCATATTTTTGGTCAATTTTAACAAGAATTGTGGCTGTCCTTTTAAAACATGCTTTTGTCATATAAATTTCAATTACCATCAAAGCAATTGTGTAACATATTTTAAACATGTTCTTTATTTGCTTGCTCATATCTTTGTACAAAATGCACGTTCCTTTCCTTCATAATCTAACACAAAATATGCAAGCCTTTAGTTACCATAAAATGCACGTTACTCACATAGCAGTGTTCCTGAATAGAATGATGAGACCCTCCTTTCTTAGACTCCATGGTTGCTATTGGGCCATAAGGAGCTATTTTCTTTGAGTGACAGCAATTGACATCTAGAGGTACCAAGGTGTTAGGAGTGGAAGGGGATGGGGGCTATCAAATTACTTCACTAAGTGTTTTCCAGGTGCGATCAGCATTATTGGCATTATTTATTATTTGTTTCCACAAATAGAGGACACATGAAAATGTAGATGCCCCACTTGCCTTATTTGCTTACCCACTGAGTCAGCTATAGCCATGCGCACAGCAAATCGGATATCTAAGACAGATAAAGTGTAGCATGTGTGTGACACTGTTTAGTGAAACTGATGCAGTCATGGACATTGTTTTTAGTGAATAATTTGATCACCAATACTTTTGGACATTATGGAGAGGAAGAGGCTTATTTTAGCTGAAGTTTGGGTAGTTGTTTGGGTGCAGTTATGAGCTGGAAGATGAGAGATGATTCAGTGACTTTTTTAGCATTGACTTGCTATGATATTTGCATTGCAAATCACTGGATGTTTCCATTCAATTCTGGAAAAATGTGTAATCCTGCTACAAATTATAAATATAAATGAAAAGGCATACTATATCTTTACAGTATTACAGCATGTACAGCATTACTGTATTTCCCCCAGCATACCCTTTTAGCCTAATAGCAATGAAGCGGATATTATTTAGCCTTTAACAATGAAGCTATAATTAAGATATTGTCTTTTACTATGGTGTCAAACACTTGTGATGTTTTAGCAAAAAAATCTTGCAGACTCAGTATATAGTGACTGATGGCTTTGTGTGCATTTGAAGAGGTTTTGGGGCACTTTGGATATGTCTAGCACACCTAGTGGAAAATAAAAGTGTAGTGCCTGAGTAATTTGAGGTGAAATGTTCAACTAGGAGGAGTTAATGAAAGGAGAAACGGATAACGATTTTAGTTGATACTGAATCCTCAGTAAACTAATACTTGGTAATGTTTTTTGTCAATATTGGTACAGGAAAGCACAGACATCCTGTTTTGGAAATTCCAAAATACAGAATACAGGATGTATTGCAATTTGAAAAATCAAAAATATTTGACTTCTATCTCAAAAAACTTCTCTCCTATATCTTAACCATATAAGGTTTAAGGTATTGCCATGTTTGTGTTTTCATTTGCATGTTGTACAAGACCAAAGGAATTCAGTAGGCGGCCGGGCCAGATCTGGCGTACTCAAACAAATCACTTGATGGCATTGAATACAGTATAAAATGCAGTACATCTATCAACAAAAAATTTCTTAGGACTAATATAAGTACCTGCTTACAGATTTTCAGCTGTGTATATGCAACCCTTCACCAGAAATCCCACGCTGAATACATGTGTTTTTTGTTGGGGGGGGGGGGGGTTAGGTAAATTTCCACAACATCGTGCCTGTCCTTTTAAAACATGCTTCTGGTATAAGAGAAGTTCAGATTTGGTCATGGAAGATTCAGTTACCATCAAAGTAACTGTGTGACATGTTTAAAAAATGTATACAGAATTCTAGTAATGTTATTTATTTGCTTGCTCACGTCTTTGTACAAAAACACATTTCTTCATAACCTAACACAAAATACACAAGCCTTTAGTTACCACAATATGCACATTACTCACATAGAAGTGTTCCTGGATAGACCCCTGACACCCTCCTCTTTTGGATTGTGTTGTTACTGTTTGGCCATAGAAAGCTATTTTCTTTGAGGGATGGTAGTGGGGGGGGGCTGCTGCTATCAGATTACTTCAAGTGTTTTCCAGGCGCAAGCAGTGTGATTGGGAGCTGTTTCAATAAATAGATTACATTTAGATGAAAACGTAGATGCCTCACTTGCCTTATTTGGTTTGCCACTTAGTTTGCTATAGCCATGCACCCAGCAAAACAGTGCTTTGCATTCTAAGCTAGATAAAATGTTGCTCATGTGTTTGACATTGCTTGGCAAAAAGTGATGCATTCATAGAAACTCTTCCCAGTGAATAATTTGATCATCAATACTATTGGACGTCATGGAAAGGAAGAGGCTTATTTTAACTGAAGTTTATGTGGAGTTGTTTGGGTGCAGTTATGAGCTGGAAGCTGAGAGACAGCTCACTGACTTCTAGCATGGACTAGCTACAATGTTTGCATCGCAAATCACTGGATGTTTCCATTCACTGCTGGAAAAATTTGTAATCTTGCTACAAATTGTAAGTATAAATGAGAAAGCATAGCATTTCTCTACAATATTACAGCATTTACAGTATTTCCCCAGCATAATCTTTTAACCTGATAGCAATGAAGCTAATATTGTTTAGCCTTTAACAATTAAACTATAATGAAGATATTATTGTCTTTTAGTAAGCTGTTGAACATTGTTGTGGTGATTTAGCAAAAAAATAAATCTTGCACACTCGATTTATACTGCCTGATGACTGTGTGCATTTTGGGCACTGTGAAGATGTCTAGGACACCCAGCAGAAAATACTGTGTAGCTCCTAAATAATTTCATGTAAATGCTGAAAAATGTTCAAATTATTAAACAAGACCCTGGTGAATCAGTAAATGTAGAGCATGACTGAAAATAAATCTCCAGCATCAAAATACACATTATAAAACCCCAAAAATAAAGTGGAAATAAGCCCAGATGTGAATGCATGTCTTTTGAATGAAAGTGTCTACTTCAATTTGAATCCTGGATGATCACTGTGCTATGTGTACAATTTCAGATAACTAGTGTTAAAGTGAACAAGTACAAATTGTTCATATATGAACTTAAAACTATAGGCGCACATAGGGTTAGACAAGTGGAAATGGGTGTGATACTACTTTAATGGAAAAACACCAACAGCCACACTGGCCCTTAGCCATCCTTGCTTTTGATTTAATATACGCAAACACAAACACAAATATATATATATACACACACACACACACACACACACACACACACGGTTCTCCAGAATTAAAGGGGTGGTTCAGATGATAAATTTTCTTGACCAATTAAGATGTGTTGTGCCTCATTACTTGCTGTGTGTGAAATGGGGTGGTGGTGGTGGTTGTTGTTGTTGTTGTACAGGTTGCACTATGGGTCATTGCGTTTCTGACTAACTATTATTTCTTTTAAAGCCATCATCTTTTCACATTAAGATCCATCATTACACCATCTCTAAACCCTTCTCTTCCTCTCCTATTCCTCTGTCACATACTACTACCTTTATTTCCCATCACCTGAAGTTTAACAGCTGGAGTGTTTCTCTGTAATACAGGGATACCTTCCTAAAAGCAAATGGGAGATGGACACTTCTGAAGCAAAACTTGGTAGGTAATCAGTTTGCTTGGTTAATATTCACTTTTGTGGTTTCTGGTTTTATTCTTTGTGTGCCTGTGTTCAAAAGTAAAAGACTCATTGTGGTTTCAGCAGTAGTCTGAGGATTGTATACATATAATACCAGATTTAGAAATCCTGAGTAACATGAGATGGTGACAATATAGATTACAATTAAGTTCTGTTTATCTTGAATAGTATTCATAAGCGTAAAGCAAATAAGCATAGTTTTGTGCAGTAGATGATGACTTTAATGGTATTCTTTCTATCAAGACAAGCTGGATGGTCTAGCGGGTGGAGGCAAAAGAAAGCGTGGTACAGATGTGTCAGGAATTGAAGATTTCCTTCAGCTTCCAGATGACTATGCCAGTCGAATGTCAGAACCTGGGAAAAAAAGGGTAATGTGTGCCTAACAATACACCTGCAGTAACTCAACATCTCCATTTAATTTTAGTAATTGGATTTGTTCTGTCTCACATCTAGGTTTAGGTTTGAATGTGTTGGCTTGCATACATGTATAGTAAACTTTACATTTCAGTAATGTGTGTATTTTTCCCTTCTAGGTACGCTGGGCAGACCTTGAGGAGAAGAAAGATGCAGATAGAAAGCGTGCAATTGGGTTTGTAGTGGGCCAGACCGATTGGGAGAAAATAACAGATGAAAGTGGCCAGTTGGCTCAGAGAGCTCTCAATCGTACAAAATACTTTTAGAAGTATTTATACTGACTGTGCCTACATAATATAAGGTAAGTGTTTGGCACCACCCTAATACCATCTCCCTCACCTAATTAACACTTTACAACTTTACAAAAGTTGGATTTTTTTTACAGAGGATTACAATAATTTAATATTTTTCAGGGACATTAATGCATAGCATTTAGTTTTAGTAACATTTAGTAATGGTTTTGTAACATCTCACGTGTTGCAACAGTCACTGTGTTTAATTACTGATTTGTTGTTATATGTTAATGCTTTGTGGTCCTAACTTTTCACATTTACTGTTTTTGCTTTGTTTAAAGGTGCAGGGGATAGGATTAAAGGTTAACAGGTTGTAAATTGAATGGCATTACTCTACATGTGATACAAAAAAAAAAGTACCATATGTACCAAAATGTACCATTGTATGTAATGCATAATTTCTTGTTTTATCTTCTTCAGAAGAATGGTACATCAATAAAATTATTTGTAATATCCATCCCCCACATCTTTAACTGAGGCTTTGTTTTTCAGAGCTTAAAGTTGCTGTTTTTCTCTGTTGTAGGTATCCAGTCCCCGAATTTGCAGTGTTATGTAGTTTGTGAAGGCAAGAGAAAAAAAATTGATGTTCTCAGAAACCATTTGAGCACATAATCTCATGAGTAAGATCTTCAACGACCTTTGTAAAATATCCTGGACTATTTTAAGTCTCGTCTTAACCAGAATATATAAATTTTTAGTTTGTTTTATAATTTTTGTGGTGAATTCCAGTGTCTGTTATGAATTTGATTATAGTTGTGAACCTGCTTGTTTTATGTTTGTTTGGCTGTTTTTTTAAACATGATATTCTGCAGAATGTGTATTCTTCCCCAAAACTGTATTGAAAGGTTATAAAAACAACCAATAAATCTCCTGATAAATGGTTTTTGAAGAATTATTGTTATAAAATGAGCCAACTGAGGGTTTGACAACAGTCAACATGCAAAATTTGGCACATGTTGGATGTGCTATGTGAACACTTTGAAAGTAGTAAAACATATGGTCCCAAGCTAAAACCATTTACTCTATAATAAACTGTCAGTTAAACCTTTCCAAGGCTGTGATCACTAAATAGTTAACTTTTGCTTGGTAGCCCCCCGGCCATGGAACGCTGTAGATAAACTTCACTGTTTGTGTACATGCCTTATTCGGAATCGAGTATGTGATTGAGACCAGCATGATTGAACAAGGTAGGTAATCATTGTAATAACTAGTTTAAAAAAAATCTTTGTAAACTTCTGTGTCAAATTACATTCTCAAGCAGAAATTGCAAGTACGTTCTGGGTGTGTTTACAATGTCATTTAGCAAGCTCATCATAGCAGACATGAAAAATTGGTCCTCAAATGAAGGTTTATGCTTAAAATTTCATTTCCAAATAATTAGCAGACTCAATGACCACACATTTTTGAATATGATTAAACAATTATATGAACGCATGCAAGACTTGGATTCCATTGCATGAAGTGTACATGTAACTGAAGACTTTCATCAGCTTGCTAAATTGGGAGTGCATATGGACAGATTGGTCATAGTTATAAAGTGAGTGTTTATGGATGAAGTCTTATAATAGTATGAATCTGCAATATTTTTGGTTTTTACAAGTCTGAAAACCACTAAAAGTGAGCTTCCACAGTAAAGTATTACTATTTGTGGTAATATATAGCAACAATATCTGGTAAAAGTGCTGTATTTGTTATTTAGCATCTGGTTTATAGCTTAATGCTGTGTATAACTGGTCTATGCCATTTCAACCCAAGCTGTATGTGGTAATTTGTAGAAAATGGCATTACAGAACCTCACTGCTTAAATGAATCCCACCCAAATGCTGCGGTAGTTTTCTAAAATACCATATCTCAGAGCCACTTCAACTCTTACTAGGTTTTAATAAACAAACTTAAGAGATTCCTTAACCTTGTGAAAAATATTGCATGATTATCCTAAAAATGTATTACTAAAGCATTAGAGAGTTGGCAGTTACAACCATCCAATGTTTAACAGAATAATCCGTCAAATAATTTACTGACTAATAAAATTTACAATAATGAGGCAGCTTAATCTACAGATGTACTATATATAATGTTCTAATACTGTTAACACATTTGCTTTAATTTGTGTAATCGTCATACTTGGTGCTTTTGATGCCAAAAGTATTAAACTATAATCAGTGTCTTGCAGGGATGTATTTATTTGTTTGATTAACAAAAATTGCTGAGATTAAGATTTTTTGTTTTTATATTAATTTTCAATAGCTATCAAAAAAGGATGGGCACATATGTGAATATATCACATGTACACAAGTGCCCAAAGTAAAAGGTGCGCTATTTGATACTCTCCCCTACTGCCACTTCTAGCTTGCAGTGGAGACCTCCCCTCTTCCTATCTGGTTCTTCTCAGTGGGAGACCTTCCCCTGACTAGAATCAGGGTGAGATGCTATAAGAGAAGAGGCAGAGTGCACTTGCAAATGGTGTTTTGTTGTCACGCAGTGACAATATTATATCCTGATGCACAGATGTCACCGTTCAGTTGTGTGTGTGTGTGTGTGGTGTGTGTGTGTGCTCCATGTTGCCCATATGATCCGATATTGAACACCCAGCGTCCGTGGCAAGAAGAAGAAATGAGAGGAAACTTTTTTTGTTGGATTTGAATATTGTTTTGGAATTGAAAACAATATTTAGCCTTTATTGTTGGTGTGCACATAGTCATGGCATGACTTTTAACTTGTCAATGTTTTGTTTTGGTGGTTTGATGTTGTCATTCAAGTAGCTATAGTAAATATATAGCAATATAAAATATCCAGAAAATAAATTGTATTTTTGTCATTTGAGAGTAATTGAATTCCATTTTGGAATTACAGTTCTCTTTTCAAAGTTGTGCCTATTTAAAATGCCATGGAATAGAAAATTTTCTTTGTTTACTTTAGCATATTTGAGTAAGGGGTTTGGTAACTAATATGCTGTGATTCAAACTCGTTACGTCTTTCAAATATAAATACTGCATAAACAAAACTAAACCAATTAACTGCATAATTCCAAAAACTGAACAATTCCAACAAGTTTTGAATGCTTTAGAATTTATGCTTCTAAAATCTGCATACACCAGCCCACGTTCCAGCTGAAATTTCAACCGTTCTGCAGGGATGGTGAAAATATAAACAGAGCATCAGGCATGGTTGATGGTCATATTTACCTGAATCCTGAACAATTGTTAGTTTGCTATGCACATTTCACTCTGGACAGTTTCTCAAACCTCAGATAATATCAAGAAGGTTTCACTCAGCATTTGACACAAAATAGAGGGTCAGTTCCAACTTTATTGGCGTCACAAGCCTGACTGCAACCTGTAAGTTGCTAGCTAGCCATGCTATGTGATTTTTTTAACCTTTTTTGTCAGCTGAAATCAGATCAAACATTGAAAGTTTCACAGAGAGCTAACAAGTTGAGTTTACTTTGTGGTGTTGTCAAGATCGAAAGCGAGTAGTTAGCAAGTAATTTTTGTTACTAGCAAGCTTTAAGTAATCTACCCAGCTAGAGTTAGCTAATTAAATAGTATGTCGAGCTAGCGCAATTATTTTGCTGCCTGTGTCCCATTCAAAGGAATAGCCTGTGTTGACATAGGATGTACCTTTTTCAATCCCTTTGTCAGGTAGCTAGCTAAATGTTTTAACTTGTACTTAATCAACAACATAACCCAGAAGCTTACTAACAAGCCTAGCTCAGTTGCTTAGGTATCCACTCTATCGTTAGTTAACTCTATAGTTAGCTTGTACGCCAATAAAGTGGAAACAAGTGTCATTTGTGAAGACATCTAGCTAGTCAATCTGTGAAAATCAGCTTTGTTTGAGAACTGAAATACCTTCAGTGCAGGCTCAAACAAATATGGCTAGATACCTAAACACTGCATGGTTCACCTCTCACGCTTAGTTAGCTAGCTTATTTTGACCTAGCTCTGTGTGAGCTGTTGAGGTGCCTTGGCGCAAACCAGCCAATCATAGAAGAGTTCATCAATTATTCATGAGCTGACCATAAAAAGTCTTGTTGAAAAAAAGAAAACAGCTCGTTTAATTATAAGGCTAAATCATAGGGTTAATAATAGGCGTGTAAAACAACGTCTGGTTTTACACATTTACATAATTACACTTTTTTTTTATTGACATAGCACTTCTCAATTTTAAATCAAAATGACATATAGCTTCACAAAGAAAAAAATAAACAAAGTTTACATTTCATTAAATAAATTACATATACAAATGAAATATAGAAAAGACTAAATTTACATGCCAGACTAAACAAATTAAACTGGATTTAAAACAACCTGTGACAATGCCTATTAAAATTTAACATGAGCTGTTACTGATCTTGATGTTGCTGTTTTCTCAAAAGCATTTTAAAGCTTTTAAGACTTATCTGAGCAAATGTGGTTCTTTCTGAAAGATGATCGTTATGACAACGAATTACAAACCAGTTAATCACTTTTATGAAATCCTTATTTTTTAACAGGTCAGTATTACATGTCAGTCTATGAAAGTGCTTATGTATATGATATTCTCAGTTTGAAAGTTGTGTTCCATGTTCTGTTCGATATCTTCATTTAAAAAATGTTTAGGAGAAATTGCTTTTTTAAACAGACCTGCACTGCACCTGCATGTCCCCTTTAATTTACTTTCATCAACTTCACAACTTCAAGTTAAATGTTATGTGCAGTAGCAGTTTTAGCTTATTTTAAATGGGGTGGCAAAAGGGTGGTTTGACATTCCATCCAGGAGGCACAGAGGATATTGCCTCCAGACAAATCTGAATTACCTTAATTTCCTGCACTCTGGTGATTTTTTTATTCCTGTGAATAAATTGTGACAATGTAGAAATATTTACATTCAACATTTAACTTAGTCCTATTTATTTCTAAAATAAGTTTAAGCAGTCATTAGGGATAATATTTATATCACACTTGCAATAAAGTCTTTTTTAATAAAAAATAAAAAATAAAAAGTCCTGTGAATCACTGGACTATGGCGAGTCAGTAGGTTAGACCTGAGATTAAATAGAAGTGGCATAGATTGTCAGATTTTCCCATGGATGAAAACATTGTTCTTTTTATACAAGAATGTGAAGTGAATTCTAAACTGTTGAGTAAAGTAGTTTACCCCAACTAGGGAGACATATCATGAACCTCCCAACACATTTTTTTAATTACCTACCAATAGGGTGACAACAGGGGTGGCTGCCACCCTGTGGAACTGCTACAAGACATTTGTATGGTTACACCCCAACCCCCACCCCGTGCTACTTTGAGAACTTTCTTTTTGTGACCTATGATTGTCTGTGGTTTTGATTTTATGCTGTTTTAAATCTGGAATGTGATTGCAACAGGAGTGGCTTTCACCAAAGCTTATATATAGGGTTTGAAGATGTGCATGACAATAAAATGGAACAAAAAGCATTACAGTTCCTGGCTGCACAAAAAGGTGTACTGCTTTACTTCATTCACATGACCTCTCCAGATGCTCAGTTCCACCCATTTTAGGAACAAAAACAACTAGCTTATAATTAACTAAAGGGGAAAAAATGGCTAATGTTTGGTGAATGCTCAGAATTTTAGATTGATGCTGTGATGCCTCTGCAAGAGAGATTAAGTGCCCAGCCCCAGAAATGTCTTTCTTGTCAGACCTATGTGACTGATCGCCAGAATGGGCTTGGACTTACCGGCTTCTTTCAAAATCTCGCTCTGCTTTCACATAACCCTATTGCATAACTACTATTGTTAGGGTTACCGATAGGTAATTGGTAAATTGGTAAATATGTTTACAGTGCTTCTTGTCATTAAAGAAATCTGGGCTATTGCTTGTGAAATATCTCTATATACAAAGTACAGCCTAAATATGGCTTTTATTTTAGGCCATTCATGATTTAAATAAAATATTAAGAATTTTAATTTTCTATCCATACTTATGCCCCCTCCAGCTAAACAAAATAGCCAGTGCATTCACAAAATACATGTTCCTGGCTCTTCAAGTGTTTGAAAGCTGCTTTATATGGACCAGGTAAGATGTTAAAATCATATTTTCCCCTTCTTAATCCATATAATTATTGCATTACATTGCCATTTCGACATAGTATTTTTGTATTTGAATCTTTAACTGTTTTCTGCAGGATAAAATTTGCCTGCTGTTTCAAAAAGTTGATGTTGTTTTCAATAGACTGTACATAAAGCGTTTTATATTTGCACTGTGTGCACAATTATTAGGCAAGTTGTATTTTTTAAGGATTCATTTTATTATTGAACAACTACAGTGCTCTTGGTCAATCCAAAATGTTAATAAACCTCAAACCTGAATATTTAAGAAGGTTTTGGCTTTATTAGGAAAATATCTATGCATGTATAATTATTGGGCAACTATTAGTGTTCAGAATTATTATGCAACTAAATTAAAAATGGAAATTTTCCCATCTTACTTGTTTATTTTCATCTGTTAAAGTGAGAATAATGAACAAACAACTCAATTTACAAATAATTTTTTTTTTTAAAAGCAGTGACCAATATAGCCACCCTTCTTTTCAATAACAGTCATAAGCTTTCCATTCATGGAGCCTGTCAGTTTCTTAATCTGTTGATGATCAACTATTTGTTCAGCAGCAACCATAGCCTCCCAGACACTGTTCAGACAGCTATACTATTTTCCTTCACCGTAAATCTCTGCAGTTCTGGAATATGAAAGCACTGGAGGATAATGGGTCCCTGGTCACTTCACATTTGATTCTTCTTCTTTGGCAGTTAATTTGCATCTTTTTATCTCAACACATTTCTTGTGACCCTGTTGAATATTTGCAACAAAACCTTTGGTGGTTCTGTGATCATGCCCCAATATCTTAGCAATTTTATAAGTGCTGCATCCCTCTGAAAGACTTTTTATTTTTTTAGAGTCAGTTAAATCTTGTTTTTGTCCTATTTTGCCTGAGGAAAAGAGGCTGCCTAATAATTAAGTACACCTTGATATAGGGTGTTGATCTCCTTAGGCCACACCCTCCCTTATTACAAAAATACACATCACCTGATATGCTTAAATCCAATAAGGATTCAAGTTTATACAGCTTGGAGTGGGAAAATATGCATATAAATTATCATATGGTCAAAATATAATTCTGCCTAATATAAAAATATAATTCTGCCTAATCATTGTGCACACAGTGTATTGTTTTGCCTCTAAATGCCAACTAAGACACTAAGTTAGCAGCACCAGAATTGGCTTACATATTTTTCTGTGAATGCAAGTAAAATATGGGTAGAGTTAAATATTGTTTTCCTCTGCAGTTAAGGTAAGAAGGTTATATGGGTTTTAAAAGTTTCATACATCACTGTTGTACCCACTATATACATTTTCTATGGAATACTGCCCCTAATATGCTATATCACAAAGTGTCATTGTATAAAATATAATGACAAACTAATAAAAGTGAAAAATTATTTGGGGAAATTTTGGTTCCATGATTTTTACCCTTTTTATGAATTGGTGGAATAACTATAGTTGATCTCCTTATTTTTTTCCTGCACTGCTTCTTTTCATGTTTTGATCTCTGTTACTCTTGGTACCTTAGTTTAATGGTGAAATCTGACTCATTTCACGTTAAATATGTAAGTAACAATGTACCATTTCTAATGGGATAAAATTTTTATTGTTCCTAATACAGTTTTAACACTTCCATTGTAATTTGTTTTAGCAAACCACTGAAAAGGGGCACAATACAAGATATTAACACCATAAGAAGCATCTTTGTGAATGTATAAAGTTGCAGGTAAGCCTACTACATGCCAAACACAACCAAAATAATAATATTTTAAAGTGTTATATATATATATATATATATATATATATATATATATATATATATATATATATATATATATATATATATATATATATATGTGTGTGTGTGTGTTTTAAATTGTTCTAAATGAGTTATGACCTCATAGCAAGTAAATGAATTATTTGAAAAATGAAAATAAATATGAACTCATTTGTTGTATTGAATAGCTCTACACTCAAACTCTGGTTCATCAGTGCTATTTACAAAGTATTAAAGTTTTTGGTTTGTACATGACCTTTATGTTCTAGGAATCAGCACATTGTTATTACATAAACTCAAATGTTACAAAGAAATTCATTCTAGTTGGTAGTGTTGACATTTATTACAATACAGAGTAGGATATGGTTTTATGGTCCATTCTTAAACACAGACAGCATTTAGATTTTATTTTATTACTATTTATAAATATTCATCTTCTAGACTACCTAACCATTTCCAATAGCTTTTGAAAAAGTTCGGTGATAAGTTTGAATACATTTACTTGAAAGATTTATGATAATCTATGCTTAAAAACTGTGTAAATCTATGCATAATTTATGTAATCTGTGCAGTGGGTAATACTAAATATTTGTTACAAACAACAATTTCTTAAAGTACAATAATCATCTCTAGTTGTTTATATTATTTTCACAGTTTTATGATTATTCCTAAATTTTACAGGTGCAGCTCAGGTGCACCCCCCCCCCCCCCCCCCCCCAAAAAAAAATCAAATGTAAATTTCATTTGCAAGTTCATTTTTAAAATTCAGTTCAGTTTTTTGTAGTTTCATTTTAAAAACTATTGTTCATGATTAGTTAAGTTTCAATTAAAAGCTTTTTGTGATTAAATAAAGATAATCTTAAAGCTGACAGACATCTAAAATGTCACCTTAGTGTCCATATCATTACCTTATGTTACAGGTGGATGCAAAACATGGAGACAGAATGTTTTCAGCAACTGAACTTTTGACTGCTAGTATATAATAAAATGATTCAGAGAATGTGTGTTCCAGAAGATCACACTTCACTTCTTGCACAAATTAAATACATGTAAACCACTGCACTGGGGAACAATAATATGCTCACACTGAAATTTGCAGAGCAAGTGTCATGATGTTCAGTACTAGTAGAGTGCAAATGGTGGGGAATGATTTTTGGATTGCAGAAGGATGCTTTCATCATACAAGATGTACAAGACCCTGCTAGAACCTCCCAAATGTACAGGATGTACAGTACAAGAGAGGCATTCTAAATTGTAAGACAATACCCTAGGACTACTAGCACAAATAGATATTCACAAATGAGTAGGTGGGCATCCAATTTGTCATCCTGGCAATTTTTGTACATTTCATAATTACATTAAGTTTTTAAAAATGTTTAAAATGTTACAGCATTCAGATCTTGACAAGCCATTTACCCAATAATGCTATATTGTGTCAGATTGTGGACAGTATATTTTTTCCTATAATCATGATTTCTCAGGAGGTGTCATTATGCACACTTTACTGTAAGTGCTATATGAAACCCATTTCAAAACATGAATGTGTAGGTCAGACACTAACACTGTTATTTTATAATTTTGAAAAGGTTTACTGAAAAAGTTTTTGAAAAAGTGCTTACTATTCTATACAAAACATTAATAAAATGTATGTTATTGTGAGGTTACAGACCAATCCAGAAGTTAGTGCAGCAGGACCATACCATTTGATGTTTATACATTCATACTTTTTTTTGAGGAGCACAGCATGTTTTTTGTTATTGTTTTGTTCACAGCACAAGCATTTGGCCATGCAGGGCACATACCAGATTCTGCCATGTTTTCTTAGCCAAGCAGACAGACAGACAGAAATGGGAGTCCAGTAATGGGGTATTATGCTTGTTTAGTAGAACAGGATTAGTCCTAAACATACATTAAAATGGACTTTAAGTGAATCATCACTAATTACACAAAAAAAGGTTTAATTAATGTCCAAGAAACTTACGCCCAAAGATGATATTTCTTCATGAGATTCATATTTTTTTCAAGTTTTCATGATTTTGTGGAGCTTTTTAGCACTGTGTCAGTATTTGACATACACTCTTATCCAGAGCAACCTAAATATTTATCAGTATGATATTTTGAATGCTCTATTGCAATTGAACCAGAGACTTTGGTGTTGATAGCATCTTGCTTAAACTGTTCTACTAGGTGAATGGCATTAACAGTGTAAAACAGATTTAGTGGAGAGTCTCATTCATTGGCATCTTAAGTTCTATTCATCAATAAAACTTAGCAGATTAAGTTTTAAAGGTTTTATGCTGTCATGAATCCAGGAGTGTTCAGCAGTGTTGGTGTTACTGGATGTTTTCCTTCGAAATCAATAAATCATGAAAAAGAATCACATAAATCAAATGCTTTTTTTCTTTTACTTAGCCCACCAAGGTGGTCTGTTCAGAACTAAGATGGTAGTTGCTAAGTAATCAAATGATAAACTCTAAAAGCTATAGCTCAGGACCATGCTGCTTTGTTCAAAGTAATTAAGATTCAGTAGATGAATCTGGAAGATAGCCAGCCACATAAACAGCCCTTTAAGGTTATTACTAAATCATCTGCATTACTTAGAAATTGCTGAAAAGGTGTGTGCAGAGTGATTTTTCTGAAGAGTCGTTTCCCTATCAGTTCAGCACTCACATCACCTATAATTAGCAGAAAGTAGATGCTTCTGGTTCTCCTTTATCATGCATCAAATTCACATCAAATATAAAGCCACTGATTTCCACTAATCAATATTAAGTTGTGTACTTTGTTTTCAACAATGTTTAGGCAGGTTGTACATGTCAAAGTAACATCCATATAAATGCCAGGACCCAAGGCATCCCAGGAAAACATTGGTCAGAGCGTCACAGTGACTCCACCAGCTTGCCTTCCTGCCATAGTGCATCCTCATACTGTCTCTTTCCTCTAGTAAGCAACATATAGGCACCTGGTCTTCCACATGATTCATAATAATTACCTCTGTTCTTATGTTGAATATAAGTTTGTACTTTGTATTTTGTTGTTTCTATTGTTACTTCTCCATAAGAAGGGGATTTTTGGAAAGGGGCTGTAAAGGAGGAAGGGTCCTTATTGGCTGGAGAAGTCTATGATGGACATGTATGTTTAAGGTGAGAATTTGACGAGTAAAAGTTTTCCAATCTAATAGACCTTGTGTGCTTATTCATCAATATTGGTGGCAGAGGTTAATTACTACATGATTCCCCTGGCATTAAAATAAGGAATTAACATAAGCCTTCTGAAAGCTGGAAAAAATGAAATTTCAATATGGACTTATGTTACCAAACTGGAGAAAAAGAAGCAAGAGCTAGTATTTGTTTTGCCAATTTCTGGAAGTGCAAGAAAGACCACAATGGAAATGTCTGTGGAGAATTTGAACAAGGATGACTGCATAAATGTGTTATTAACAGTGCTTGATTCTGTTTTTCTGAAAGAAGAAAAATATACAATTAACATGTCAAAGGCATTGGGTCAGTTCCATGGATATAAAATCTGCATTGTATGGGGATACAGGGAATGGAACTGTCTCATGAAATGTTCAGTCCTAAAGAATACTGTGAAAGGTCAGGAATTATGTGTATGGTTTAGCAGACATGGCAGTGTGTTAGTACAAAAAAGTCAAGGAGATAGCAGTGAGAAAAAGAAAAAAATGTCACAAGATGATCCTTCAATTTTTTATTGGGTAAACTCAGAATGGCAGGTGACTGGAGTACTTATGTAGATGACTTCATATGGGGTGCCCAGAAAGCTTTGCCACAACAGTGATCAGATTAAAGCATCTTTTTAGGGTGGGCATGAGAGATTCTGCTAACTAGGGTTAGACATCATTACTGTTGATGAAACATTTCTACTACCAAAGGATAACATCAAAAATCTTCATACAATTCCCATGGAATCCTCCTGAGCAATACAGTGACATGCATCCTTCAGTCAATCTGAAACTGTTCAACACAGATTAAGGATAGGTCCAATTTTATGGCTTGCAAGACAAAGCAGATCTGATATTATGTTTGATACATACAAATTAGCATCCAATATCAAACATGCTATTGTACAAGCTAAAAAGATACAAACAAGAAAATGCTACCGATAGCCTGTCTCACAGACACTTATTTGCTCTGTGCTGCCATCAGGTCCACCAAATCAGTTGCAGGTAGTGGATTTGTCTAGACATAATGTAGCATGTAGTAAGGAACTCATTCAAGATCACAGAATTCATTGTTTGCTGTAGTTTGCACTCAGTAAAAGGGTATTTCACCTTAGTGACATTAAGGATATGAACAGTTGTTTGCTATACTACATTGTACATTTTTTCATTCATGTGAAACGATGCATTACCTTTGAGTACTGCATATGGAGTTGTTTATCCTATTGCACATTTAAGTTTATTAAAAAAAAAGATGGAAAAGAATGAATGTCGGTGTACCAACTGGCAGTGAGTGTAAATGTCAGTTGTCTAATCTGCATGAATAGCAAGATATTCAGCTTTTTTTTTTACTTCCTCTAGAATGTAATCAAAACAATGAAAAAGTTTGTCTTTATGGTTTCTTTGAAAATTGTAGCTTATGGTTCTCCTCCAGTACATTGTCTAGATAGATGACAAGCTCTACTAAACATCTGAAAATGCCAGGGAAGCAAAATAAGGCATTTTACATGATTGCTTTCAGCTAGCCATGCCATCTGGCTGTACCAATTATGGGAGAAACCTTGCATTTACATTTTAACTATTTTTGCTAGCCTATTGTGTGATTTTCATGTCAGGTGTATTTGACATGAAGTTTCTCAGAGTTGTCATCTCAAAGTTATCATCTCAAATGGATTTTGGGGAAGATATCTTATTGAATTTGGGGTCAGATGAAATCCTTCATCTTGAGTACCTGTGATCAGCATTGTCAGTGTCAGGTGTCCCCACTCCACCACCGACTGACTCTGCTTGGGGCAATAAATGATGTACCCTTTAGGCGTCAGATTCGAGGATGCTGATTAGCTAAATTTATGTTCTTATGCGCGTATCTTTTGTCAGAAACAGCAATTGGCTTCACTGCTGCACTGACAGAAGAGAGAAGGGATGAACAGGAAGCTAATTTCCTCCAATATATTTTAGATTTGACATTTTATTGTGCATTTTAAACTGGTACCTCAAAGTACATTCATCATGTAAATTTTATTTTATTTTAAAAATAAAAATTTTAAAAATTATTTCCAAAAGGGTGGTTGGCAATCTAGCACCCTCTATTGGCATACATAAGACTGGGTGGAAAGCACTTAACATCAGGCGGCGGTAACATTGTGCTTCATTCTCCCTCACTGAGATGATAATACATGATTATGTTGACACAGTTCTCTCTCTCTCTAGCATAGAATTCATTAATAGGCAGCCCCATGTTAACATAGGTTTAGCAAGATACTGGAGCCTTAAACAATGTACAAAATATAACAGTGATGTTTGTAATTCCAAAGAAACATTTTTGTCAAAACCAGGGCTGTCAGTGTATTTTATTTAAATCCATATCAGAAATGTGCAAGCCAAAAATGCCTAATCTTACATTACTACATTTAGGAAACTGCCTAAGTGATGTTTTCTCATTTGACGTCTCCATAGCTACAGAAAAACGATGATCTCTGGTATTTAACTCTGCACTGTCTATTTAAGGTACGTACCGGATAAGTTTTTTTTTTTTTTCCAGTTGTCTGGCATTTTATGGAAAATTGGATATTTAATGGGAAAAGGCTGATTTGGAATTTGTAGGGCTCTAGTTATCATTAATGTGTAATTTTGATTTCTTTTGTGAGCTGTGCACAGTGGAGGCGGCGACCTCTTGGAGGCCTGGTGTCGTGCCTTCTTAGGAGCAGGGTGTGATAGAGCTCACTCATGAGCAGGACCCTGCAGAGGCGGCAGTCTGTAGGAGGCAGGGTGTGGTGACTTCACCCTCTAGGCTGGAGACAGAACACAGGGTGGCATCTTCTGCACCGGCGACGGGACATAGGCAGGCAGTTACAACGCCAGAGACAAGACACAGGGCAGCATCTTCCATGCCAGAGACCAGACACAGGCTGTTGGCTACAACACCAGAGACAGGACACAGGGTGGTGGCTGCAATGCTGGGAACAGCAGACTCGGGAGCAAACACTGTCAGAGAGATCCCTGGGCTAGTACCAGATGAGGGCTGGTTAACCACAGGAGTGTCAGATCCAGATGTACAGAGTACACCCCCCCAAAAAAACCCATAACAGCCCTCCCCACTGGACAGCAGGGTTTTTAACAAGAATGCTAATTTTGCTAACACTTGTGAAAATAAAAGTATACTTAAGATGAAATAGTAGACTTAAGATGAAGTACTTGAGTTATCTTGACAATTTTTCAATACTAATTTGTATTTAATCACTACTAATTTGTAGTTGGAAAATATTGGAACTTCATTTTTCATATATCAAGTAATACTACTCATGTTATTTTGGCCAATGTGATATAAGTCAAGTATTTTATACTGTGCCATCAAATTTGACTGTTGAATATATTTAATGTATGTTTAAAGTTTTTCTGTAATGTTATCCAAATGCTCTTTAGTTACTTAGTTTCTATATCAAATAATATAAAAAGAATATTTAATAAATATATTTACAAACACATTTGAGCATATTTGTACAACCCTTCATGTGATCTTGTGTTACCCTTTTGGTATGCTATATACTTCAATGTATAGTCTAGTATATTTATAGAATATGAAAATCATTTTTGTAATAGTCTACATATACATTTTCAACATGATTTTAATATACTATATAAACACATACAAGGACTATATTTGAATAAGCCTTTTTGTGCTATATTGTTTTGTAATACACAATGCATGGCTTCATAGTTAATCTATATTAATGCTAAATTTACAGTGCACTAAGATGTTTTATTATGCACATGCACTTTCAGTACATAGATTATATTGTCAAATGTTTATCTTATGCTGCTAATAATACTGTTAAAAATAAAGTAAAATTGAATTTAAAAAGTTATCCAGAACATTATGAATTCTGAACACTTTAATGTGATTGTCAGTTTTCTGGGAAAATCGGAATATATGATTTTATTGTGGATTTTATTATTTGATTTGCAGTATGATTTAAAAAAAAAATTTGAATTTATACCTTCTCTGAAAAGGTTGTTCAGGGCCACAGAGCTCAGAGAAGACAGTGAATCTTATGCCATCAAATCATAAAGGCATTCCAGAAAGAACGTGTGTGTGTGTGTGTGTGTGTGTGTGTGTGTGTGTGTGTGTGTGTGTATGTGTGTGTGTGTGTATGTGTGTGTGTGTATAAAAAAAAAAAAATATATATATATATATATATATATATATACATATATATATATATATATATATATATATATATATATATATATATATATATATATATATTATACATAAATTATATTTAAGATATTAAATGATTGTTAGCTGAAATGCTCCTTTTTTGTTGTTGTTTTTTAATACTTGCTGTGCTGTGTTCATCACTTGTCCTGAGCCTAATTCAGAGGCCTGAAAACAATTCAAACAATGGGCTTTTGGTTAACATATTAAGTTACAGTACAGGAAGACCTGACTTAATTAACCCAATTTTTTGTAATCACTGAAAAAACATCAGTATAACTTTAATTTCTTTCACATTGAACCTTAAACATAGCATTACTTTTAAAACTTTTGCAATCTCTTTTTTTTTGCTGCAATTTTCATTATTGCATTTTCATCTAGAATGTCCTTCACATCTTGCACTGTAATTCCAGGAACCTGCTATCACACAGTTGAAGAGTGTTAAGAAAATAAATGGAAAGTGTAATTTATTTGTTTTACTTATTTATTTAAATGATGTAAAGAGTATTAAGGGAAAAAGTGGGGGTTGTTTGGGAGTTGCAATATATAGGCAAATATTCACATTGTCACTGCATTTCGTAGATGTTTACCATTGTAATTATACAATAAGGATAAGATGTCAAATATCCTGTACGAAGACATTTCCCTGTACCAAACCAGTTTCACATAGGCAACAGCCTACTCACTACACAATAGACATCATGAATTGTCGACTGTAACTGAAATCTTTAAGAGGTTAAGTGAGTTCTTTCTGAAATGCAGTGCCCCAGAGAGATCCAGACTACTCCATATACCTTATATATTTTGTTCATTTAGTTTCTCCACAAGTGATTCAGAGCTCCATCTACTCATACATGAAATATCAAGTTAAAATAAACAGGAAATAAAATTCCGTAATACACCCCCTCTCTGACAAAACGATTAAGTGCACAGGTGACATAATTATCTATTACTGATAATTATCTGTCTCTTTGCTATTCTTTGACTGGGAACTAGCAGAATTTGCACTAATTTTTTATCCTTTTTCCATGGAGACTCAAGCATAACTTCTTGAATCTTAAGATCTAGTTCTTCAATTAATTCCATGATGAGGCTGGATTGATTAACTGTGTCAACATATCCAGCTGTTCTGTTGTATTGCATTGATTTAAAAAATCTGCAGGATTGCTCAATGTAAGAACATATCGCCATTGCTTGGGGTGGAAAAACAAGAATCTGAGCAAGTCTTTAGCACAAAGGTTCAAAACCTACAAGTATCATTGATGTATTTGAGTACTGAAGTGCTGTCTGCCCAAAAGACTAAATCAAGCAATTTAATCTGTAGCTCTTTTCTCAATATTTGATTCGTTCATTCCTCTACCACTGCTGCTGTAAGCTCCATTCTTCTCCATCTTTATTAGAGAAACAACCCTTAACTTACTCATTATTAAGGCAGTGTTAAGTTTCCTCATGAAAATTGCTCTTTCAAAGTTTGGAGGCTTAAGACATTTACCCACTCTAAAATTCTCTAACAGGTATAACTGTTGTACCCATTTTATCCATTCCTGGGCCACAGAGCAGATATGACTTCATCCCACCCAAGTCCATTCCTAAACAAGTCAAGTGAAATTTATTTATAAAGTGCTTTTTACAACACACCTTGTCCCTTGTCAACACACAGCATTACAAATTTATGTGGCTATATCTCTAATCAGCAAGCAGAAGGCAACAGTGGCAAGGAAAAACTCCCTGTGCAGGATTTAGGAAGTAGCCTTAGGAGGACCAATACTCAAAAGGGAACTTATCTTCCATTGGGCAGCACAACTAGTAACCAGTCATTTTAGTCCAAGTATCCACGTCAATGTAGATGTGGCGCCTCAGTTACTCCAGTGGGTCTAGGGTAGGTGGGCTGTTCCTGAGATAGCAACATAACATCATCTATTGGCAGCTGCATCCACTGGCAGCATTGGCCCATCCATAGGAAAAACTTGGACATTTTCTAGATGATTTATCACAAATGAACAGGACTCTGCAGTAGCATGCAAATAAAACAGAGATATAGGTTAGATCAGTAAAGACAAACACCCCATGAACCACCAATATACAGTAGACATGCCAGCGATTAGCAGGATTATCTGTAGCAGCATAACTAAAAGGGAGGAACAGTGGGAGACTACATTCCTGAGGGCTCTCGGAGACATTGCATTCCACCCATATTTATCATCACAAACCTGAGTGAAGCCTGGGCAACAGCATCAACATCTCAGATAACCATAAAACTCTATGACTCGGGGCTCCAGGCTCTGCATCTTTATCTACAAATGGTTAACTAAAAGTTTGAGTAAATAAGTAAATCTTTAGCCTAGAATGTAAAACTGAGAATGTACAGGTACAGGTGAATGTACAGGTGAATGTAATCAGTACTCAGGACATTGTGAGTGGGCAGGTAAGGGGTGTGATCCCTAGCAGGACTGGGCATGTCCTTCCTGCTAGCTGGCCGACCAACCATGACAGAACCCCCCCCCCCGAAGACCCCGCCAGCCTCCTGGTGTGCGGCCGGCCCAGAGCAGGCTTCTGAGGAAGCCAGTATCCAGCAGTGCTCCTCCAGTCTGTACCCTTCCCAGTCCACGAGGTACTGCACCTGCGCGCCTCTCCGTCTAGAAACCTTGTATGCTGGTCCTCCCTCTATCTCTAGGGGAGGAGGTGGAGCACTCGAGGGGCTATCCTCCTCCAAGAGGGGACCCTCCACAACTGGCTTCAGGGCCAACACATGGAAGGCCCGAGAAGCCTGGCTGTGTCTGTGCAAGCCAACGCGGTAGGTGACCTTGTTAATTTGCCCAGTGATGGTCTACGGACCCTTAAATGGCATTAGTCCTGTCGCTGCACGATGCAGTGAGTTCTGGGTGTATTCTGCCCAGGGGAGGTAGACACTCCAGGTCTCGGGGTGCTTTTGACTGTACAACTGTAGAAACTTACCTAGGTCTTGGTTGACCATCTCTACCTTACCGTTGGCCTCGGGGTGGTACCCAGACATCAGACTGACCGTGATGTTCAGCTTTCCAAGCAATTCCTTCCACACTCTGGACGTAAATTGTGACCCCCTATCCGAGACTATGTCCTCCGGTAGCCCAAATTGCTGGAAGAGCTGCTCCGCCGTCTCCCAAGCAGTAGGTAGACCTTTTAGTGGAAGGAATCACACCATCTTAGAAAACCGATCCACTATGACTAAGATCACCATGTTGCCCTCAGAAACAGGTAGGTCAGTGACGAAATCAATTGCCAAGTGAAACCAGGGTCATAGAGGTGTGGTGGATAGTGGAAACAGCTTACCTGCAGGTGGTGTGCGAGGAGTTTTGTTGCAGGCACACTCTTTGCAAGACGCCACATACCTGACAATCTCTTTGTTCATTGCAGGCCACCAATATTAAGCACTCAGTAGCTGTGCCATGTGGATGGCTCCTGGGTGGTCTGTCCAGATGGAGGTGTGTGTGCCCACATGATAAGGGCTTGACGGTGGCGGAGGGGTACAAAAAGATGGTTTGACGGGTGTGGATTCGCTGCCTCTCTCTTTTGGCCTAGGACCCATCTCAGCATTGCCAAGAAACAGGTGGGTGAAAGAACTGGCTCCAGGATGGTTGACGGGGCTTCTGCCTGGTGTTGCTAGGAGAGTGCGTCCACCCTCATGTTCTTCTCTCCTGGTCCATAGGTGACACAGAAATTGAATCTCGTAAAGAAGAGCAACTACCGGGCTTGCCTGGAATTTAGCCTCTTGGCGGTTTGGAGGTATTCCAAATTCTTATGGTCTGTGATGACCAAAAAGGGGTGTCGCGCGCCCTCCAACCAGTGTCTCCATTCCTCAAATGCTAGTTTCATTGTGAGGAGTTCACAATCTCCAACATCATAATTCCTCTCAGCAGGGTTTAGTTTTTTTGAAAAGTAGGCAATGGGCTTTAGTTGTCCTGATTTTCCCTTGTGTTGAGATAACACCGCACCCACCCCCACGTCCGATGTGTCTACCTCCACCACAAACGGCTTCTCCGGGTCTGGCTGCTGCAGTACCAGAGCGTTATCCTCTTGGATTGTCCACAGAGTAGGTCGGTGAGAGGTCCTAAAGTACTAAAGGATTTAATGAATCGACAATAGAAATTCGCAAATCCCTAGAATTGTAGTTCCCTGCAAGTCTGCAGTCTAGGCCAGCCCAATACTGCTTCTACCTTGCACGGTTGCATGCATATGCGGCCCTCGCAGATGATATATCCCAAGAAGCTCACCTCTTCCCGATGGAACTCACATTTTTCCAGTTTGCAGTAGAGGTGGTTCTGCAGGAATGGTGCGGAGGACAGCCCGTATGTCACACACATATTGGTCCCAGGAGAAGGAATAGATCAGGATTTCGTCAATATGTGCAATCCGCTCTGAGTCCGTGGATAAAAGCATCTACTACAGCAGGCTCATTCCAGTGGCTCCTGAATGAAACCGGCGTAATCATTCATTAGCGGGGAGGCATTACTCACGAGAGCAGCTTCCGAGGTACAGGCTTTCCCCTTGAACCTGGAGATTACAGAAGAGACCTTGGCGTGGTCGAGCAGTTGGGGTTGATATCCAAAAAAAGGTTTGCACTGAACGACAAAGCCCTCACACCCCTCTGGGTCTCCTCCGTACGTCTCGGGGGTAGCAATTAGGCATTTTATCCCTTCTGGTTTTAATCTTGCTTACTTTACATTTGTGCTTTTTTTTTAATTTTTTTTTTTTTTACATGACTTTTCAGTAGTCGCAACAATATTCATATTTAGAATATTCTTTTCCAAATTCATTTGTACTGGAAGCAGCCTATGAACCAGTCGTAGTACCATTCATTCAACTGATAACATTATTATCAGCATTTCATATGCAGAGTTTGTATAGTTCACTTTCCCATAGTACTCATTAAAAAAAATCTGTAACAGTAATTAACACAGCAATGTGCAGGTTTTATGAGCCACCAGTAACAGCAGCAGAAATTACGATGTACTTTAATTAAGTGAGAATTCCGCGCATATCACCTTTGTTGCAATGGTGAAACCTTGCTCTATAGCTTAGCTGGATGGCTCATTTAAATCAGAATAAAAATTTTACATATAGATCTTCTTTTTCCATGTGGCTCAAGGTGTGCTTTATTTTCTGTTGAAAATTAATGGGCAAAGGAGTTCTGCCTGTCACCGAACGCTCGCCTCCCGCGAGGCACGTGGTTTGGCCAGCCACGTGCAGTAGGACTTTCGTTTGTGGCCACGCCTGCACACACCTGTACTTCGTTTTGTCTGTGTGTATTTAAACTCGCGTCAGGGTGTGCGGCGTACTTGGTCAATGTAGATGTAATGTCTAAATGTAACTTGTTTATGTTAGATGTATCCTTATGCATTGTGTTTGTTTAATGTCAATCGTTAATTGTTCATGTTTATCGTTTGTAATACGTGAGTGCCGCTGCCGTTTATGTTAATAAATGTTCGTCCCTGTCGAGGAAGTGTGCGTCCTGCCTCGCGTCCTGCGGCACTCGGGCCACCACACATTACACTGCCAGATGCTCCTTTCCCCAAAGAGATCCAGACTACTCCAATGTAGTGAATATAGATTACTCCTTACTCCTCTGATTAAATATTAGTTCGACCTCATCAGACTGGCTCACCACCTGCCCACAAACAGGAAACAAGACAACTGTAGTGGGAAGATGTCTAACAATAGCCATAAAATGACACTTAGACCTTGCTTGCTAAGGAATATCAAGTCAGATAAACTATATAGATTTATTTTTTTTACAACACACATTGTCAAAAAAGTACCTTTTCAGATGTATATCTAATGAGATATCTAATGAGCAACCTGAAGGCAACAGTGGCAAGGAAAAACTTTGGGAGGACCAAGACTCAAGAACCCATCCTCCAGTGGTTAGCCACTGGTTAGTCCTGGGCTCTTCTTGGACTATTTTAGCTCTTCTTGGGCTATTTATTTTAGCATGAGTGGACTTAAAATTGGACTATTTTTAGTCCAAGAAATCACATCAGCATAGATACAGAGGAGCCACCACACACCAGGAATAGAGTACCTCAGCAGAAACAGGGGAGAGATAATTTGTACAACTTATATTATACAAGTGTGTAAATTAGGTATCTATAGTGTGCAAGGATGGATTGCAGCAAAACTAGCTATGGAAGCACAGCTACAAGGATAGAGCAAGAAGGAAACACCGACATGAGGGCTTCCTGGAACATCAGCACTCCACTGCTGTCAGCAAATTGTGTGATAAAAAGAGGTGAAGCGATAGCATAATAACATCAAAATTGTAAAAATTCAAAATGTATTTATATAGTGCTTTTTACAACAGATGTTGTTACAAAGCAGCTTTTTGCCAAGGGCGACAGTAGCAAGGAAAAACTCCCTAGAGTTTGAGGAAGAAATCTTGAGAGGAACCAAGACTCAAAGGGGGGCCCATCCTCCTCTGGCCCTCCAATTTACAATAACTCTCAATACCCATGAACCCTCATCATCACCTTAACCTAAGATATGACATATTAAATAAAAATCCTGACAGTACAAATTGGTCTTCAGCCTAGCCTTAAATATTGAGACTATGTCTGAGTCTTTTGCATTTTGCATTTCTCTTTTGCATTCATTATTAATGTTTTTGCAGTTGTTATGATTACAGTTTATCCTGGAGGAAGTGACATTTTCATGATGGCTGATGGACACATAAAAAGAGGCCCACTGGGAATTGTCCCGCTACTCATGATGACCAGTCCATCCCTGGCAGGAAGGTTATTCCATAGTATGAGAGCTTTATAGTAAATGGCTCTGATCCCTGTGTGTCATGAATGGCCACCATCCTGGCATCCTTGTTTCCTTGGTTTCCCTGTCCTGTCTGTTTTCCTTTACTTCCCTGTTCCATACCTTGGTTTCATTTTCTCCGCCCCTCGTCTGTTCCTCTATTCCACTCCTTGTTTTAGTTTTCGCTGTGCCCATGTTCACCTGTATCTGTTAGTCTTTGATTGTCTTGGTTATTTAAGCCCGGTGTTTCATTCCTTAGGTTGTTGGTTATTTTGGTAAGTTGGGTTTGTTCTATTGTGGTTAGAGTATGCTTGCTATTCCTGTTGTTGCCCTTGAGTTGCTGTTTGCCTAGTTCATGTATTACCTTGCCTTAGTATTTTCCCCTTGCCCCTGTTTATTTTGCCCTTCGTGTTTGTGTTTCCCTCGTTTAATAAACCGCCTCCTGCATATGCATTCTGTCTTTCACCTGTTCCTGTTGGAATCATAACACTGTGGTAGATTTCCTTATTTGAGATATTAATAAAGAGCCTGCACCTTTTGATTTAACGTACTGGGGGGTTTGCTAAGATACTGTGGAGCAAGACCATTCAGTATTTTAAAATCAATACAACATTTTTCTGGGAGTTGGTGCAATGTAGCTAAGAGAGGAGTAACTTGACCAAACTTTCTAGTTCTAGGAAGAACTGTGACTTGCATTTTGAACTGGAGCTTGTTTATGCACTTAGTGGTACAACCAGATAGTAAGACATTACAGGAGTCCAAGAAGTACTTCTTTTTTTGTCAGGTTTAAGTGAAAGGAAATTTCTCAACATCTGATGTTGCATGTTCTTTACGCATTCCTCTAATATTAAACTGATATTTGTCCTCTGGTTTAGCTGTGACATAACTATCATCAGCATGATCGTTATGTCATCAGCATGGAAATTAGCATAGTGTTTATAAATAATTTCACTTAGAGGTAGCCTATATAAAGACAAAAGCAGGCACCCAAGTCTATTTAGTAAATTGCTATCTATGATGTCAAATTCTGCACTGAGCTCAAGCAATATAAGCAAGACACATACCTGGTCAAAACACACTCCAGAGAATGTCTAACGTTTAACAATCAACCCACATTTTTATATATTTGTCAGAAGTGATTATGTATTCACCCTACCTTCTTTTAAATATTAGTGTTTGCATTCACCACCATCACATCCAAACCATTCATTAGTCAATATATGCAAACTGATATTCAACACCCACACCAGTTGGAACCCATTACCACTACATTCTAACTGAAGACTTCTCTTGACCTTGTCCTAAAGAAAATTGTTTTTCTACATGGTCCTGAGTCTGGTGCAGCAATAATATATTTCACCCTGAGATACACTGAGGCCTACCCCGGATCCTTTGCAGAAGCCTGCAGAGGCCTCTACAGCCCTGTACCAAATCATTCTGAAAGGACACAGAATCTCTATACTCCTTTATGTTTTATGTTATTATGCCTAATGCACTGTTAAGCTTCTTTTCCCTGTCAACACTCTTTTTATTACCTCAAAGGTTTGAGATCTGCCTGAAGTTTGTCAACTGAAATGGGTCAGTGTTAGCTTTCTTTATGAGTAGTTTGATGACTGCTAATTTGAATGATTTATGTACATAGTCAATGATCAGGAAGAAGTATATTATTAAACTCCAAAAACACATTCCAGCAGTCATTTTCTGTAGAATTCTGAAAGATTACAGTACATGTGTTCTGTAACCTGAGGAGCCATTTTCTATTTTTTTTTTCTATTTTGTTTTGTATTGTATCCAGGAGACTGTCCTGTTTCTATATCTGTAGCACTTATCTTAAAAATATGAAAATCACAAAGAAAAATGACCACTTTTGGCTTCTTAGTTCTTCTGTAAATAATGAGACACTGTAGCTTGAAAAATATCTTCAGAAAGCAAAGAAAATGGAGACAAAACCAGAGCTAAGCAGAGAAGTGTCTGAAGTCTTCAGAAATAAGTGCCAACAGTCTTGCATGTTTGCACTGTCCTTAATGGAGAGCTCATGCTTGACTTTGTAGTAATGTGTCGAGTTCTGACTCCCAGCCTCTAGTTTGGAGCATGAAGGACAGGCATTTTCATAGTCATCCACAAAAAAAGGAGTGCAAAGTGAATGAGACCTAAAAAAGTGGAAGAGACAAATAAATCTGGTTAGACTTTAGAATAAAGGTCAGTAATCACAGTCAGAGGAAGATGGGAAAGTCAATGTGCTGTGTGAGTCTTGGCGATTGGCGATTGTGGTGAGTAGGGATGTGAGGGCTTGGTTGTCTGTTCACAGGGTAAAACATTGGCCCCATAGGTATAGTCACCATTTATCAGTAGTCCATCTATCTATATTCCATAGGCAGGCTAGTGGGCAGCTTCGTGGTTAGTCTGTTTGCATCTCAGTGCTAGGGTCTTGGGTTTGGCTCCCTATCTGGGTGGAGTTTCCCATTGGTAGGACAGTGGTAGCTTAGTGGTTAAAGTACTTGACTTGTAATCACATGGTTACTTATTCAAGCCCCACCACTGCCTAGTTACCCCTGAGCGAGGCTCTTAACCCTCAATTGCTCAAGTTGTACTCAGTCATACTAGTAAATTTATCTGGATAAAAGCATCAATTAAACTCTATAAACATAAAATTGGTTACTGTAAAAAAAAAGAAAAAGAACTTGTCCTGGTGTGATTGTTTGTGTGAAGGACTGTGAATCTGTCTGCATGCCCAACGAGGGATGGAACTCTGTCCTGGTTCTTATCCTCTCTCTTCCTGTGCCTGATGCAATTTCCCAGGGGGCTGCAGTTTTTGGATGAGAGTAGTGCGGTTCTCACTGGTGTATTGACTGTAAAGTGTCCTTGGGTTCTAATAATGATGCTGTATAAATGTAACATAGTGCCTCTTTTTTTAACTACCAAATACTTGCATTCTGCTGAAGTCAATCTGCAGGAAGCAAAGGCTACAGGTTTCTTAGCACCATCTGCCTGTATCTTAGCCAGTACAGCGTCCAAAATAACTTGCATCTGTGGGAAGCACTGATTGGAGAGTGGGATCAAAGATCCTAAATGCTGGTCTCTAGCATTTGCTTAACAACCTCAAAACATCTTTGAGCAGTCCAAGTAAAATTGGCATTGATACAGTCATGAATGGGGGCCACAACATGTGAAAAATGATATTAAAACTTAATCATGACCCAAGGCTCCAAAAGACAGCAAAGCATCTGTATCAGATGGGGTAAGAGCTTTCAGGCCTGCATCCAGGTGCTCCTGATCAGGCAGAAGTCCATCAACAGTAATAATACTGCTGGTCAGCAAACCTGTAATCTTAGCACTGAGCAGCCCCATGTGCTCCTGGGTCATGGACTTCCTGCCTGACAGACCACAGAGAGTCAGGATTGGAAACCACACCTCCTCCACTCTTATCCTGAATGCCAGGACCCCGCAGGGTTGCACATTGAGCCCCATGCTCTTCACCCTGTTTACATACAACTGCACCCCCATTCATTTTTTAAACAACATCATAAAAATTGCAGACAACACCACAGTGTTGACCACAATGAGAGTGCCTACAGGAATGAGGTGGAATGTCTTGAGCAATTGACCACTGACCACCCTGACGTTTATGTCAAACAGTAATTTATATTGAAAATATCAACAGTGAAAGACTGGAATCTACTTTCTTTCTACCCTTTGTGTAACCCATGTAAATGTGTATTTTATAAATGTATATTTTTCCACTTTGGGAAGGCTTCAATGAAATTTCGGTATATTGATGTATAATTACAATAAAGAATATCCCTCTCCTTCTCTAAGTATGTCAAAGGAAACGCAAGGAGGACTTTCTGTATTGTCACTTTTGTTTATTCGATACTAGGCCTGTCTATATCAGTTCCAGTATTACAGCATGCAGATTTAAATCAGGCTTGTCAAGAGTAGCACTTTAGACACTGAGATCATCCAGGTAGTTCTGGACACCAGGTACACCTTGCAAAATAGTGTCCATAATTTTTTATAAGGTGGAGGGTGCAGGTGTCAAGCCATAAATTAAAAAAAAGATGAATCCTCTGAGTCTTCATTCCAGTTACCACAATGGGAGACAGTGGGACAGTTTTCTCAATGATTCAGCAAGCAGTCCAGTTCCGCAGACTCTGCAGACTCCAAAAGGCAATTGTTGCAACTTGTGGTGTACCAGTTTAACAGCTGGGTTGAGTTTCATTCTATGCACAAAGGACTTAACCCAGCTGCTATCTGCAGGTACATTTTGAGGTAATGTGGTATTTGTGGAGAGCATAGATATAGGAAGCACTGAGGATGAAGTATGCTTGCTGTGTCCAGTGATGTAAAGGTGCAAAGCAGTAATCTGATCCATGCCCAGCAATGCAGGTCCCCTTTACCACTAAGAAGAATATGGCTGTAGTAGAAGCAGCTCCTGCATTTATTTGAGCTTGCAGGCAAGAGTACCTATACTATTGTGTGTAGTTCATGAGTCTAGTGGAAGGTGCAGACAGTGGAGTGGCACAGGCATACTGATTTTAAACTTGATTTGGAAATAAAGACCCAGCAGAGCCTGTATCCATAACACACTTTATGACCTTGGCAGGTCAGGTGGTTGTATGGATACTGGCATTCCAAAAGTCTTCTTGATGCATTATCAGATTCTTCCAAATATAGCATGGTTATATCAGATATCTGTTTCTCATGCACATCAATATTTGGTATCAAATGGCAGACACATGCAAAAAAAGTCCATATGTATTACATTATTTGTATTTGGCTTTAGCTGCAAGAGACTGTCAAGTTTTTTTTTTCCCCACTCTTATATATTATTGTCCTACGTACCCCTAGTGGTTGAACATCATGTAACTACAGGATACAACAGGTAGGTGTTTGTTTAATTTTAATTTGGATTAAAATCACACTATTTTGCACTTCAGTGCACTTCAGTGCAAAATAACCCTTTTTTTCCATGTAGTTCCTGCTCCTATGTTAACTAATGCAGTTCTTGCTCCTATGTTAACTAACTGAAACTAGTACTTATTGTAGGGTATTGTTTATTACAAACAAGTACTTGTTTATTGTACTTATGAGTAAATGACAAAGCACTTTTGTAAGTCGCTCTGGATAATAGTGTCTGCTAAATGCCGTAGAGGTAAATGTAAATGTAGCCTACATCTTGCAATTATTTACGCAAAATTAGTATTACCTATTTCATATTGGAAGTTATGGTTATGGGCCTGTATATTTAAGCACGACTAATTGAGCAGTATAAAAATGCATAGGCTAAACTGCTGGTAGATGACGTTTGGCAAGTATTTTAGTCGGCGCTAATAGACACGGAAAAATAGCGGTAAGTCATTCAGGACTTTTCTTTTTAATGTGACCCGATCCCGGGGCTGGTATGGAGTAGGAGTATCTGTCTTCAAGGAAATCCTTTGCCTTTTTTGCAAATACATTGGACAGAAGTCTAAGTGATAATCTAGTCAAAAATATACAGCATCTCTGTGCAACTAATTTTTCTGTGCGATTTATATAGTCTGTTAGCTCAGATCTGTACTTGGCATGTTCAGCTGTCTAAGCAGCAGATGCGAGGGCTGCGTGTGCGTGACGGCTCTTGCTGCAAGCTGAATGATTCGTCATATGAATGAAAATATTAAAAATATATATTAATCTTAATATGCATACACTATGCTTTATCGACTAAACCTCTGACCAATTTACTTTTCTTTAATTCATAAAAAATGAAAGAAAACAGTAAAATATCAAAATAGCATGAACGAAATCACGCGATGGGATAAACATTCGTGTATAAATTCAGACATAGTGACTGACGTCATGCACTGCTACGTTTGAAGCTAGTGAGGGTTTGTGTTTCAGTGTCTCAGAAATTCTCCCTATATGATGATAATCTGGAAATCTGGAATTGCAGTTTCCTATTTTTGACTGCGATTCTTGTTTGTAAATTCTATGCTATCAATTTGTCCGGCGCACACGAGGCGGCACGGGTCCCTACATGGTGACACCAGTGCAGGAAGCAAATGCCATGACAGCATCCAAACACGCTGCTTTGATGGTGCAGATATCTGGAGTGACCACGCCAGGTTTTGAAAGAGGCATCTGATATCACGAAATACCAAGATATACGAGACGGGGAGGTAAGCAAATGGTGTCACTACTGGACGAGCGTTGCGGCTAGGGATTTTAACTATATAGGTTGGAGTATTTAGCACCGCTGGATAGGTTGGATAACCTGCTACTCACGTTAAGCGTTAAACGGTTATAGATTAAATGCCATTAAATATTGTTATAGGTAGTACTTGTATAGATCATATAAGTAATGCTAACATGATTATATCAGTTTAAGAAATATCCCCTTTAAATCTTAAGCAACCCTTCATTTTATCGTACAATTTAATTATTTTATTCAAACGTGATGTCCTGTCTCCGAACACCAGTCGTGCTGTCTGATGGGGTTTCATTAAATCACATCCGCTAAGAATGAAGCTGTGGTCGAACCAACGCCTCGAGCATCAATAGGCCGCGGTGAACGCTTTCATTAACGAATTTGAAAATAATACAGTTAAGGTAGCCATCGACTATATAATACGTGTCTCTATCTGCGTGCTGAATCACTGCACCATAACATAACTGCCTCTTACGTTCATTATTCATGTAAAATATTTGGGTATTTAGGTACAAAGGAAACCAAGACATCGGCTGTACTGTATTCATGCAGAAGTTACTCAAGAGCTACTCAAATACAACGATTTAAAATCGATATTTTATATTATAATTGTCTCAATATTACTGTAGGGATAGCTTCTTATCTTCCCATTATTCAAAATGTAATTGGGTCTTCAGAAATGACCATTTACTACTTGGTCGCCATTAAGTGTGAAAACTTGGCTCACAATCCATGACAGCTATTCATAATCACTTGATTGGTTTATTTATGTAGCAGTACTCAACCTGATGTTTTTGCCGAGTCCAAACATCCCTGTACTTAACATGAAGCATTATGTTTAATATGACATAGTGCCATTAAGTGGCTTAATCATTAATAATCAGAGTAGGGCTTACAATGGAACATGAAGCCACTAAAATAAATGTAATATTGACTGAAAGGTTTAGAAAGTTACATCTATCAACCAAAACCCTTCAGCTACTGGCTCCAATTATTATTTCCATGTTGCTTATTAATTGGATTTATTACAAAAATAATTCTGTTTTTCAAATAGTCTATTCTCTAATGTAAAGTGGTATTTCAGGGGAAAAGCCACTAACACAGCTGTCATCTATGACAGCTGATTTTATTCAGCCAGCAACCTACATTGGGTTATAACTATGAAATATATACTGGGTTATAACTATGAAATATTCAAAGCATGTTTTCTCTGGCATGAACAGATCTGAAGAGTCAGTGGTATTTTATAGAACTGCAGTGTCTTAACAGGCTTTTGTATAGCCTACATAAAAATTACATTTTTTATTAGGTGTACTTGTAATAGAAACAGAAAAGCAAAAACGTAGCATGTATGATAAATATAAATAATTATTAAAATGTACTTTAATTGTATTGTGTAATGTACCAATAATATATTCTTAATACAATTTATAGTATACAGATTATTGCCACTTTTCATATATGGATGGTAACAACCAGTTTCAGATACTGTAACTATGGGGAGGCGAGGCAGGATGCATAGGTGAGCCGTGGTTCAAACAACACAGATGTTTATTAACACAACATACAAAACCAAAAACACAAAGAACGATAACAGACTAAAAAGCAATAAACAGTAAAATATAGCCGAGTGGCACAAGCACAGTATTACACTGACCCCGTGTTTCACACACTTCTCTAACACCGACAAAGAATGATAACCAAACAAGACCTTAAATGCACACACTAACAAGTTTGATAAAGGACAGGTGTTGCACATGACCGATTAACAAGGGAGTGGCAACCTACAAGTGCTCTGCATATGTGAGAATGTCATCATGGACTGAAGCTGGTTAAGAGAACACCAAGAGCGTGCAAAGGTGCCATCAAAGTATAGGATGGTTATTCTGAAGAATCAAAATTTTATGCATGAACATATGGCTAATGTTGGTAATATATTAATCATATATTGTAAGATATATAAAACTGGTACTACATTTTACTATTATGTACTGCAATGCATATGTGTGATTTTTAATGTAATATATAAATATAATTCTGTGTATCTGTTTGAGAACTGAATAAGACAGAAGAAATGTACCTGTGATTAAAAGAAAAACAAACAAACAAATAATACCCATAATGTACCTGATACAGCATTTATTTGTGACACTTAAAACAAAACTGTGCTGACAAAACACAAAAAGTCTGATCATATAATTCTGAATAATGGAAGTAACTGACCATCTAGAGCACTAAAATGTATTTGGCCTACCTAATTATATAAGCGTATAATTATATGGCCTACATAAGCATATAATCTTCTGAACAACATCTGAAATGATACACAAGACACGGAAAATCAATCCCAAATTTCAAACAGCATCAAATAATATTTCAGCCTAGATGATCACAGATTGCAATGATTTGTAGGTTCCTCACAGCATTGTTGTAATATATAGCTGAAAGGTTTTGGAGATATAATTTTTATGAACATTAGTAAGACATCAAGTGAGATTTGTTTTGAAGCCTAATGTGTACCCTCTATGGGATGTTTCAGAAATGTAGAATTAGTGGACACAAATTACATAAAACATAAATGTGACCTTCCAATTGAAGTCATATTGAACCTGAAAATGTGTTTCACAACCCTGGAAATAGGAATATTAAACTCTCAGATAGGTTTTACCAATTTGGGATTTCTATACGATTCTAGTTCATAATTTAATTTGGCTTGATTATTTTTACTCCATTGATTTTGCCTTCTTAAATTAGACTCCACCCTTTTTTGATTCACAATAATACTGTTTCTAATATTAATAAGTTACTCAAACAATAATTCAGCTAATCTTATGCTAGCGCAATAGCTAGCTATGAACTTGCAACATGCCATAGGGTAAATGCATTTAGACTACATATGGTAAATGCCTCAACTGAACACAAGATATAGATAGACTCTCTGGCCATTTCTCACCTCAAGAGATAGCTCTCTTACATTGAGACTAGTTAGCAAGATAGCTTAGCTAGCTACCTTGAAAGCATGCCAGTCTCTTCCAGTGCATATATTTAAAATGTGAAATTACTTTATTCCACTACATTATATATTAAGGTATTGGATTTTCACATAGTGATTAGCTGTTACCTTTTCACAGCAAGTGCATCATTAGATAAAGGGGGAGTGAAATGAGCTGCTAATCATATCATAGTATTTTCTACTCTCCAGTGATTTAACCAGAAGACCTCTGTAATGCTTATGACCAATTAGCATGGGCTAAAAATATCTCCACATGAATTATAGCAATGTGGAGGAGTGGCTACTAGATTTATGCATTGCTGTCACACACAGATTTCATGTGTAATATGTAGCTGTTGCTATTCAGTCCTTAAAAATATTTTTTGCTACTGAAGCTAATTATTGCACATAATTTTGTCACCGCCTCTTACATACATGTGGTTTTCAAGTGGTCAAATACATTTCTGGTGTTTCTACCTTTAGTTTATACAGTGCATTGACAACTTGCACAATATAGTTTGCTGGCTTTGGTTGGAAACTCTGACTATAAACCAATTACAAATGGTCATGGACCCTCCGTTTTTGGAACTAATTCTTCATTGAGGTCTGCTTCAGCTTTAGTTGCTTTTGTATTTATTCACTCTTCTCGGTTTTGCAGCATTTCTTCAAAAATAATGTTTAGCAATTGGCTTGGCCAAGGTAGCTCTAGGTGTTCTTATTTTCTCAGTCAAGTAGGAAGTATAACGTGGATTTTGTATACAGTATACTGACCGAGATTGCAGAAGTAGCAATATGGTATTGGATTATGGGCAGTTTGTTTGAGATGTATGGACCCACAACTTTGTCCTTAATTTCAATTCCTCTGTTTCTCAGGATGCAAAGTGTTTTCTCAGAGGAGCAAATATGAGTGTGACGTCATGGTTTCTGGTTAGCAGCTCTGGCACCCGCCACCGACTGCCAAAGGAGATGATCTTTGTTGGGAGGGAAGACTGTGAGCTCATGCTTCAGGTAAGATGGTCACTCCTATCATGAGCACTGACTGAGCACAGAACTGACTGAGCACCTTAAAAAGATTGTAAGTTTCTGGTGCATGGTCAGGTGCAGGACTGTCAGTTTACTACATATGCTGGGACAGCGTCATCAGAGAAAATGGCATTGTGATGGAGACTCAAGCTGGAAAATATGTTTTCTGGTTGCTGTGCCAGAGAGCTGGCTCTGGTCTTTTTTCAGATCACACATCTGGAAGCCTCAGGTTTGAGGCTGGGTATGGTCGCAGCCACCTAACATTGTCCCAAATGGTGTCAGAAGTGGGATAGTGTTTCACCTCCTGACCCCCCCCCCCCAACCAGTGGTGAGGGAATGGTATGAAGCACAGTGTTGAATTCTTGTTGAGGGATATGGATGTAAGCCTGAAAGAAGGATGTTTGTGTGAGGAACACATGGAATTTGTGAAGCTTAGGGATGCATTGCCTAAAGAAGAAAGCCCTGTGTCAGAGACCCCTTGAAGGAGAAGGTAGTGTGTCAGAGACTGTTACTCAGGATAGTGTGTTCTGGCTGCTGTGCCAGAGAGATGGTGTCACGGAACGCTCCCTTTCCACTGGTCATGTTGTATGTCCTGCCGCGTGCAGTGGGAGTTCTTTGTTGACTGTGTCTCGTTTGTAACCACACCTTTGTTGTTAAGACTAAACCAATGCAGGTGTGTGCTAGTCATATTTGTATTTATTTAAACCCTTGTTAGTGTGTGCATTATTGTTGGTCATTGATTATGTTGGTGTTCATGTTATTCTTGTCCGTCATATTTATGTTCACATTCACGATTTGTTATACGTGAGTGCCAGTGTCTGTCTCGTATGTTAACAAACATTTGTCTCCGTTGAGCGAGTCTGTACATCCTGCTCCTTGCCCAGCAGCACTCTGGCCATTACAGATGGCTTTTTTGTCAGAACACATACAGTGGTGTGAAAGTGTTTGCCCCCTTGCTGATATCTTTTTTTTTTGTTGTTGTTGTTTTTGCATGTTTGTCACACTTAAATGTTTAAGATCATCAAACTAATTTAAATATTAGACAAAGATAACACAAGTAAACACAAAATGCAGTTTTTAAATGAAGGTTTTTATTATTAAGGGGAAAAAAAAAAATCCAAACCTACATGGCCATGTGTGGAAAAAGTGATTGCACCCCCCCCCCCCTTGTTAAACACAAAATTTACCTATGGTTTATCGCATCTTTGGAAAGCTGAGTTCAATTTCTCTAGCCACATCCAGGCCTGATTACTGCCACGCCTGACCACACCTGACCTTTTTCACACCACTGTATTTATTAATAAGAAGATCCAGATTCTAGCCTTTTCATGCATGGTGTCCACTACAGTGGACAGATATTCAAACATGATTTTAAACCACATGATTTGCAATATTTACTCCAAACCAACACAGGGGCATCTCCTAAATCTTTACTGTATTTCTGTATGATCATTTAATATTTGCTACTTGCAACGGGGAGGCTAAACAGAATGTGGAGACGAGTCACATTAAACAGAAACACACGTAACAATTGCAACATAGCTCGCAGGCTATTGTATCCAAACACCGACAACAGTAACGCAGACGCTAGACTTTTATGCACGCATACTAATGAAACAACTAGGAGCAGGTATGGAACACAGGGGGCGTGGCCACACTGATGAACAAAAACACACACACACACACACACACACACACACACACACACACACACACACGCTTGAGAGGACGGGCTGTACCGTGAAACTACCCTGAAATATTGCAACATAGGTCTACATTCTTTTATTCTACAAGAAGCACAAGTACAAAAAAAATTCTGATTATGTTGTAGGGTATATTCCGTCAAAGTTTAATCAGTATGAGTTTTTCATGTGACGATACGGCCCCTCCCCCCAATCGCCTACATCGTGTGTGTTTGTGGCAGGTGGCCACGCCCTCCCTGTGTCTCACACCTGCTCCTCATTTGTGTCATTAGTATACATGTATAAAAGTCTATCCTACCGATGAAGGATGCCTTGGGAAGGAAAGTAAACACCCTCCCCCAACCCTCGCAGGGAAACCCTCCATGTTCTTGGGCACACTCCTGAATCTCGCAGTAGGGGAGAGCGGTCCAGGTGAGTGTGGTCCCTCTGCAGACGCTGGGGAGTCATATGGAACTGCGTCTGGCCACTGGGACTGGTACAATGATGTCCGGTACTCGGAGTTGGACTCCGAAGACTCCTGTTATCCTGCGGAGAGGACCTCACTCGTCCTGGCCTCACTCCATAAGTTCACAACAGGGGAGGAACCCACTGGACGATTTTGGGGGGGCCCTGATTATGGTCCGGGGTTGGACTCTGCTGAGTCCTACAGAGATCAACCGGACTACAAGAACCGACACTCGGAAGTGGATTCCACTGGGTGCTACGACCCCTACATGAACAATTATAAGGACTGCGATGATTGATTGTGGAGAGAAAGAGTACAGTAATGTCAGTCTGCGGTCGGACATGTGGTCCGATTATGCGGAGTATCCACCGATGTAGGTGGAGGAGGTCGTCCATGGGGATTCTCCCACGGAGAGTGGGAACGACAAGCCTCCAGCACCTACGAGGCAGCCCAAGGCTCCGTCCAGGAGGTATCGCCTAGGCGCAAGCAAGCCAGCATTCTCAAAACTCCCTGAGGCAGCTTTATTCAAGGAGAGGACTCCCTTCGCTAGGGCACACAGCCCCAGAACTCTTGCACCCATACCGAAGCCTGGCGAAGGCAGGAAGGAGGTGATACCAGTACCCACTCCAGAGATGGGCAAGGTGGCTGGTGCGCCCCCTGTGGCGGGACAGCAAAGGTTGCCGCCCCACAAATCGGTGATTTTCTGCAGGCGGGTTGGACTGCAGCCCAGCCGACAACTGGGGAACAGCCCGGGACTCTCACCGGCTTACCTGGACTCCTTAACTTGTTAAATAATGTTCTACCCGTCCCAGTCACTGTGTCTGTCCCCGTCACGTTGTTTGTGCCTGTTGTCGTCTTGGTCCCTGTCCTTACCCCCTCTGTCTTGCTCGCACTGGCCCGTGTCGGGTCATTCCGTCCTCTGGCCTCGCCATTTGGCGTTGGTCTCAGGGCCGCAGCCAGATAGGCTGGTATGCCGGGAGTCGCACCGTTGGGGAGGGGCTCTGTCACGATACAGCCCCTCCCCCCAAACACCTCTGTGTGTGTGTGTTTGTGTTCGTCAAAGTGGCCATGCCTTCTCTGTGTCTCAGACCTGCTCCTCGTTGTGTCATTAGCATACATGTATAAAAGTCTATCCTTTACGTGTTTGTGTTGTCGGTGTTTTACCCCGTTAGCCTGCTAAGCGTTATATGTTACATTTGCAAATAAACGTATGTTCTTGTGTCTGCCACTTGTCCCCGCATCCTGCTTGACCGCGACTGTCCAACCATGTAAAAGCTTTGTCATCTCGAGGCTCACGGGAAAAGCACGTGTATGGGGTGCTGCTTTGGTCACAAATAACTCTCCACTTATGAATGATTATGCGGGATTTATCGGAAAACTATGTTCGGCACTCCACCATCCCCGTCAGGGAAGGCTCTGCGGGCAATCACTGTTGTGCCTGAGGCTACGCCATGGAATTCCGGACCTTAGTGGCAGGAACACGTTGGAAGGAACCCACGCAGATTGAGTGTGCAACGGGAGGCTACGTAACAAACCGGGGCCGGACCCGCCCGGCAAACCAACATGCCTGATGAGCCCATGCAGCTGGACGCAGCCGGGGTACAGCGAAGAGGAAGAGGCGACAGTAGGGTGAGTTGTTCTTCCTCTCGCCCCCTGTTTAAATTACCGGTTAAGGTATCGTGCAAAGGCTGTGTACTGTCATCTTATGCCCTAGTGGATTCAGGAGCTGCAGGGAATGTCATGGACTGGGGCTTTGCGAGGAAGCTAGGTATCAAGCCCATTGCTCTTCCCTCCTCGCTAAACGTACAGGCCCTGGATGGGGGTCTGGTAGGCCCAGGATATATTACCCATGTAACTCCCCGGGTTCTCCTTTTCACTCGGGAGGGACATAAGGAACATATCAGTTTCTTCCTCCTGCCTGGCCTGTCTCACTCTCTCACCCTAGGTTTGCCTTGGCTACGTGCACACAATCCACAGATGCTGTGGATGAAAAACCAGATCCTGCAGTGGGCACCATCCTTCTATCGGAGGTGCTTCCCAAACATGGCAGTACCCCTCCAGGCTACTTCAATAGAAAGCCCTGAAGCTGATAGGCATGTGCCTATTCCTTTAGAGTACCAGGACCTGGAGCAGGTCTTCAGCCCCAGCAAAGCCACTCAGCTTCCACTGCATCGATACTGGGACTGCACTGTAACACTCAAGGAGGGAGCGGTGCCCCATCGGTGCAGGATCTACCCCCTCTCTCAGGAGCAGGAGCAGGCTATGAAACAGTATTTCAAAGAGGCGCTGCAACTAGGGTATGTCCGACCCTCGACCACTCCAGCATCAGCAGCGGTCTTCTTTGTAAAGAAGAGGGAGAGACCTTGTTGTGGACTACCGAGGACTCAACAAGCTGGTGCAGTACCCGTATCCCTTTCCCCTGGTACCAGCAGCACTTGAACAACTGAGAGCGGCCAGGTATTTCATGAAACCGGATTTATGTAGCGCATACAACCTAATCTGGATCAAGGAGGGAGACGAATGGAAAACAGCCTTCAGCACCTCCACGGGCCAATATGAGTATTTGGTTCTGCCGTATGGTCTGGCAATGGCCCCGCCGATTTTCCAGGCCTACATTAATGAGGTTCTTTGGGAGTTTTTGGGAAGATCCGTCATCGCCTGTGTTGAGGGCATTTTGTTCTATTCCCCCTCTCGGAAACAACATGTGCGTGACGTGTGGGCCGTGCTACAGACCTTGTTAGTGACCCCCTGTAATGTAAGGCTGAGAAATGTGAATTCCACCGCAAGGAGGTTGACTTTCTAGGGTACGCTATTCAATAAGTGAGTGTGAGTATGCAACCAGACAAGGTGGAGGCAGTGAAGGTGTGGCCAAGGCCGCTTACACGCAAAGCACTACAATGCTTTCTGGGATTCGCCAACTTTTATATGGAGGCACTGGCTTGAGGGAGCAAGACGCCCATTATACCGACCACAAGAACCTAGAATACCTTCAGACCACCAAGAGACTAAACGCCAAGCAGGCCAGGTGGTCAATCTTCTTCTTCTCCCGGTTTCAGTTCAAAGTCACCTACAGGCCAGGAGAGAAGAACACCCGAGCGGACGTGCTCTCTCGACAATACACAGCAGAAACGCGGTCCATGAGCTCAGAGCCGGTTCTCTTGCCCACCTGCTTTTTGGAGTCCCTGGAATAGGAATTGGACCAACAGATCAAGGCTGCTAATCCTCATCCATAATGTCCCGCCAATCGTCCCCCAGCACATCGAGGTGCACTTATCACGTGGGCACGCACATCCTTGGGGAGGGGTCATCCAGGCGCAGCCCGCACCACGCAACTGATTGGAGCACGTAATTGGTGGCCTGCTATGCCCAAAGAAGTAGTGAGGTATGTGGCTTCCTGTCCCGGTTGCGCACACAGCAAGGTGCCCCTTGCCTACAACCCACCAGCCAAGGTCCCACCTGGCAGTGTACTTTGTAACCGACTTGCCAGTCTCTGAGGGCAACACCACGATTCTGACTGTCGTGGATCGGTTCTCAAGATGGTTCGATTTGTCCCTTTGGTAGCCCTGCCCACCACATTAGACCTACTGTTCCACCAGGACAATTCGGTCTACCTGAGGACATCGTTTCAGACCGAGGTCCCCAGTTTGCATCACAGGTATGGAAGGAATTACTGGGCAAGCTTAACATCACGGTTATCTTGACGTCTGGTTACCACCCCCAGGCCAATGAGCAGGTGGAAAGGGTTAACCAGGAGCTGGTTAAATTCTTGCGCCTCTATTGTAACCACTACCCAGAGACATGGAGTGCGTATCTCCCATGGGCAGAATACACACAGAACTCCATGTGACACACAGGAACTGGTCTCACTCCCTTTGAGTGTGTTCTAGGCTACCAACCGCCTCTCTACCCCTGGAACGTCCCTACATCGGACCACCCGGCGGTGCATAGATGGTGTCAGGAAAGCGAACAGACCTGGGAAGAGACACACCAGGACCTACGTAGGGCGATTGCTGCCTACAAGAAGGCCGATCAGAAAAGAGGAGAGACCCCCAAGTAGGAGATTGGGCAGAAGGTGTGGGTCTCTACCAGGGATGGCCGTGCAGGAGCCACAGGCAAGCTCGAGGCAAGGTATGAGGGCCCCTACTCCATTACTGGCCGGGTTAATGAGGTAACCTATAGAGTAGGCCTGACGGGGAATAGTCGGGCTTCCCGGGCCTTCCACGTATCCTCACTGAAGCCCGTGAAGGAGGGTCCCCTTGCGGAGGAGGGGGGGATTCCCCGGATGTCCCTCCCCCGCCTCTGGAGACGGAGGACAGCCCGGCATACAGGGTGCATTCTCTGCTGGACTCCCGTAGGAGGGGGAGGGGCCTCCAGTACCTGGTGGACTGGGAGGGATACGGCCCTGAGGAGCGACCTCATTGCCTCGTTCCAAAGGCGGCGCCCGCTGAGGCCTGACCTGGGTCAACCACGGGCCGCGGGCCGATCAGGGCCTTTGGGGGGGGGGGGCAGTTCTGTCACGGTTGGCCGGTCCCCTAAGGGGGGGGGGGGGGGGGGGGAGAGACACGCCCCTGCCAGACCAGGACCGTGTCACTCACTTTCCCCGCTCGCAGTCACCTGTCTCCTGACAGGAGACACCTGCGTCTCATTTACCTGTACGCGTATTTGTACACCCACAGGTTCGGAGGGACAGCGCTGCACATTAGTATTCAAACCACACGAGCCTACTGGAGAGACGCTACTCTGCTCCTGAAAAGCCACTAGACTCGGTATTGCTGCATTGAGAAAATGAGTAATAAAGAACCTGTTACTGGAACTTCACCTCTCGCTTCCTCTCTGCCACTGACGTCACAGTATGCTACCATACTGAATTTCAGTATGGTATTGGCATAGGGGCAGATTGTGTGCATGTGTGTGTGGGTGTGGGTGTGTGCGCACGTACATTTCTGTGCGTGGCTGCATGTGTCTTTGTGCACATTTGAGCACACAAATACTAGAGAATTATTTCTTTCTACAAAAAGGATTTAGTAAATTAATTTAATTGCCAATACTATTGTAAATGGGATACATTTTAAACTGTTAATGTATGGTGTCCACTACAGTGGACAGTTGTGTGTCCATCAAAATAATACATATTGAAAAATTAATCTATTGGTCAAGTCTTGTTTGGAGGTAAAAAGCTTACAAAAAAATCCATCTAACAATTTTAATAATTCATGCTTGAAAAGGCTACACTAAGTGGGTTGCCCTCAGCTTTTGTCACAGGAATGTTCAAAAAGAATCTGAGTAATTTGAGCACAAACATATTTAGCTGTATCTTTTACATGACTGTTGGGAGACATAATTTCAGGAATCTATGCTAAAGATAAAGCACAGAATCTTCTATTTGGTCTAAAGGAGTCATGGTTATGTTTGCTGGTGCCAGAGGTTTTGTAGATTCTGGTGGGCACCTCTTACTGTGAAGCAGAGAGCAGATCTACTGTGGAGGGTTTTGTATGGGGCCTACAGCTACCAAGAGATATGTGGAGCATATTGATCTATTTGGAGAAAGGGTTCGTGAAATGGAGGAAACACTTCAACACTTTTTTTTTTTTTATAAGATTTTTCCCTCCAAGTTTGTATTGTGGTATGGAAGGGAACACACATTTCGATTCTGAAAAAAAATGTTAGGCTTATAATTGAATATGCCTATTCAACTTTGTCTAGTCTAGGAAGACCCATAAGCAACTTTTCTCTTAGGTGTGGCAGTAGGCTTTGTAACAGTAAAGGAAATTTCTATTTCTCTTTCCTTTTCCTCCACCCAGTCTCGCAGTGTGGATAAACAGCATGCAGTCATTAACTTCAGCCCTGCCACAGATGAACACCTGGTTAAAGATCTGGGCAGTCTGAATGGGGTAACATCAAACTCATGCTCACTAATCCAAAGTGTCTCACTATTCACAGAGGACTCATGAAATAATACAATATAGACAGCAAATTTACTTTTGCATATTATTCCAAAACATAACCATTCACTTCACATGCATTTTAAATTAACAGATTAGTTTGTCTTTGACATATTATAGAAACTTTATTAAACACTTCAAACTTTCATCGGCGCTGGCAGTGGATGGTGTGGCATGACTATTGACAGTTTAGTGAAGCAGTAATGAAGCTTGGGAATCGGAAAGCTTCCCTTTCTCTCAAATTACCTTGGTGGCATGTACTGAACCTGCAGTAGCACTGAAACCACACAAAAATCTTAATACTCCACTGCAGTACCTGCTTAACTATAACATTATCAAAATATATAGATTTGACTGGTGATGGGTGTTAAATGTTGATTTAATTAAATTGTTTAAGCAAATGAAAATCTACAGGAGACTGTGACCTTAATTTACACACCAGAATTGTTTGTATTAATCAGTTATTTAATATCAAGCATTTGTTGTAGTAATGGTGTGTTGTATTAACAATAAAACCTAAATAAAACATTTAACAGGCATTAGCAATACATTTATTAGCATAATTGGGATTAGATGAGCCAACTTTTATAAAAATAACTCTTTATAGAGTGGGTATAATTTAAAAGCAGTTCCATTAAAAAAAAATGCATAATTTTAGTTATTTGACTAATACATCTGCCTTTATAGCATGCCTTATAATGCATTTTTGCTCTTCTGTTCCCCTCAGACATTTGTGAATGACCTAAGGATCCCTGATCAGACCTACATCACTCTGAAGCTGTCTGACAGCATTCGCTTTGGATACGATATCCTTTTGTTGCTAGAAATAGTGACTGGCTTTAATATCTGTATGTGTGGCTAATAAGACTAAAGTGGTTAACATTGCTTGCACTTCTATGACATAAGGCTCTGGTCACATTTGGCATTAAACATGTGCCTTGAATGATTTGATCACCAGGGACTACAAAATGCATAATTCTTTACACCTGGCATATGGAGCCTATTTACACATTGCATTAACATTTTTTGGTGATCGGATTTCGACCGCATGAAAAGCCAGGTGTAAGCCACTGTGATTGGATCACTTGGACAATATTTTTAGGTGGTCAGAGACCCACATTTAATAGTGTAAAGAGAATGCATCTTTTGTATCCACATACAATTCTGCAAGCAGAAATTCAGTGCTGGCTGACTGCAGAAATTAGAGCAGCTGCCAAACAAAACCTTATCCTGCAACCAAGCAGATGTTTTGTTGCCTGTTGTAGATTGTTTCTGCCAGTATTTGACAGCATTTAATACACTGATAATAGCTGATGAGGAAACATTTTTTACAGTAGGTTTCAGGAAGTAAAATGGAAAGATGTGAGGGTTGGAGTGCTTTATACATGGGAAAGTAAGATCAGATGCATTTTAGTGACGGTGAAATCTGGATGAAATGAATCCAGATAAAAGCTTAATATGAAACACATTAAAGCAAGGTGTAAACAGGCTATTTGAATGCATCTCGAGTGACCACTGAAAGAAGTGCAATGGACATTTACTAGGTCACTCTTCTACATTCATTCTACATTTGTTTTAAAACAGTAATGTCCTATGAATCCTTGCTTGTGTTTAGTGCAGGAAGTTACAAAATTTTCAGTTGTGTTGCCTGCTGTGCCAACTTATGAACAAATGAGAGAGGAGACACCAATTGAAAGTGCCAGACACCAATTGAAAGTGGACTGACTAATTTGATTACAACACATCTCCAAGACACACTGTACCCTGTTTATGCCTTTCTCACACTCTGGCCACTCATGATCTGATCACCCTGGACACATGTTAATGGTAGGTGTGAAAAGGGCCTTTGAGAAGTCAAGCCACACATGAAGAATTACAGGCATATGCAAACACAAAAATGGTACATGTTTAATGGAGTGCATGTATTTCTCCATTTTCTGTCAGCCTTGTAATTGTACTTTAGCTTAATATATAAAACTAGCAAATATATTGTTTTGTCTTTATTTCCAAACCTTTCATGTGCTTTGTTTTTTTAAACTTGCCACAACCCCATTCAGGTATCTCTCATTTCCTTGTCACTTATCACGGATCCATTCCACCTGTGTCTTGTTTCACCCTTGTTTCACTGTGTATAAAACCCACTCTCTATCCAATCCCCAATCCCCCGCCTGCCCGGCTGGTTATTGTATTGGATTATTTTGCAGTTGTCTGGTGTTGTATGGTCTTCACATCCATGTGTATGCTAGGCATTTATATTAAATCTTCGTTTCACTTTTGGTTTTATTTTGTTTGCTTGTTCCTTTAAATAAACTTGTGGCTTGCATTCTGCCTCTATATCTTGCCTTTGCACTGTCAGTCGATTCATTTTGCATGTTTTAAGAGTTTTTTTAAAGTTATTAATTGCAGATATTATAGCAAATATTATCTTAACTCAGAAAATAACATTCCCATGTGTATGTTCTCGAGCGGAGTCAACACAAAGTTCCAGAGGAGGCCCTTAAGGTAGGTTACACTTTGACCATAATCGTTTTATGAAGCATAATCCTTAAATATGCAATCTGGCATAAGAATGCAAATTGAGTTGGAGTGTAGATTTGTGGTGTGACTTAATTTGTGGCACTTTTTCAATTTAACATGAAGTAATGGTTTGAATATGGTGACAGTTATGCAAAATTTCTCTCAAGGGCATTGTAGTCTTCTCCTGGGTCATTCCTCATATCCGAATTTCTTTAAAGCAGAGCTAGCTTTGCCTTAGTCTGTGACTTCATAAATTAAGGGAAAGTATATATAGTGAGTGCTGGTGCATTGGGAGTGTAACAAATCATAAACAAAACACTATGCAGGCAGAAATTGCAAGGTGATTGAGTGCCTTTATTTGTGAGTACTCCTGGAATATAATGTGATGGTAGTACATCCAAAGAGGGCAAGGGAACCCCATGGTCAGTGCTGATTAGCAGAAGGGTCTGAAGTGCTAGTGAGAGTGGAGATCAGGGAGGAATGGAGAAGCGAAAGACACACAGCTTTTGAGTGGAGCTCCAGTGGGATGAGCTGCTGTTGTGTTGATTACAACCTGAGTAGTCGACCAGAGGGAGAGAGAGAAAAGGGAGGCAAATGGAGAAAACCAGGCTGTTCATACTACGTGTCCCTAAGTAAAGCACAGGGAAGACTCTTGGCTATTATCCTAGCAGTTTATTTATCCCTGCTACGTGATGCCAGGTGAAGACCTACAGGTGCAATAATCAACTAGCAGCCATCAGTTGTTTCATGCCATACTGAATGGTCTCCAGCACATTGGAGAGAGCTCTGCAATCTAGGAGGCTTGGATTCGGTGGACCCTTCTTCCACTTACACAATATATGTATGGTATATATTGTGGTATTTTCAGGCAGGCTCAATGTTAGATTTTCACTACATGATTACTATGGTCAAAAGAATTCACAATAACATTATCGTGATGTCTATAGAAATTTTTAAAAGGTATGCAAGCCGCTGTCCGTTTGAGAGAAACAACCCACCAATCATGCCTTGATCATGCTGCTGCTCTGTGTTTCAGTAGATCACAGTTTAAATGAGAGCTGTATATGAGCTGCCTATAACTGCTGTAGCCTTACAGACTTGTGTTGTGCATACATGATAAAAAATGTAAACTAATGTTATGAAACGTGTGTGTTTGTGTGTGTGTGTGTGTGTAAGTACACACACTACACTATATATGTGTGTGAATGCCTCTCTACAGTACCTCGTCCTACACCACTATATGGCTATTTATATATAAACATAAATATATGTCGGCCTTTTGATAATGCAAACTGATTATTTATTTCCTCATGCTTTTGCAGCATGAGAAATACACCAATCAGCTACACATGGGTTTGAAAGCCAGTGAGGAGAAGAGGCAAGATCTGCAAGAGGAGAGATCTAAATTAGAGAGATTTGAACGCAAGGGTCTCACAGGTAAGAGAATGAGGTTTGAGAAATGAATATGGGACACTGGAACTGTTTTGCACAATGGAGAAATGTTCCTTGAACGTAACCTATTGCATTGTGCAAGTTTCATTCACAAGTGCTCATAGGCTGCTCAAGCAGTGACGCATTAGATCTTTAGTTTTGCTGTATATTGACTGATATATCCAGTCTTAATACACCCCAGTACATATAAACTTTGTATTCTTGTGTGTGTGTGTTTGTTTTTCACTAATTCTTCTCTACAGAGGCCCCTGTACCTCGTCCCACACCACTGTATGGCCAGCCATCATGGTGGGGAGAAGAGGACTTGGGAAACAAGGGTCCAGATAATGAATCATGCAAGATAGACAACAGATATACTGGTAGGTTTTTCCCCCCAAGAGCCATTCAAATAAACTCCACCCTCAAGATTTATTTGTCCAAGACATTATCATAATGCACTGTGGTTAGCACTGCTGCCTCACAGCTAGTGACTAGGTTTGATTCCTGTCCTTGCATGGGTTTCCTTTCTGTATTCTGGTCTCCTCCCACATTCCAAAAAGGTTAGGTTGCATTGACTGGCATCTCTACATTGGCACAGTGTAAAATAGTGGGTGTCTGTACATGTTTCCTGTGACAGACCGCCATTCTGTCCAGGGTTGGTTACTGCTTTACACTTTGTGCTGCCAGGGTAGGCTCCAGTCCACTGTGACCCTGAATTGGATTAAGTGGCTTAGAGGATGGATGATCATAATGTAGTACATCATTGAAATGTCCCTTTGCAGACAAGTCCTGGCTTATTATCTTTTCTGTAGCATTAAATGGTATAGTTGAATGTTTCAGACTATGGAATATAGTGAGACTTTGATGCCTAAGAGAAGTTGTACTAGTTCATACCCATTTTGTTCTGCTGTCTGTATACAGAGATTCATAAAGAGGACCTTGATGCTGAAGCAGAGGTCAGTGGCTCTCTTCAGGATTTTCATGATAGCCAAAGCAAATCAGCATTTGTGTACCATCGGGAGCCAAGCTATTTTGAGATTCCCACCAAGGAGTTCCCAACACACCCAGTGACCCCAGCAGTGGAGCTAAACGATTTTCCAACCAAAGATACTAATGCTCTCCTGACTCCCACACCACCAGTTGTCCAGAGCCATGCCTCGTTCACCATTGAGTTTGATGAATGCACACCAGGAAAGATAAAAATCAAGGACCATGTGACTAAGTTCTCATCTCACCAGCGCAGCAAACAGCAGCAGAATAGGAAGCCACTGGCTACTGCACCTGTGGATGTTCTGTCAGCCGAGAGTAAGGTGGCTGACTGGTTGGTGCAGAGTGATGTCAGCATGATTCATAGGCGGCCACCTTGTGATGATGTCTACAGCACCAAGAGTGATCTTGCTATGCACATTAGGACACTCAAAGGTAAAAACGGTTTTTAAAGCTATATTTATAAATTGCACTTTGTTTGTAGATGCATGTTTTCCATATGCTGTACAACATCTTTTGATTTGCCTTGATAAATCTCTGGAAATATCACTGTAAAATGTTTACATTTGCTTTGTAGGCCACCATCATGAAGATGGTACTCAAAGTGATTCAGAAGATCCAGTAATTAAAGAAAAGGGAAGCAATTCACATTACTCAACCCAGTTACACCAATCAACCATTTCCAAAATATCTGGGACATCTGATACATTGCCACCCCAACAGTCCATCCATTCCAATGGTTCTTTCCAGCCTCAGCCACTGTTACCATTCAAACAAGTTCAGGACTTTTACGTGCATCCAGAGAAAAATGATGCTACACATGTGGAGGAAACCACCTCTCTTACTGAAAGTCTCGTGAAGTCTGGACATCGGGAGACCCTTAGCCAACAGGCCTTTATCATTGAGTTTCTCGATGACAATCCCCGAAAGAAGCGTTCGCAGTCATTCACCCACAATCCAGCACATGCAGAAACCTATTCTGCTCTGAAGGCCAAATTGGACAGACGTAAGGGTGGGGCTTATGGTGAAAGACCCGCCTCAGTGCATGGGCATATTCCTGCTACACAGCAAATTACAGTTCCTCTTAAAGGCTCCAGTCATAGTGGTCTCCAAAGGTCCAGTTCACTAAAGAGGGAGAAAACAGAAGAGCCAATTAACCGGAGCAGTATTTCTCCCTCCTCATCTGGCCCTTCCTCTCGTTGTTCTCCAGCTATTACCAGTAAGCCTTTTGGTAGTGTTGGAAAGAAGTCTAAGATGGCTCAAGATTTTTCTGCTGAGTTACATAAGGACTCGGAACAGATATCTCCATCACCCAAGTCAGCACCACCAGTGATGGTGTCTCCAGCTCACAATCTTCTCACACCATCTCCACCAAATACATGTGGGCCCTCCAGTGTCTCCTACACATCCTCTCCATCTCAGCTACCGGCACTTTCCCAGGCAATTTTTTCATCCTCTTCCCCTGTCACAGTTCCATCTCACCAACCAACCTTGAGTCTAGTCTCCAGTACCTCCCCTGTAAGCTCATCCTTCCCCCAGCTTTCTTCAGTAGCAGTGTCTGGGGTAGATTCAAAGTCCTCTAGGATGGTGCACACAGAGGAGGAAGATAGTTTAAGTGATGCTGGAACCTACACCATTGAGACAGAATCTCAGGATAAAGAAGTGGAAGAGGCTCGGAATATGATCGATCAGGTGGAAAATCTGTTAGGTGCTTTTAGCTCATGTCATAGGTTCTACACAGACCTATATGCATATGAATAGCATTCCCTTAACATTAAACTATGAAATTATATTTTCACTCTTTCAACAGGTTTTTGGTGTACTTGATGCCCCAGAATACAGTGGTCAAACCTTTGGAGTTTATAGACCTGTCATCAATGAGCAAGCAATCTTTAACCATGTTCAGAGTGGATCTGTTGATATGCCAACAGCAGGTCTTAGTGGCAGTCTCAGTGGGGACCCAGCTAGCTTGGTGCAGGTAGTATTCACATGGGAACTATATTACATTCTCTCGTTCCTGAACTTGTTTTAGGATTACCAATAATAAAGTGAAACTTAACTGTCATTGAATTGCTTTCCTTTATTGAATGTAGGGACATACTGACCTGGAGGGACAACCTAAATGGGTGTCTCGGTGGGCAAGCCTAGCAGACACTTACAGTGAAGCTGGTACCACACAGGCACCTTCAGGAACTTCAACCCAAGGAGAGCTTGCCATCAGAGGTGAAGTATTTAAAGTGAACTATCAGAGACTTTTATGTGAATGGAGACATTGCCATCTTTGCAATCAATTTGAATAGGTAAACTCTTTTGGTATTGCAGATGGCAGAGTGGCACTGATGGTTAGCCAAAGTTTAGAGAATTCAGAATCAGAGTGCAGTCAGAGCTCCAGAACCAGGAGACTTCTTCCTCAAGTCCCTCCTGCAGGAGAGAAGCAGGAGATTTCCACACCAAACATTCTGATCCAACATAACCCCAACCTGAATAATGAGCCAACAGAAAGAAGCTCCAGAACACCACAGCAGCAGGACTCTACCCACAGGCTGAAGGTCCAGGATGATGTAGATCCTGATAGCTTGAGTGACACAAGTCGTTCAGATGATGGTTCCATCCTTGACAGAAACACAAGGACTCAGGGGCATCACAGGCCTACTACACCATCACCAACTGAAAATGTTCCCCACAAGGTGCCAGCAACCACACCTAAATCCACTTCATTCTACATTGGTTCTGAGGATGGTTCATGTAAATCGGATACTTTCCGGATTGCTGCTCTGTCCCAGACTGACAGAGATCCCTCTTTAAAGCTGCCTCCAACTACTGTCTTGATAAGACACCTAAGCAGCCATGAGCCAAGGCGGCCGGTGAAGCCTAACTCTTCAGCACCCAACCTTCAAAATCAAGAGAGAGATGCAGTGTTCTCCAAAGAGCACTACTCATCATCTTTTGTCCGTCAGGAGAGCTTTACCAAAGATCGGCCAAGTGACAACATTCAGGTTAAAAGGTTACCACACATCTCTAGTCACCCTGCCTTAAGGGACCTAGGAACAGGAGGAAGTGACAGTGCTTTATCTGATGATATGAGAAATTTGGTGTCCCAAGAGAGCAAGCAAGCAGTATCTGCTCAGCCATGTAAAAATGGGGGTTCCCTTGGACAAGCAGACGATTCTCTTTCTGGTGAATCAGATGTGGACACTGCCAGTTCTGTGAGTGTGGTCAGCAGTAAAAATGCCCCAGTCAGTGCATCCATCAAACGGACATCTTCCAATGGACTCTGTAAGGACAAATGTGCTTCTAGTCTGTCTGCTCAACCAACAGCTCGTGATCGACTTTCAGAAAAACGACGTAACCATGCCACTGCAGATAACACTGCAAAAGCTGAGGTAGCCCACCATTTCCAGTTACACCACAGTGCTGGTAACCGTGCTTCGTTAGATCTCTCTGAGAACCAGAACAGCCATGGCCAGCAGCTGTGGCCTGACACTGCTGCCTCTGACCACGAGTCATGCTCAAGACCTGCCAACCACAAGAAACTCACAGGAACCCTGCAAAAGGAAGATATTAGGAAATCAAACAAAGCAGGTCTTCAAGTGCTGACTCGATCCAACAGTCTTTCAGCCCCCAGACCCACCCGAGCCTCCATGCTGCGTCGTGCCCGGTTGGGAGATACTTCTGACAATGAGGGAGCAGAAACAGACCGTGGCTCTCAGAGTTCAGAGCACACAAAGATTCCTGGTGATGGGAAGAAACTGTCTAGGTTGGACATTCTGGCCATGCCCCGCAAGCGCACAGGGTCTTTCACTGCTCCAAGTGATAATGAATCAATTAGTGTCAAACCCGGGACACCCAGCCGTGCAGCTGAAAGTAGCATCAGTGGGCGTAAACTTTCTTCAGGGGAACCAAAACAGACAACCATTAAAGGGACTTCAGCTGTAGAGAAACATTCCTCCATGCGCACACGCACTAGCCAGGCAAAACACAATAGCACAAACAGTGAGTATGAGCCAAACAAATTCTTTTCAGATACCCACTGCACCTACCTATGAATGATGCTGCTCAAAATGTGTAACATTAGCATCATATTGTTGATAAAGTTTTGTTGGAACATCAACATTACCTTTGTCCTCCTCTTTTCCCTGGAGGTTCTCGACGGAGACAGAAGGGTTTCGACTATTCTTCTACATCAGAGGAGGAGTTTGAAACCAGTTCCAATTCTAAAAACAAACATGCTCATGCATCAGCCTCAACGCAGACGCAGACACAAACACCAAAAAAGAAGATCCAAGCTCGGCTGAAGCCTGGTTCCTTGGAGACAGAGGAGGAAGAAGCTCAGAATAAACACTACCAAAACTGGTCCACTCACAGTGCAGAAATTGCCAGGTCATTTGCCCAGAGATTCCCTGAATACTGAATGAACAATTATCTTGGCATTCACCAATAGTACTTATAGGACACCAATAGTACTTATAGGACCCTGAAATTCATGAATATTATGCAGTGTAATGCTTGCCCTTTTTGCATTTTTGTTTATAAAAACCGCCACTGTCAATTACTAGTAGTGTTCCACAGATTGATGAAAATATCTGTTCAAGAGCTTTCTGATTTCATTTAGGTCATACAATTTTAAAAAGTCTAAAATAAACATCTGCAAATCCTTATATTTTCCTCCATCATGCTATAACCACAATTAACACATACAGATACATTTTTGCTTATTTTCTACATTTGGTGCAGGCTAAGTCAAGATCTGGCCAAAGATCTTGCCATCCTAGCACGTGAAATCCATGATGTAGCTGGAGATGGCGATGCCCAAACATCTTCGGTCATGGGAACCAATACATCTCCAGGCTCCATGCCCAACACCCCTGCATCTACTATCTCTGCCAGAGAGGAGGTGGGCCTAATAACTGCATTGTTCACCAACAGCTTTCTGACGCTCATAGTTGTTCTATTGAAGATATTTGTGATGACATTTACACATTTATACATTGGCCAACACTGGTTTGTGGGTTCTTCACTTTTAATCATACTTTTATTTTCAGTCATATTTTTATCATCGCAATATGGGTTTGCACAATAAACACTGTAGTAACATCTCAAAAGTGGTGAATAACAGCTACATTCAAATTACCTGTGCACAGCAGCAGTGAACTCTTCACACTGGATATGTTCACTTGAAAAGTAAACTGGCTGAACACACAAGCCAATCTAGCCAAATATGCTAGCTGATAGCCTGAGTACTACCAGGTCAAGTGCCAAACAACCACAGAGTATCAAAGAGGTGAGGAGGAATTGATACAGAAAAGGGGAGTCACACCTGTTCTATTGAAATACTTTGGTTTTAGATGAGAGAACCAAGCTGATTGCAGTTTTGTGCAAAGACATTGTGGCTGCTGTCACAGGAAACATGTCAAACCTTTATCACTACTTTACTTTAATACTCTTAGGCCCATGAGGATACTGGTATTTTGTAGCACATGTTCTGTTTAAAGACTAGCCAAAACAATGTTCATCATAGTAAAAAGTATTAGATTTCTAAGACTTTAATGATCAAAACTGAACTTTGGAAGATTTCTCTACAACCAACAATAGACATCAACAACTCAAAGCAAAAACTCATTGGATCCTCCAAATCCAAACAATTTTTTATTAATTCATTAACTATTATAAAGGAATCACGTTGTGTGTCGCATCACAATATTAATGCCTAATGTCTGCTAATCAGTGGGAATAACATATGTCGAAAAAAATGTTACATAGTATTCAGCAAGTGCAGTACAGCATTGAGAAGCATAAGAAGATTAAAAACCTAGCAAGCCATAACCAAATAAACACAAGAAATTGTTTTTTGATCAGAGAGGTGTTATCTAAGTATAGGTAACAAGCAGGTTAAAAAGAATGTATATGGGGGAAGAAATAAAACTGGGACAGATGTATGGCCTGTTGTTGTTATATGGCTGACTTGAAGATGCCAAGAATAAAACACTACTGGAGATGCAGTTCCTTATTCAGTGTCATGTGTTGTGCTTTAGTTATGACCAGAAACACCTTGCAAGGAATATTGTGGAATATATATACTTGAACAATCCAGATGAAAATGTAATAAATCATAAGAAAAAAATATATAAACCTGGATATAACCCTTTGCATCAGGTCTTAATATGATTGTGAAATGTTTGCAAGTCCATTCCTGTCAGATCAGTGAACCATAAATGCATAGTAGCCAAGAAAATAATCAATAATGATGTGTGTCAGTACATCTAGAACAAACCCACAAAGTTTGGAATAAAGTTCTTTGTTTTAGCAGATTCAAGCAATGGATACACAAGTGATTTTGCTATCTCCACACTCGGGTCACGTGATCAAATGATGTCACAGGGCATCTTTACAAATGTCTGAGTCCAAGCCCCCAGTGAGCAAGCAAAGGGCGGCAGTGGCATGGAAACACTCCCTAGAGCACGAGGAAGAAACCTTGAGAGGAAACTCAGAGACTCAAAGGGGGGCCGCTCCTCCTGTGGCTGATCAGTTGATACTGTACTTCTCAGTGCACCACTGTTACAACTCAGTCTAGAAAAAGTTATAACATGTGTAAAAGAAACCTCTGGGTTCTCCCCATTCCCCTACTTCACATACAATCAGCATTAAAATAGTAGCATAGTTTATTTATCTTCAGTCTAAATGAAAATAATATATAAATAATATAATAAAACAGCTAATAATCACGTGAAAATAACTTGCCTAAGAAAAGAAAAGAGAATAACTAACTTAACTCCTTCACTAACACAAACTGGGAAAAAACAAAGTATAACCAAACAAGGCATAGTCACACAAAGCTTGGGCTGCTGGTAGAACCAGTAACAATCTTGAAACCACACTTCTTCCTCTCCTTGTGATCCTTTTACAGACTGCTCCTCCTGCCGGCTACCAATTGCCTCTGTCCACACTCTACCTCAAACGTCCCATAAAAAAAGAAAGACACTACAACAAAGCAAAAGAACCAAAGCAGATTCAATACGTGTGTCAAATTCAATTCATTGAGACTCTCATTGCTACACTTTGTGGGGGTTCTCTGAACTCTTGTGCTCTACCTGTGAAGACAATGAAGTGTGCCTCTGTGCCCATCACAGACAAATCATTACAGGCCACATAAGGTATTTTTTTTGCAGTGTAGGCATTGTCTATAAACTGTGTTTCATAAAATTCCACTCTTATTATTTGTGTGATACGAAATCTATAAAAAATATTTCCCCTTTGTGTTTTTTTTTTCTTCAGTTTATTGTAAATGTTTTACATTGTATGACAGAGGTGTATGAATGTTATGTGCAAATTAGCTTAGATTGTGTCCAGTTGTTCTGCAGTTAAAAATAGTATCAGTGTAAAATAAAATGAAAAGCTAGTAAAAAAAAAATGCAAAGATGATGGTTGTGGCCCAGAGAGTTTATGTACAACCACAAATAATTGTATGAGACTTCAGCAAAATTTACACATATTACAATTAGAACTAGCATGGACACACATGTAAAACAACAATCCAAACTTTGAAAGCGTGACACCATATGATTTGGTCTTCTGGTGCCATAAAGAAATAAACAGTGCCATCACATTGTGATAGCTAAAGATACTGTGCTATTTCAATGGAAAATAAAAGCTTTTTGTACTTGTTAGCTAAATAAGTTCCAACACAAACCCATTCTCCCATGACACCTGACACTGCACAAAATATTTGCACTATTATAATTTGCACAGTTGTTTCATTTAAAGAGATCATTGAATAAACTTACAAAATAGTTAGAATTATCCAGTAACCTTCAGGTAGTACTGTGCATTATCCATATGTTATTTGCAGTATTTGTAGTTGGACGTATTATTTAGTTAATTGAATATTTGTTTTGTTATTAATAAATGCTATTAATGAACCAATCTGTACTTTAAATCCATGTGTAATCTGCTTTTCTAAATGACTTAACTTCCAAAATTTAAGTATAATGCTTCAGAAATTACTGTGGACCATTTTACTCATTTAATCTTCAAATATTCATAGGTATAGTGTATGTGTGCAAGTTTTAGAGAGCTGTTTTTTTGCTGTATTTGGCACTTTTTTGACAACAAAAATGTTCAAAAGCTTTAATATTTGTGAGCAGAAAGCCCCTTTTACATTGGATTCAGAACCAGTGAAGGGATGAGTTCACAACAGTCTGAAAGAATCAGAGATGATTTTCTAAGTCATAGATGTTGTTTTTAATGTCACTGATTCTCTAGCAGCTGGTGCATCACATACCTGAGGCAAGTCTGAACTACCAGAAAGTTCCTCCAGGCTCCACCAGTCCAGTTGACTCAAATATGAATGACTCCAAACGGCGTACCTGGACCCGTGAAGAGGTCAAATTCATTCACATTAACTGAATCTTTTTCCCATTTTAAAAATGGATTCTATAATAGCCCATTTTATTTAATATGCACTATGAAGACTATCTAACTGATCTACTGATTGCCTACGAGTTATTTTGTCCAAATAAAATGCAAATTAACTTTTTTGTGACTTCACCTTCTGTATCCAGGTCCTGTTGGACAACCTAATGCTCAACCCTGTTTCTCAGCTGTCTCAGGCAATCAGAGAAAACACAGAGCAGCTGGCTGAGAAAATGAAGTAATTATCTACCTCACCTATCTTCACATTTCCTACCTTACACTGCTTATGTCATTCCATTTCCACCACCATTATTAAAACAAAATAATTTCAAATTACAAATGCTCACTCTTTGTACATTAAGTGTAAAAATATGGCATTAAGACAATATGCAATAATTTACACAGCTTGTCTTTTTTGTTGTATTTGTTTTGTTGAATCCTCACCTTTAGTGTTATGTTTTTGTTTGCTTTTCTGTCTACAGGGCTTTGTTTCACAACAAGACAGCGGTGTGGGAGGAGACTGAAGCAAAGATCAATGCTGAAAATGAAGTTCCTATCATTAAAACCTCAAACAAAGTAAGGGCCATTTGGTTTAAAACCACTGGCGTTAATGATCACAATCAAAATGGAATTTGAAATATGCCTATTTAAATTTGTGTAAGTAACCATTTCTGTGTAACAGGAAATCTCCTCTATTCTTCAAGAACTGAGAAGAGTGCAGAGACAGCTAGAGGGTGAGTTATATGTATTTATAAATTAGATTTATTTTTAATTAATGCTGACAGACTTTTACAGATATCAATTTTTTTTATTTATTATGAAATTCTCCAGTGATCAACACAATTGTTGAGCCTGTAGGAGCCTCCAAGTTAACCTCTGTGCCTCCAGTGGGAAAGACCAAGCCCAGCTCCACAGCTCGGAATGCCAATACCAGTGCCAAAAGAGGGAGTGAGCGGGATAGACATGTAGTGTGAATGGTCCACTTCTGTGGGACTGAGCGGGAGAGACATGTAGTGTGAGTGGTCCACTTCTTCATTCCTCAAGAGTACTGTTCATACCGTATACATACAATGATTGTAATTTTCTTCATACATTGTTATACTTGGAAAAATACATGCTATGCTTTCTAAATACTAGTAGTACAATGCACAAGCTAAAGTAGGATAAGGCAAAAAAAAAAATATTAAATTAAAAATATATTGCTTGCTTCAAACAGTGGAAAGAATAAATCAATGTGGCTCATTTTCTTGTAAAGGAGTAGATGCAGAAAATTCCAGTTATGTGGTGCTATCCCAGTACCATGTCTTGTACGTTCTGACTCCTTGAAGGCCTGTGGGGGACTCAAATGTAAATCATTTGCCTTCCGCACTGCTGAAAGGTCAAAACAGAATTGCCTTGTACAGCTGGATTGTTCACAGGGGCATATGAACAGGCTTGGCAAGAACTTGATGGAAAGTAATTTATCCCTGACATCATTTCAGACCGCTGTAATTGTCAATAATTGTGATTGTGGCCTGATGTTTTTGACCATTGTGATAAGGGAATGATATTATGATTTAGGATCTTACGTCAGTGCTTATGAGAATGTGTGTCATGATACTCAGCTCCATTAAATTCATAATCATTTTAAAATAGCAACTTACTGTGTGTTATGAAGCTATAAACTGTGTATTATGAATTAAGACTATAAAAGCCTGTGAGTGGATGGATGAGTAATCACTAATGAATATAAAATTATGTATGTCCTAAGGGGAAAGTTCTTAATTTTGCGTAAGCGGGTGAGTTGTGTTACGTAACCTTAAGATAGAATGTGATGTATGACGTTGAAGTGTGATTTCGTTTGAAGGGAAACATGGGTCATTGCTGTGGAATGCTGTGTGACTGTATGAGCTACAGAATGACAGCTCTATGCTTCATCTGAGTGGATTATCTGCTTTACTATCTTAAACAAAGGACACTTCCCCTTCATAAGCTCACATTCTCTTGATTGAAATTTTAGGTCACTTGTTTGTAATTTAATTGTAACATGATTGTATTGTGAATTTTTATGAACTGTTACTGTATTTAATTCAAGGTGGCAAGACATGTAGTATGTGTGGAACTATGGCAAAATCCATAATCTGATAGACAAGCTTTCAGAGATCTATTACTTAAGAAGACAACATACACGCTGTAGTACAGTAATATAGTCATCAACAAATTCACTAATGTCAACATTATTAACAGGAATTTGTTTGTGGAATGAACCTTTTCAAAACGATTGAGCCTATGTAATTACTGTAAAATGGTGTTTTCCGTTTAGTCTACTCAGTTTTGATGTGTGAAAAACAATGAGCACAAATCCAGCTTTAGTTACAAGGTTATTTATGATTTGATCAACTTTACAACTCTACTGTTGTATGAGAATCTCAAAATGTCCTGGGCTGTCTTACTTTCTATCCTAGGTATTCTGAGTATGAAACTCTATCCAGAAATGTGGAAACACAATTCACTCACATTTACGTAGCCTTGTATAATCACCACCCACTTTATTAGAAGCATTTAATAAAGCAGGAACACTACGGACCAAATATTTTGTGTAATAGACTATTCTCAATATAGCTTATAACACTGACATGGTAAGGATTTTGGATGTGGATTTATAGCTAGTATAAAGTTATTGGGCATAGCAGTGTTATTGAAGTTTGAATATGTATCAGGGTCACAGCTGGGATGTGAGTGGTCTTCCATTCAAAAATCTGTCATATACTGGCAATAGATGAAGACATGGTGCATGGTAAACATAAATTGTGCATGACAAAAAAGAGGCTAGAATCTTTAACCTTATCCATAACACTAACCTACAAAGTGTTTCTAATAAAGGTTTATGTTTATAAATTTATGAACATGTAATGTTCATAAAATAGGTGGTGAGTTTATAAATACATGCGTATTTATGTGTAGGGCCCTACTAAATTCATGGACTATGTTTCTCAAAAATGATTTCACAAATTTTCAGATTTCACAAATTTTAGAAGATTAATTCTACATTGAAGAGCATTTATTAAATAACACTTGACTTTATTGCTAGGATAATAGCTTGGCCTTGATAGGCTAGTCTATTATGATGAGCTAATTGTCTATATTAATTGCTTATTGAACATCAGTACACAGTGTTATGCTTTGTTCTTTGTCACTGTGATGAAACTACTTGCGTTTTGACAAAGCTGTCTCCGTGTCAGAAATTGCAGATGGACAACACTAACATTAGTTTAGCAAGATGCAGATCAAGAATGTAACATTAGCTAGCTACTTTATACTAAGAATGTAATTACCAGCTAGCTACTTTTAGGAAATCCACTGTGCAAAGTTCTTGTGTGACTCATTTCCACAGCAAAAGAAAAACGTGATGTGCTCTGGCATTTTACTCTGCACTGTCCAATGAAGGTCTGTATCCGATTTCTTTCCCAATTTAGCTTTATTTTAGAGAAAATTGGACTGAATTCATAATATGTGATGCAATTTTCATGGCCAAGAATTTAGTAGGGACACATTTATGTACGTCTTATTTTTGCATTCTTTGAAAAATTGTAATTTAGTAGCCCCAATATCAGTTTATAAAAGTAGAAAATGTTGATAAGGCCAAAAACTCCATTAAGCTTTGGTGTGTATTGAAGACACCGGTAAAAGGTATACGTCTATACCAGGCAGGTAGGCATAATCATTTCTCACTAACAACTGCCATTAGAGGAAAACACAGAGCATATAACATGGAACTAGGTACCTTGCTGGACACTGAATTGAAGGCCTTCTCCTTGGATGAATTTGAGTAAGAATGTGCAATGTGCCCCAAGCATTAAGTGCATTAAAAAAGAAAATCAAGACAGGTTGGCTTATATTAGCAAATGTCTTAAGTATAGAAATTAGCTCATACTTCTCAGTCAGACACAAACTGTCCGAAATTAGCTAATGTTCCAGGGCTCCTATCGGCTGTTGGTCCCTACTCAGGAAAATGTTCGTGGCCTTGGCACACAAAACTGACTGGGTGCTGTTTGCACCAAGCAGAGACTGAGACCAGTATTGGTGGCCAGGAATGGATAGCTCTGTTAAGGAAAAAAAATTCATGTCATATGTTGCATGTCAGATGAATGAGAAAAGCACAGAGGTTCAAGTATCACCACTCTGGCCTGTTACTTTACCTGATGGCCCATGGCAAAATGTGGGGATTGATATTGTAGGGCCATTTGACTCAGCCAGATATGAATGTCACTTTGCAATAACCTTAATAGTACACAGGTGAGCTTCATTATCTGCAAGCAATGAAGCAGTAGAACAGTGGAATTGTTGAGGAGACAATGCTCTCTGCTAATCTGGAGAAAAAACCTTGAAGTTTGTGCAGGATTTCCTACTTGTTTTTGAAGCCACCTCACATGCTACAACAGGCACGTCACCCTATATGCTGATGTTCAACTGCAAAATTTGTTTCCTTCGAATTTCTTTTAACCCTTTGATGCTGGTTAATATTACATGGAGTACCTGCTAATGTTAGAAGGGGAAATTATTTTCAATGTACTCTTGTGTGTCTTCCCCATAAAATGTTATATAGTGGAGTACATTTTCAGTGCTGTGACGAGAATAAGAAAACAACAAATGGGATATTTTATTCTATTCTCATACCCATTTCTCTTAAAACTAGAGGAAAATATTGCATATTGTCTGATCTGCTTTATGCCCACTTGGTGGTGCTATAACAAAAGACTGTATGCGGTAGAAAGAGTAAAGAAGGAAAGCAGTGAAAAGACACGCGCTATTGTGAGTCTGGTTTATTCTTTTACTCAGTTAGAATACCACGTTGCTTTATTTTCAGCACTAATGTATCAGCGTTTTTATCCTTACTGAAGTAATTTTCAGGGAGAGACTACCAAATTAAAGCAGTTCATGGTGAAGCTTTAAATAGCGAGTGTCTAAATAGCAGTAATGGTACAGAATCTGGAGTAAAGGCAATTGTATAAAACAAGTTAAATATGAAATAGATATTCGTAAAAACCACTATTGTGCTTTGCCGAATACTGTATTCTTGATTTGGCTCCACCTTGTATACAAGTGTACACAAAATAAATATACAACTTCTAAATTATTTATTGCTTTTATGAATATAAACTTTTGCAAACTGACTAATCACTGTGCATTCATGTCCACACAATAGTAGTATAGCAACACTTACCTTTCACCATCTGAACATTCATCATCTATAATCATCATGTTGGCTCCTCATTTAAACTTTGCCGACAAAAAAACAAGAAAAGATTTAGGCAATGGTAAATGCATCTGTTACAGTGGAATGGTCACTTAAAAAAAAAAGTTATCCTCAGTAAAATTTAATGTTTTCACAAAAATACAATAGTTTGAGGAAATGACTTGCCTCAGGGCAAATAAAAAATATCAGTATCATGCAAGTGATACCACAACCATTAATACTTATTAATATTTGTACCTTGTTTTCATTAATTTGTCCTGTGTGAGTGCCGTTTGTTATCTTTTGTGTCTCATGCTTAATAAATGTCTGTCTTCGTCGAGAGACATCTGTGCTTCCTGCTTCTTGCTCTGTGGCACTTGGGCCATCAGGAACATGTGTAAATAAGATGTTTACATCTATAGCTAAATGCCTCAGGTTTTCATATTATAGCAAAAGCCTTTTTGGAAAAACCTTTATTCTATCCTGGAAAGATAAGTATTAATATGAGTATAATTTATTTGACACCACCGAGATATTAGCATGTACCTTGTCATCATCTGAAGACTCGTTATTGTTGATGGTGGCCTATAACCTGGACAGTCTAGTAAAAAGTCAACAATATGGATTTAGGTATTAGCCAACTATAATTGTCTGATCAGAGTCTGATCTTATATTGTCCAAAAGCACTATTCTTGACATTTCACAGTAATGTTACTTCTACCTTGTCTTCATCTGAGGACCCATCAGTGATGATGTTTGCATAATCTTGGCCTGTCCCATGAAAAACCTAGATAGAAAACAAAAGTGGTACACTCATGAGTATCCCTTTTATCTGCCATAGACTACCAGTGATGTTATGTAGCTAATGCCTCTGACCAAGTAACCACTTGGTACATGTTGATAACTGCAGCAACACAGAGTAATTATTATTGTGAATACCACAAAGAATCCAGAGTCTTATGCTACTTACTGCTATAACATCAACTATTTCAGGGCTGTGTGTCAGAGAATATACCTACTCCTTACCATCGTTTTGGATGAAAGTGAATTATGACAGTGAAATCCATGATACTAGTGCTGATCCCCTGAAACTAGTGCTAGGCAATATAGTCAAAAATGTCATCACAATATAATTTTTCTTATCAGTCTAACATCAATAATTAGCATGATAAATGTCAAAGCATTATATCTTTTAAATGTATAGGCTTATTTTTTGTTCCTGATTGAAAGTTGAAGAAGCCTTATTCTTTATGGTCTTTATGAAGAAGCCTTATTCTTTATGGTTTTTATGAAGAAGCCTTATTCTTTATGGTCAGAACATGACAAACACTTGCCAAACATTAGAACACAAATATGACTTGGGATAGTGCGAGAAAGCTAGCCTCCCAGTGTGACGTGGATAGCACAGAAGAAGCGAGAGGCAAGGTTTCAGTGAGGTGGTATTTATTGTCCAAAGGAAAAGTAAATGCAAGGAGAAGTCAGCGTTTTGGTGGCGCTCAATAGTTGCTCTTTAGTACGCTAATGCGCAGCACTGATTTCAGGTACCTGTGGGATTAAATAAAAGGGGAAAACAAGGAAAAGGTATGTTGAGTTAATAATCAGGTGATTGTGAGCAGGGCAGGTGTGTAGTGCGGTCCTGAGCAGGAGTGGGCGTGTCTCTCCTGCTGGACGACCGGCCTACCGTGACACCCAGGTTAGCTATTTTTACCAGATGATTAACATGAAGCAGCACTCTTGCACAGATCACGACCATGATTTTTCCATGATATTAATAGTTTATGCAAAAAAAAGATTATTTTAGGTGTCTGGTGACAGGTGCTAGGCTATCTGGTTAGAGGTGTTAAACTGTTTAGTTTGTCAGCAATATCAGCCCAGTACAAACAGCAAACATTGACATACTGGCTGAGTACATTAATTAAGGATCATCTTATTCCTATTATTCCTACCACATCTATGTCAGAGCACATCAAAGCACAATATTCAAACACAAACATGCAGACACTTAGATTTCTGTATTCTGTCTTAGAAGTTTGAGGGGTGGAAAAACTGCAATATATATAATGTTCACTGTGTAGACAGACCACATTAACTGCTGTGTGATACTCCTGCACCAGACATACATTGTCCTCCTTTTAGGCGTGTTTAAAACAAAATCAGTGTTTTTTGTTTTTTTTTTGTTTTTTTGTTTTTCTTGGTTGATCACTGTAGTTCACGATACAATAACATCAATTCAGCTACTCTGTGCATGAGGCAGAACACTGCTTTATGTTAGCCAGCTACTAAAAAAAGCTAGCCTGGAAAATGCTTACATGCCGCACATTTTATATAATAAGAGTGGTATTAGACTGGATGAGTGATTATAAAGTAACAGACACAGTGAGGTATATGAAACAGTGAGGCCTCTTTCCATTGGTTACCTGTAAGATGCAGTATTGGTTTTAAAATTTTAGTGCTCACTTATCAAGGCCCCTGCATACATTACTGAGTTCTTATGTCCTCTTCTTAATGTGAGAACTCTTCTTCAAATAAGGGATAATTAGCTATCCCTTGAACTAAATTAAAATCAAAGAGGGACCTGGCCTTTGCAGTTTATGCCCTAAAATTGTACAATAATCTCCCTTCTGGCATCAGAGACTCAGACTCCCTTCTGATATCAGACACTCAGTTTTGAGTTTGGTTTTTAAAAACATATTTTATTGTTTGGCATTTAATAGCTCTTAATCTAGGTGCGTTTTATGTCACTTTCTATTTAGTATTTTCTATGTGAAGCAAAAATGTATAATTTTATCAATTATTGGGAGGGGGCAACACCCTAAGTATAGGGGAAAACTATCAACTATGTGATCAACCTGTGAATTACCAAAGGTCAGTTCTAAATTAGTTCATTTTTGTGCAGTGACTGAATACCATTGCTTCAAATATATTTGACACGACCAACTTGATGAATAAATGAATATTGATCAATGCATAAAATTATTGACGCCGTAAGACAGGTGTTTTAGGATACTATAGTGGACTTGGCTCAGGTTTACAGAATCCATAACAAATGACAATGGAGGGAGAAACTGAAAATGAAAAAGCAAAGGAAATAAATCAAATAATAGTAAACAAAAACATCAAAAGGAAATAACTGAAATAAGAGGGATAGAACATTACATGCGTAATCCGGAGAACTGTTTAGTTATTGTGTTAACGTAGCTAAGGCTACAGGGGATAGCTAATAGAGAACTGTCGGAGGGGGAAGCGATTCCTATTCCTATTACTACCTAGACAACAGGGGAGGGGATATTAATCTTGGACTGAATTATTTATAGGATGGCTGCTGACTAAAGGCACCCCGAGATAGTACATCAATGGAAAATACAGTTCTTATTTCTGGGTTCAGGGAACCTCCGTGGTTAGTTCGCTTGCAATGAGGGTCGGTAAAAGTTCGGGGGCGACCAAGTTGTTCCGAACTGGCGAGACTTGAGCTTCACCAAGAGTTTGGCGCAGCTTCGCAGGGGTCAAAGCGAGAGCGTATCCTTTACGTAGCTATGGACATACTTAGGATTGGCTAAAACTAGCATTAATTACTGTTGGTCAAACAGGATTCATTCTAATTCTACCAGTGACAAAAGAAAAAAAAAAAAAAAAGACCACGTTGACGGGGATGTGCAAGGCAAATTAAACGAGTTAAAACAGATTAACTCACTAGATACAAGACAGACAAAATTGTAACGTCGGAGGCTAGGCAAGACGCAGGAATTAGCCGAATGCGATAAAGTGAGGTTTATGAACACGACACATCAGACAATGTAGCGCACAGGCTAGCGCAAGGGTAAACACCGACAACACCCACTAACCTACTAAATAAGAGACTTATATAACGACACAAAACGAGGCGTAGGTGTGATACACGGGAAGGGTGTGGCCATACGAACACACACACACACACACACACACACGGAGACGTCCGGGAAGAGGGGCCGTACCATGACAAAAATAAGACGCTCTTCTAAGTACTTACTTATTCTCGCAAGAGCTTCCAACATCACCTTTGCTGGATCAAACTTTCTAAAACTACTAAGTTTTCAAGATCAAGATAAGTCAGATTTATTTGTTTTCCATTTGCATAAACGTACAGGATAGTCATGCATTGACATGATTGTGGTGAGGCTCCTCTGCAGCAGTATTGACATTTATACATTTAACTAATGATGAGATTACAACAACATATTAAATATACACAAAATATACAGAATATACCATAGTACAGTAACAAAATAAACAATGTGACTTCAGGAGGGTCCTAAGATGGAGCCTTCTGCCTTTGCATCTATTAGCCAAGGGTAATCTGTAAATAAACTATACACTGCATATTAATAGTGACTGTGGAAATGTTAAAGTAGTGGTGTGCTGTAGTATATTAATAGTAATGGTGATAAAGTGCCACAGTGAATTGATACTGGGAAGGATGAACTGTTTCACATCCTGTTTATGGTTTATACCCCAGAAGGTAGAAACTCTTCATCAGCTGGTTTGTTCTGGCCTGTATGTTGTGGAACCTCCTGCCAGATGGCAGCATGGTGAGCAGGCCGTGTGCTGGATGGCTGTCTAGCTGGATCTTTTTAATTTTTCTCAAGCAGCAGGACTGATAGATATCCTGTAAGGCTGGAAGTTTGTTGCCTATAATGGATTCTGCAGTCCTCACTACTGTCTGGAGGACCTTGCGCCTTGCGTACCAGACAGTAATGCAGCCTGTGAGGATGCTCTATATTGTGCATCTGTAGAAGTGGGTGAGGATTTCAGGGGGCAGACCAAATTCCTGAGCCTTCATAAGAAGAAGAGGTGCTGATGGGCTGATCTCACTGCAGTGTTGGAGTGGAGGGACAAAGTGAGGTCATCTGTGAGGTGTACACTACTGACTCTTTCCACTTTGGCTCCATTAATGTATTTGGGAGAGTGACCATCTTTCTGCAGCTTCCTGCAGTCCATGATCATCTCATTTGTTTTGCTGAGATAGAGGTTGTTTTCGTAGCACCACTTTGATAGGGCACTGACCTCGTCTCTGTAGGCTGACTTGTCTCCCTCTGTGATGAGGCCTAGGATGGTCCTGTCGTCAGCAAACTTGAAGATGATGTTAGATGTCTGTTTGGCTACAAAGTCATGTATAAACAGGGAGTACAGGGGGGGCTGAGCACACGACCCTGTGGAGCCCTTGTGCTCAGTGTCAGTGTTGAAGAGAAGCTGTTTCCTACTTTTACCACCTGTGGTCTCCTTGTCAGGAAGACAGTTGCAGAGATGGGTGTTCAGACCCAGGTCTGTCAGTTTTTGGGATGAGTTTAGTGGAGATGATTGTGTTGAATGCTGAGGTAGAGAAAGGCAGAGAGCATGATTATTATAAAAGTATTGTACTATCCTACTATTAATAATTAAAATAATAATCCTCTGTCTATTATACTTGAGATAAGGAGGTAATCACTAAGTAATACACCTATGAAGGTTAATATGCAAACACTAGAAAAATAGGGTTAAGGCATAGATATAATTTCATGAATGATTGAATTAACTAGACAAGAAAAGTTAACATAAATTTAGAGGGAGTGGGTTTCATAGTGCTAAGAATGTTATGTATATCACAATTAGTTGTTGGGCAATACATGGTTAATAGGTCCAGGTGGGGGAGTCTGTTTTATGGTCACTGAGGAGCACTGTGGATTCATAGTCTGCACAATCAAATAAATCTTGTTGCATTCCTGGATTCAATAAAGACATGCTCGCGAGAAGGCCTTTCGTATGGGAAAGGTCCAATTCCAGTAGTCCTTCAAAAAATGGCCTTTTTATAAGTTTTTCCTGGTCTATATATTCCAGGTTGTGAAGTCATCCCTAAATTCCATGTGTGTATTTTATGGTCTTTTAGTTCCTAAGGCCAGATCTGGAGTCCTAAGGTTTTGGGCCATGTGTCCTTGTGGAGTAATATACCTTTCTTATAGAGTGCCTTTGAAGACCTGATAAGAGAATGGAGTGCTATCTTAGTACAGACAAAAGAGTTCTGTTGTTTGTAAAGGGGTATCATTTCAGAGTTTATAGCTGTGGTAGGAGCAGGGGCTGTAGCTTCCACTACAAGTGTATCACTTACATAAAGGATTTTACTGTATTGTAATGTATAGTATTTGTGAGCATTTTGTAAAGCACTTTGAGATGTGTTCTAGACAAGTACTATATAAATGAAGATTTACTTATATAAAATAGAGGAATAGAGTGTTTATTGCTCTGTGGTTATATGGCTGTAGCAGTAATATAAGTATACTTATGGTGCATAATATATTGTCATAATCATCTAAATATTTTAAATTGGACATGCTAGGATCTTATATAGACGTATCAGATTTAACAGTACAAAGGCAGCACAGGCTTCTCTGGAGGCTACCCAGATTATCTGAGAGCACTAAAAGCCTGGACAGTAGACAGGGTAAATGCAGAGAAAATGTTAGTAGATAGGATTGACATGCAAATTTATCAGTGACTGTTAAGTACCTATAATTTACTAAAGCAAGTACCTAGTGAGTTGTGGACAAAACATTAAAAAAAATGGATGATTGCCATATCAAAGACAGTATCACGTGAGTATATCTGATATTGAATTAGGATTAGGAATTAGGATTACCATTAGAGTTTCTTGTAACACTTTACATTAAGTATTGACTAACTAACAAGAAGCTAACATGAACAAGACTTGGAAATAATACATTAACAATAACCTTCCTAAGTGACGGTCTCCATCACACTATCCCCCCCTACGGAGGGGGACAGTCTCCGTCACAGTGCCTTCACCACCGGGGAGTGTCCCTTGTGCATGACACTGTCCAATGTGTCCCTCTGCACATAACTGCCTGATCCATCAGGGCCATTCCCATGCCCCTCATCAGGGGTCTTCAAACTAGGCTACACCATCCCCTTACAGCAGGGGCACACTCCTGATGGCCTCACTGCCATCCGACTTCTGACACCACTCACCTAGTCCTGCCTTCCTCTCCTCTGCAAATCCAAGAAGGACTCTACAGTCTACCAAAATCATCATGTTTAGAAATAAATACAACAAAATAGTTAGCATAGAAATGAACCTATATTGAACCTATAATTCATTTTGTCTCCACTTATGCCTTCTATTTTTTCCCTAAGTTATAAAATCAACCCATCTATCCAAGAGAAGGAATCAGTTAAATTATTGAAACTATTAACCAGATCATTTACAGGGGTAGAGTGGGTCATTGAGACACTATTAGAATAAGAGTTTAAATATTGGTATCTGAGTAATAATTACTAAAAGAATGAGAACGAATAATATTCTTGGAATAAAAAAGTGCACTGAAAAGCAGTGACAAAAAATAAATGTATGGTCTGCAAATAAAATTGAAAGTCAGAAAGAAGAGTCAGTCCAGATCCAGGGTATGACCATGAATGTTTGTAGGTTCCATGTCTTGTTAATAAAAATAAAACAACTGAGTGATACTTAGTCTCCATAGCAAACCCGCATTTATTATTGGCTACGGGAGCAGATGTTGCGCTGGAACAGCACAGTGGGGAGTTTGGTTTGGGTTTAGGATTTTCTTGCATTGGTATTAGTGAAAATGAAAACCATTTGACATGATGAGTGGAGGATCTGCAACATTTGTGAATAATTAGCATCTTGCCTGACTAAAATGCCCATAGAAAAAGTATGTTTGTGGTGTTGTGGTGTTTTGTCTTTGGTACTCCACCAACTTGTAGAACCACAACAGATGTGAAGAGATGCAGTGCACACAGTGGAGTTTTCTTTAATGATGACTTCTTCTATGTGGGGTGATACACAAGTAGTTCCACACACAGCTGTATTTAGTTCCTAGGAGTAGTTACAAGAAATACTCAATACATGACATGCAGGTCATTCAAACAAGAGAAAAATAAATTTTTGTCATGAATTTAAAGTGACTAAAGTTTTTTGTTTCAGTTTCATCTGTGTTCTGACAGAAGCTCTGAAGTTTGACTTTATTAATTAGCAATGATACTGCAAGTCACAAAAGACTAGCAGATTAATACTTGAATTCTTAAAAACTACTGAACTGTGACAAGTGACAAACCTCATAAAATCTTGAAAAAGCTTCTCGGTATGCCATTCACGTGAAGGCAACATTCACAGATATTTGTGATCTTGTGGGGGGTTTTCGTCTACTTCCAAATTGTGAAAAAAATGGCAAATGATAGTTCACATCCAAGAAGGACTGTAGAGTCCTTCTTGGATGTGATGAGTGTGTCATATTTGTTTTTTGTTTTTCTTTTTTGTTGCTACATTCAGTTGCAATCTGTTCACGAATCACCTTAAATAACCAGGGTCACATTTTTAGACTTTCGTGTGGATATTCAGCAATCATCATGGGAAGTGACTATTATGAGTAGTGAATAAAATACAGTGTTTTGCTCTGACAAGTTGCTCTGCTCTGACAAAATATTCTTAATGCATCACTGCAAAAATAAAGTGAGACACAAAGATTATAATTGTGAAAGAAGCCCCATACATAGCAGAGACACAGTAGCGTGACAATGAGTAAAGTAAAAAGATTGAGATTAGGGGAATGGAGACTAAAGTGTGCTTACTTTAGCAGACTTAATGAAAAGCATTTCATAATCAGAGTTCAGAAATGCAAGCAGCATACTCTATAAAATACACCCTAAGAAATGGCTGCAGACCATTTCTCTCAGTACTTCAAACAAAGAAGGCTTTGTTCCTCCCTACTTTCCTTTTTTAAATTCGCCTCTTCTTCTTTCTCTCTCAGTTACTCTCTCATTTAATTAGTTACAAATCCATGCTAGCCTTTGGGTGTTTGGTTATCACCCACCCCACATTGCATTCCGGTCAAAGTTTTCTTTTCCTTCTCTTACACTTGTCTTTCTCTCTCTGCCTCCTTCCTAGTTTAGTCCCACAGCCAAACTACCACAAATTATATTTTGAACCTGCTTTTGTGTGTTTTTTGTCCTTAGAAATTGAGTGAAAAAGTCTGAACTGAAATGCTTCATATGTAAAAACCTTATTGTCTCTAAACTGTATATAGAGATATAATCTGCATTATTAAATTTACATTTTCAGCATCCCAGTATTTATTTTTAATGCAAAATTCTGTTTAGCCAATGAGAAAATAATAGCTACAATTGATATCCCATCTGTGAATTATTTTAGCTGTTTCTTTTTTGGGAATATTATTCTGGTAGATTCATTTTTTCCTGCTGTGATGTGACATCTGGACAGGATATAATTTCACCTTGGAATTTTAAAATGAGTGTGTTTAGGAACATCTCTCACAACTCAAGGAAAGACTTATTACAGTAAAATATTTTCTGTGTTTTTTTGATTTACTAAAAGAAAATGACTTGTGAATTTGAAGCTCTATTTCCAGAATGTAAGGTATGATTATACAGTGTACCCCTCTTTATTCTTGCCTGAAATTAAGAAAAAAAGATGATCAGGAAGGGTAATATTTGTAATATTAGTGACCAATACTGAGTTATTATATTGTCATATTTAAGAAGTACTTTAAACTGCATGTTAGAACCCACAGTGGCCTGGGAATGCAAAAGACTTTCTCTCTTATAAATTTAATTATGAAAGTTAGGTCCTTAAATTTGATAGTATGAGCTAATGTACGTTGGTTATTTACTATATTTTTTACTGTTATTTGTTTATTTATTTACTACTTTATTATTTACTCCAATTTACTATTTCAATCTCTTTGGCCCTATAGCAGACTCACAAGCCACTGTAAGAGTATGCTGAATGACCACTTTATTAGAAACACCTGCTCCTTCAGGAGTGGAGCTTCCTTGAATAGAAATTAGACACATGACCCCAGACTAGAATTAGGTGTGCAAGTTTTATTTGGATCAGTTTCAGTGTGAATCCACAGTGGAATTGGGAAATTGTGTGATCTGAGCGACTTCCAATCAGTGCCTGACTACTTGGGATTAATTTTTCAGAAATGGCCAACCTTGTGTAGTGTTCAGCAGGCCTGATTCAGTGATTGGGGACATTGAAACAGGGATCTCCCTTCTCATGCAGAAAATGGCAGCTGTAAAAGGTGCCCACCCGTCTTGCTAATGTTTGCTTCCATACGACAACCCAAGTTGCTGTCGGAGTTCTAAGCACGATGACTTTTTCCACTGAATAGGTGGAATGCTAGGATAACTGTCATTGTTGCTTCAATACAAATAGATTACCTCACCCACATTGTTGACATTCCAAAAAAACTAGTTCGTAACCTAGAAGGCTAATGTAACATCATGCTACTTAGCTATGCTAAATGGAAAATAAAAGAAAAATGTATTTGAATTCATTATGAGATACTCATAAGCACTTACTCTAGCAATTATAGTAATCAGACGATTCGTGACTATACAATCCAATCCATCATAGAGTTTTACAAAATGTTGTTTACAGAATAGGGAAACTTATATCACTACTCTCCACAAACACAATTTTCCTCTTTTTTACCCCCAAAAAACCCTTAAAGGACCAGTAATATTGATAATATTACTAAACACAGAATTTTGGCTGGGCTACACATGTATAGCTAGCTAGCTAGTTACTTGTCTAGCTAAATAGTAGTGTAGTAAACCTGAGACATATTGACTTATCCAGGTAACTGAATCTATGGATTCACCTCTTTCTCAAGTCATTAGCTAGAGAATAACATTACATTTGTTTTGTTACCGAATTCATGTCCAGATTTCTTTCTAACATTAGGTAGCATTATCCTACTTGAAGATGCCACTTAGTTAGCTAGTTAAACTAACATAAGCCACCATGTCTCATATTCATCAGTAGGCCAGTTCCAAATGACCTTTTTATATTACAGTATCTTCCATGCCCAAGCCACTCTCCTTAGATGCCTCTCACTAAGTATGAACACAGAAGATAGACATGGACACCTATGCTTTCTTCCAATAAAAAAGGAGCATAAGATTTGAATTTTCACTGGACAACAAAATAGTCTGTATATATCTCAAGGATGCCAAGGACACTTTCATACTGCCTTCATTTTCAAGAACTATCATAATTGTACATATACACAGGATAACCTGTGCCATTAGAACTACTTTAGAGCTTTACAAAGGGCCCTGCTTACTCCCTTCATTCCAGCAATCACAACATCACAAGCTCTGATCACGGGTCACCAGGTACACCCCCCCCCCCTTCATCTGTGTTGAATTACACCCACATTTCCAGAAGGCTAGCTCAACAATGAGGTTTAGCACCATAGACCCTTCAAGCTCATTTTTAACACACAATGACACAATGTCCTCATAGTCATGAGTCATAACAGCTGAGACAGGTTAAGACTCAGAAATTGAGAACAGATTATTACCTATGTCCAGACAAAGTATAAAGGTGTGTAAATTAGGGAAGTATAATGAACAAGGATGAACTCTGACATATCTAGCTATGGTAGCACAGCTAAAAGAATAGAGCCAGAAGAAAAGACAGACATGTGGGCACCATGGAACATCAGCACTCCACCTCTCTCAGTAAATAAATGTGATTGCCAAAAAAAAGTTGCATCATAACATCCAGTTTACCAGCACTCTGAATGCCCATGAACCCTCAGAGCTACACCTTTACCCAAGACGGGGGGTATTATTTAACCTTTACCCAAGAAAGGAAGTATTTAATAAATAACTATTATAAAAACCTTTACAAATAGGTTTTCAGGCTAATTATAAATATTGAGATTGTGTCTGAGGCTCAAACATTTACAGGATGGTTATTTTAAAGTGTGGGAAATTTATAGGAAAAGTCTCTGCCCTCTGCAGTAGATTTCCCTACTGGGGCTACTAATAAAGAGCACCTTTTGACCAAAGCAGATGTGATGGGTCATTGCAATGGTCTGGTGGAAAAATACACGGGTACACTGTAAGTGAGATACAAAAGAAAAGGTGATTATTGGCTCCCAGTGCTCCAGTGCAAAAGAAAAACTATATCCCATTAAAACAAACAAAACTATTAACACATTCAGTAAGGCACATTCAGTATTTACATGGCTTTACAATTTGAAGAAAAACTCCAATATACTTTCCAGAAATTATAATTGAACACCACCTCTCTCAAATCTTCCCTCCAAAACATTAAAAAACAAAACAAAGCAGAAAATTATGCAGTCATTTCTTGTCTTTTGGGCAGGAAAAGTCCCCATACAAGTCCTGTTAAACATACAGTACAGTTTCTTTTCCCACCAAAACACAAAAGTCTCTACACAGAAATAATCACAGGTAAGTTCATGTTTCTCTTAACCTATATTTGTTTACATACTTAAAATCTACAACATTTTCTGGCCAAATAAACAAACTCTAGTAAAACATTTATTAAACTTAAACTTAACATATTTTAAGAACAATATTTATTCTCAAATACTTACAATAAATTTCTCTTCCCCTGCAGGTTATAAATAATAATACTACCACAATAAATAACACTACCACTTCCCTGCATGTTAACATTCACTCAACCACATCATCAATAAAGGTTGGCCAAACAGTTCTTGCAGGTTAATTTACATAAATCTATATATAAATACACAGCATAGTTACATCTCAAACACAGAGTCCATATGAACACACTGTGGAGTTTGCTAAGCTACTGTGGGGCAAGGCCTTTCGGTGCTTTCTAGGTTATTAGAAGTATTTTATTAACAATACAAAATTTTACTGGGAACCAATGTAATATAGATGAGATAGGAGCACTGTGCTGAGTATAGGAGTGCTGTGTTTTGAATTAGCTGGAGCTCATTTAAGCATTTAGGGGTACAGCCAGATACTAAGACATTACAGTAGTCCAATCTGGAAATGATAAATGCATGGACTAGCTTTTCTGCATCATGTGAAGATATTATGTTCCTGAAAATGGAATAGGATTAAGTGAGCGACTGATGGAAAGGTGCATGCACAGAACCCATGTAATTAAGGAGGGGGGAACCATTGTTTATGAGCACATGTATTTAAGTGCTGTCGTCCCTAAAGCTAGTTGTTAAGTTAAACATTCAAATATGAAATGAAGATGCAGACTTCAGAATTAGTTAAAGAGATTAGCTGGTCCATCATTTATTGCAAGTTAATGTTAACAAGCATTACTGAGACTAGAGAATGTCTAGCAATCAAACAAAGAACCCACATTTTTATACAGTGGTCAGAATTGATTATGTATTTACCACACCATTTTACATACTAGGGTTTGCATTTGCCACCATTGCATCCAAACCAGACATTAGTCAACATATGCAAACTGATATTCGGCACCCACACCAGTTGTAACCCGTTACCACCACATTCCAAGAGAAGACTTCTCTTAACCTTGTCTTAAAGAAGAATGTTTTTTCTGTACCATCCTCAGCCTGGTGGAGAGGTCATATATCTTACCAAGAGGTCCATCAAAGGCTACCCAGGATCCTTTGCTAAAGCCTGCAGAGGCCTCTGGCCTGTACACAAATCATTCTAAAAGGACAAAGACTATACTCCTTTATGTTTTACTTTATTAATATATCTAATGCAATGTTAAGCCTCTTTTGCCTGTTAACACTCTTTTATTACCTCAGCGCGAAAACTGAACGGTATAGACGACGTAGGCTAGAAAAGCGTGGGGATGGCGTTTGGAAAGTGTTCTTGTCGGCGCGAACAGACACGGGAAAATCTCAGTGTTGCAGCAGAGTAGGCTGCGTCCTGAATAAAAGAAGAGCGATGGGAAAAGAAAAACATTTTAAGCGGGTAAGCGCAATTTCAGTAAATATGGCATATGATACTGTAAGGTGATGTTTAAATATGTGTTTTCATGTTTGTTGATTTTGTGCCTAATTTATGATGTGGGATAATCTGTTTCCTGATTCTGTGAGGTTTTTTTTGTTTTGTTTTGTTTTTGTTTTTTGCGTTGTAGGGTTTTATTAGGTGTGGAAATATTTTAGTTATCATAAATTGTACTGATGAAATTATTTATGCACGTGTGCACGTGTGACCACGTTAAATGGCAGTGAAGTCCTTTGTGCCTATCTCCAAACCAGATTCTTCACTCTTTGTATTTAGTTTTGTTTTTTTCAACTGTATTAATAAACTTGTTGTCTGCTCTGGTTACTGGTGGTGTTGCTTTTTAAAAAGGCCTCAGATCTTTGCAATGTTCCTGATATGGAAAAGGGCTGTCCTGGAAATATTTTTTAAAGTGAGCTTCAAATGAGAGACTGGGATCCATAATTACACCAAGATTTTTAAAGGTTAAAAGTTAACTGGCTGAGACATAAGTGAATATCATCAGCATTAGCAGTGGAAACTAACACAGTATTTACATATTGTAACTTTGAGCGGTAAGGAGGCGGACGTATGTGCGGAGAACAGCGAGATTTAATTGAGGAAAATAGAGAATCAGAGTCATTAAAGCAGTCCAGGGTCTAAGAGCCAACACGGAGAGCATGGGGATACATGATTAAACGGGACAAGAACTAGGATACATCAGTAACATACAATAATTCAATGACCAACAAGAAATGGTTTAAATACGCGAACTTAACGAAGGACAGGTGTGGAAAATCAAACAAGGGGCAGAATAAACGAAACTAAGCCATGGAACCAGGGAGTGCAGGAAAACAGACGACAGGGAAGTCAGGAGGGTGGCCATTCGTGACACACATAATGTCACCTAAAGGAAGCATATATAAACAAAAGGCCAGGGGCCCTAGAAGAGATTCTGATGGGACACCAAAACTAACTTTGGTGTATGCTGAGGCTCCATTTATGTTAACATACTGTCACGGGACGTTTTTTTTTCTAGAATCTTGGGAATAAATCGGAGGTTTGAGATCAGCCTGTAGTTTGACAGTTGACATGGGTTGAGGTTAGAATTTTGGATAAGTGGTCTGATTACTGTTAATTTAAATGATGTAGGTATGTAGCCAGGGAGGCATTTATTAAATTTAGTAATGTTTCAATTACTTCAGGTAGACTTTGTTTAAGAAGGTATGTGGGCAGTGAATCTAACAAGGAGGTGGAAGATTTTGAGTATAAGATTAGAGATGTTGGTTCAGGTTCTTGGATAGGGGTAAATGATTCTTGTGCCTTTATTGGCATGGTTATTTTGGTGTATGTAACTGCTAATGTGCTTAATTTTCTCTTTGAAAAGCTTCTACTTATGTTGTAAGTAGAGCTTTGGTGTCAGTTATATTCCTGTTTATTTGGGCAATTGTACTAAATAAAAATTTAGGATTAAAAAAAAAATTTTTCTTAGAGAACAGAGAAACCATTGAGCATTAGTAAGTGCTTTAACAAGGCTCTCCTTCCATGTGAGCTGGAAGAATACAGATTTCATGTGATGGCACTCTTTCAAGTCTTCTATTGTAAATTGAAAACATGATTACACCACGATACAATTTTTCAAAGTTTATTTGTCACGTACGTAGTCATACATGGTATAAATTGCAGTGAAATGGTTTTGTGCTCTGTCTGAGCTGAGGAAAGACACAGGGATATATATATATATATATATATATATATATATATATATATATATATATATATATATATAATGTGTGTGTGTGTGTGTGTGTGTGTGTGTGTATGTATATATACACAATGTATATATGTGTATGTACACAATGTACAATTCCAGTTTTACAATTTACAGTTTAGTTACAGTTATTTTATGATGTCTCTATGATGTTATTGACATCATACACAGTACACTGAGTGGTCCCCACAGTTCATCAGTTGCCCTGATTCAGGGCCCGAATGGCCTGTGGGAAGAAGCTCCTCTTCAGTCTCTCTGTGTTGGTCTTCAGGGAGCGAAAGTGCTTCCCTGACCTCAACAGAGAGAAGAGCCTGTTGTTTGGATGGGTAGGATCCTTCACAATGCTCCTGGCCTTGGTCTGGCACCGATTGTAATAGATGGTCTGCAGGTCAGGGAGTTCCGTATGAGTGATGCGCTCTGCTGAACGCACCACCCTCTGGAGCGCTTGTCTATCCTGCTTGGTGTTGTCTCCAAACCAGATTGTGATGGAGATTATTTCCCTGGCAATTTTTAAGGATCATTTTTTATCCTTAAGTGGAGCAACATCACTGAGTGTGCAGCAAAATGCTAAATGCTAACTTTTAAGCATTCAGTCATTTGTTCAAGTTCAAGTTTAGTTTATTTGTCACGTACATAGTCATACATGGTATAACTTGCAGTGAAATGGTTTGATTTGATCACATTCTGTAGGGTTTGAGAGTACCTCAGTCAGAAATTATAAATCTGGAGATTTGCAATAAATCTAGTTGCAGTGGCTTATGTGATTGTGTGTGGTAGTTAGGCCAGATCAGTATATTGTGGCTGATATGTAGTTCAAATTAAATGAGGGAATTGTCTGAGATGGCATCAGACTGGGGTAGTATGAATATGTTCTCTATGTATATACTGTATTGATGCACTAAATCAAGCATACGTCCGCCAGAGTGTATGGGTTCTCTTGTACACTGAGTGAAAGCAATTCTAGAACTAAAGGCAGATCAGAAGAACTTGGACACCATCAAAGTGAATGTTATAATGGCAATATGGTGCCAGTGTGTGGGGCTTGTCATATACTGTTGTTAGTTTTGTTTGTTTTTTATTATGAAATTTGCAGACTCTCTACTGACTTATGATGCATTTTGCCTTTTTTAATATCCAATACACCACAGAAAAATGATAAGGTATGACTTTAGCAGGCAGAGAACTTCTCTTCCCCCATTTTTATCAGAGATCCCTGCTTATGACTGCTGCACTCCAGCTCTACTGGCCCAGACAGAGAAACCCAAGGTAACGTCTAAACAACTAAAACACTGCATTCCAGCAAAAAATCTCATCCCTTGCGTGAAACACAGTGGTTCTAGTAGTATCATGTTTTAGGCCCGTTTTGCTGAGTCTGAGCCAGGACAGGTTGCCATCATTGATGGAACAATGAATTGCAAATTCTACCAGCAAATTCTAAAGGAAAATGTCAGGCCATCTGTCTGTGAGCTGAATCTCGAGGCTTATGCAAGAAGACAATGACCCTATGCACAGCCTATGTTATTCTACCAAAGAATGGTTAAAGAAGAATGAAGTTAAGGTTTTGGAATGGCCAAGTCAAAGTCCTGACCTTACTGCAATAGATTTTCTTTGGCTGGAGTTATGTCAAAATATGATAGGATTTTAAATATGCATTAATATTAATATTAAATATTTTTAATATTCATGTTTGCTGTCCTACCAAACCATTGTTCAAAGACTTTTTAAATATTATTTTCGGTTTAATCTTTGAGTATGTGTCTGGACCTACACAAGAACATGGACAGACACTAGATCTGTTTTATCATGTGGTTTAACTCCTTTTTAACAATTTAGTTTGTGAACCAGTTTTTTCTGATCACATGTCTGGCCAGCCACTGTCCATATATTGAATTCCTTGATTGCATCACATTTTTCTGCTTCTTTTAATGTGCTTGTTGAGAATAAATGTGGGCTTCCTCTTTGTGTAAATACTGAGGAGATAACCTCAATTTTTTTTTCAGCTGCAAAAATATTTTGGATAAAGTTGCCCAATCAAGAGTCATGTGTTCTAAATCTAAATCAAAGTTTTGGCTGAACAATGTTACTCGCACAGCTGGACAGGAAGGTAGAAGAGCTGAACACAAGTGGAAAAAGGCAAGTTGCAAGTGTCATTTGATACTTTCTCCAGCTGTCCTTTAAAATATCAGAAAATTAAGGACAAAAAGTCTAAATATTTTTTAAATATAATTTTAAAAAACGATTACAACCATTGTGTTCTTTTAAATACTATTAATGGTGTTTTTGATACCCCTCATTCATCTGGTTTTGAGGTCTCCTTGGATACCCATGAAAGTTTTCACATTTTTTTGCTGACAAGAAAAACCTCCATGAAGGGAGAAGCTGTGATGTTAGATTGACTGATAGGAGGAGGAAATGCTTTCTTTGTTTCTTTGTTGCCTGTGATGCTATGGTTGTTGTCACTCTGTGTGATGGCTTCTCTTGCTCCCTCATGATCACAGGCTAGCCTGTGCTAGCCGAATAGCATGATATTAAATCAGTCATATTTTCTTACATTTACAGAGCGGCGGAGAAGACACTTCATTTGAACAAGTAAAGCTCTCATAAACTATTGAACATGTTTTACACCAAGCAGAGAGAGATTTGTGGAACCGAGTGCAAACATAGCTTGCAAGCATAGCTTAAGAGCACTGTTGAGTAAGTTTTGACATTTTGAATGGAGTCCAAGTGTTTTGCATGTACAAATTTTGAATGGAAATAATATTGTCAAGTAGGTTATCAAGCTTTGAATGAAAGCAGTGGTTTTGTGCAGTCAAAGCACCGCTGTCTTATCAAAGTGTAACTCCTCTGCAAGTGAGGAGGTCCACCCCCTATCACAGTTACAAGTTCATTTGTAGTCCATGATCACACAACGTCCATTGTACATATGCCTTAGGTCGGAGTTGAGGTAGTTGGCCGTTACTCTGTCTATGTAGTCCCTTTTGGCTAGCCTGATAGTCCTTTACAGGTATAGGCTTTCCTGTAGGCTGTCAGGTCTCCAGAGTTGTAGGCAACAGCTCTGGCTCTTAGTTTGGCCCGAACCTCAGCATTGATCCAGGGTTTTTGATTTGGAAAGCATCTGACATTGATTTTAGGGACGATGCCATCAGTGCATTTACTGATATAGCTGGGATGGAGTCTGTGTACTTATTGATGTTGGTGCCAGCTACGTTGTGAAATAGCTGCCAGTCTGTGGACTCAAAGCAGTCCTGAAGTGTGAAGATGGCCTCCTTGCTCCATTGATAGACTGACTGGAAAACTGTTTTTTTTCCAGTTTGAGTCTTTGTCTGTATGCAGACAGGAGAAGAATGTAGGTATGATCAGATTTTCCAAAATCCATGCATAGGAGGGGTTTATAGCTGTCTTTGAGTGCAGTGTAGCAGCGATCAAGGGTTTCCTCTCCTCTGGTGTGTACACTAAGGTGTACACTAAGAAATAGTGCAAAATACAAAAATCTGCAGTTATCCTGGAGCTCTCACCAATGCAGCCATTCAAAAAATTCAAAGGCTTTTTTTTTTTAAGGCAGTGTTCTGCTTAATTACTGCCCATAAAATTGTAACCCTTGATTAACATTAAGCTGAACAATGGCCATTCTAAAGGAAAAAATATTTAATGGCTAGGCTCAAACCACTGATAGGATATGGATATGGGCAGGAGTAGGAACAGCAGCTGTGCCTCTTTTCATAAAACATCTTAAGTGGAATCTTCCCTTAAGATTACCCTTAAGTATTCCTTAAGTGTGTTGCACAAATGTTTTACCCTAAAAGTTATTTTAAGGGAAATGGTCATACGCCCTTATATTTACCCTTAAGTATTGATTTTTATTAAGTACTCCCTTAGAAACTATTATTGCAAAAATTACCTTAACTGTCAGTTCCCTTGGGATACTTTAATAACAAAATCTCCCTGTAAGATCAATCTCAATTGATAACACAGGCTGTTTAAAGCATCTTATATTTGTGAATAATCATATAGTCTACCTTCTGAGATATACATAGGGCCCTAATTTTGCTTTATGGCAAAATAAGATAAATTACAATTATTAGCTAACTAGAGCTTGTACTTGCCTTAACCTTGCATTCTAATCAGAATGGGTAACTGTCTCAGTGATGTCTTTGCAGTGTCAGACAGTTTGGCTGGGGCATATGCCTCCTATCAAGGTAATCCATATGTAACTAGGTAAACTACAAATGTATCTATTTTACTTCTTACAGTGTGTCAGCTCCTATAGCTAGCACACTCATCTCTCTAGTAAATGACACAAAGCAAAATATTTTTTGTGCATAGTTGTCAATGCTAAATGATTTTATTTTGTTGTTTTTCTATATTTTCCATCTTGACTATTTAAACTGGACTCTCAAAAGTTAAAAAGTTAAGCTATTACATTAAAGTGGTGTTTCACTAGTGACTATTGTCATTGAAAAAATAGAACATTACTGCAATCAAACTTCATTCGATGTAGTAAACCTCTCAGAATTTTCTCTTAATTAAAACATTTTAGGGCCTTTATGCAGCATCCTTAAGTAATTTTCTTGGTTATGCGAAAATAAACCCTTAAGGTTTATTCTTAAGGGAAAAATGTAAGATGTTTTTTGCAACCTGACAGTGTTCTTTAAAGGAGTGTGTGAAGTTCCATCAAAGTTCTTCTAGCTGTCTCTTTGTGTTCTACTTCAGAAAAATGAAGTAATAAAAATAAAGCTTCATTCTTTCTGAACAGCTATCTATCTGCCTTGTTTTAAAGGATGGACATATGCAGTTTATCTAAACAAACAAGGACACACTGTGTGTGTTTATTGTGTGTGTAATTTGAGTATGTTATTGCAACAATAATGCAGGAAATTCTCTTTAAGTAGCAAAATGGCTGATTTTATCACTCCCTGACTCTTTGATCCCCTGGCAGAGAAGGTGCGCTGATGCTTACTCTCTCTCTCTCTCTCTATCTCTCTCTCTCTCTCTCTTTCCCACCCTCCCTCCACACATTCAAAGTGGGTGCACGCTCACACATATGCACCCCAAAACCCAAATGCATGTCAGACAATGCATGTCTGACATGAGCTGTCTGTGTCAGACATGAAGTAGACTATCTGCTTAAAGGGAACAAAGCATGAGTGAAAATAGGTTGGTGATATAGTTTAGTCTGTTCCATCAGTGCTAACCACATATAAACCATGTCCAGTAGGACCAGTGTTTACAACAGTTCACTTATGTAAGGGCAATTACAGAACTATTTCTCCCATGTTTAGACTTTTTGAAATGGGGTGAGTGCCTCCATGGAGGAAATGGGGAATTTATGAACCAGATTGTTTCAGCTGATGTGATGTTAATTCCTATATGAAGGTAACTTGTGGCACTGCTATGGGTAAGAAGGGCTGGACTATGAAGAGCAAAATGCATGGAAACACTGAAGAGGATCTTCCGCTGATGACGTTTATCTTTAAGTAAATACTGAGCCAGTTTGTAAAGACCTTAGGAGCATAGTGTAGGCTACTATTGAAGAGCCACAGGTCAAAATGAGAAAATGTTCTTAGCTGACAGGAAGCTTTGGGGAGAATGAGGTGGTGAGGGGTGCAGAGCTGTCTGTGTGACTGGGACACAAACCTCTTCACTAACTCTTAGAATTCTATATTAGTGCTAGCCACTTTGCTCAGGAACACTAGGTGCCATCCTGGCCGAAAGACTCCCATTGCTGCTCTGAGGAGGAGTGTTTTTTTTAATGGTCTAAGCTGTAACAACTCAAATGTTGCAGCTTGGTTTGATGTCATTTTACAGCTTGGTTTGATTATTGTTGGGGTTTGAACTGGCTGTACAAACAGAGCGTCTTAGGCCCGATGGAGAGTTCTAATGACCTCTATTAGGTTTAAGATTTCAAACAAGCAAGGATGGTCTGTTACTCCGAGAGCTAGTATGTATACCTCCTTGGGTGTCAAAGTCATTGCCAGTCTCTCTCCAACCAATCTGCCTTAGGACGTGGCCTACATGTTACTTTATATTGCAGCACGTTTTAATAAGGAATTTATTTCATGAAAGCTCTTATCTCTTCTCACGGCCTTCCAGCCTCCATCTGACAGGTAAATGAACAAAGTAATATGGATTTGTGGCCCTCTCATCTGCTGCACTCTTCCCTTAATTTCTCAGGTCACTTGGGGCCAGTTATCCTCAAAGTGTTCAGTTAAGTTCCAATTTTACAAACACAAAAGTGAGGCACAAAAATGATATTATTGCCATCAACATATGATGATCTTTACAATGAAGATCTTTAACATATTTACTGGATCTTTACAATCCGGCATTTCTGACCTCATTGTGATCTCTCCTTAGTTTTATTTCTTTTAAAAACTTGTCTTCATATATTTAAATGCAAATTCACAGAGGTGTTCTGTTTTACCTTCTTTTTCATCGTTATTTTCTTTGAGACTGTTGGACTACATAAATTAGACACTGACTTGATCAATTCTTTCATGTATGTGGGTGTGTGACAGAATGGCAGCCAGATTATATAAAAGGTTCAAATGTAGTACACCTCAGAGAACACCTATGTCTGTGTCAGAGGCATGTTAAAACATCCAGACTGCATTAGTATTGCATTGCTGGAGTCTACACAGTGTTTATAGGTGTGCTTATCTGCAGATTAAGTGGACACTGCAGTACAGTTTGAAATCAGAAGCATGCAGAAATTACATCATGGAAATCAGGGCAGCTAAAGTGGGGTTAGGGAGGAGGACATGAGCACTGGATGAGCTACAGCCAAACATCTGCATCAGGTTGCTAAGCCTGGATGGGGGTCTGTAGGTGCACTGTGAGGTATGGCATGGCCTTACTATTGTTGACATAGAGAAGAATCTCAGCATCTCCAGTCAATTACTATTCTAAGCATGGCCTCATCTGGAACACAATTTCTGATGTAATTCCTCAAAATAAATTAAGTTGCAACCTCAACTTAATAGTCATGCAGTCCACACAGTTGTTTGGCTAACTCACTTAAAGAATTTTTGAATGGATTGTTAAGTAATAAAAAGGACTATCATTCTGCTGTGTGTGTTCTATGTGTCTGGTGTTCCTAAACATCAATTGCTCAAATTGTTTTCAGCCATGATTGTAGTTCACTTTGGATAAAAGTGTCAGCTAAATGTCATAAATGAAAACATAGAATACTGTAATTCTAAACTGTTTAATGGAAGACGAAAGCTCTGTTGTCTTCATACTTATTCATACTAATATATCATACTTGAGTCAATCAAAATCAACATTTCAGCTGGGGCTGGGACATTCCCCAAAAGTAAAGGCAAGCAAGCAGACTGTCACAGCTGAGTTTAGTAAATGTTATACTCTAGAACTGTTTAGGCCTGCTGTTTGTTTCACCAGTGTTCTGAGAATGGAGAAAGAACTTGTAAGTGATATCAAATCACAAATTAAACTTCAAAAATCTTGTGAAATCATCAGGAATTTATATTTATTTGTGTCTAAATAGCCTGCTTCAGACTACTAACACTGGCACAAATTCCACCCCACTCCTTTTGAAGGTATGGTGCCACCTCTAATGATGGGTATGTTGACTTGTGCATTCCTATTGTGGCAAACGTCATCAGTGAAAACAAGAAAATGAATTGACTAACAAGTTTTCTTAAGCGTTCATGCTGGTGATCATCAATTTTCATCAGTATTGGAAGTGACAAGTTACAAAGTAACGCATCACTGTAATTTCACTGCTTTTGGAGATAAAGATTAATTTATCTAATTACCTTATCAACTTAAATAATGCAATTACAATGAAATTTAAATGGCCTTGTTACTCGTTACTTTTCTCTTGTGTAAAGATATTAATAGACAAATGCAGCCTATTCTCCCAGTTTCCTGTTTATGATCTAGCTTCACCCAACATTACAGTGGTTCAATGAATTAATAAATCAGTCAGCATGAGCCCACATAATGGCCAACAGATGTGTTCAGTAGTCCTGCCTATGATGTTGGTGACATGTTTACCTCTTCATCAGATATGTGCATCACACACATTGAACCTCATTTCATGCACTGATGTGGATAAGTGGCTGATGTCAAAACTTGAAACAAGAACAATATACAGAAGTGCTACCACAAAATCTTCAGGGCTGTGTAATAAGGTGATTTGGTTCACAGTGGCCTCGGAAATTATGAACAAGAACTGTGTGAAGCAGGTGTATTAAGACTGGTATAATTCTGGATACTCCACAGACAATCAGATGTATCCAGGTGTTTTCTGTCCTGTTACAGACCCAAATACTCCTATGTACTAGGTTTGAGAGCCTGATTAGAACCATTAGTTGCCATAGTGAATAATTGAGGGTGCTTGCAAGAGAACATTTGCATTTCACACCTTGGACTACCAGGTATTCTTCGATTGGTCAAAACTCTTAGCTTGGATTGGTGGCACAATAACTTACTCCTTCTTTCCTCCCAGTTTTTGTCTTCATGATTATATATGATGGTGATTGTAGTAATAATAACAGAAAAATGGAGAAATTTATTGTTTTGACTTGTTTGTCTCTTCCTTGGCTTGTTGCAAGTGGTGATCCTGCCCTCTGCTAGATTCTCTTCTTGGATCATCTGGTCAATGTATTGTATTGTGCACACAGATTGGTTTAAAGTGGCTACAAGATACTGAACAAAGGTTTTGAAATCACAATGCATGCATAACATACTTTCAATTTTTGAATGTCGAACATTTTCTATTATCTCAAGGCTGCATTAACTAATCTATGCACACACAAATGTACATTGTGCACAAAAAAAAAAAAAAGTTCCTATCAAAAATCCTATCATGGCCCCTCCAGCGCTCCAAAGTTATGAAATAACCATGATTTGTTTATGTTACCTTACCTTGTTTCTGGATCATGTGTGCGTGTTGCTTTCAAAACATACTAATAGGCAAAAATACTAATAAGGAATACATTCAATCACATTAAGATGTAAAGCAGATAAAGAAATACGAATGCATTAGAATATGTGGTAGTCATACAACAGACTACAGGAATTACTTTCTCACTCGTTTTATCCTTTTTGGAGCTTTGAGTTGATGTCTGACTCCACTCTGTCCAACCACCCAATATTCTCTTGCAGCGAATAGTTAATTTGGCTCATGGCACATATTCTATGCATGAACTGACTCAGTGACCTGGCTGGAAAGATCCCCAATATTTTATATTCACTCAGAAAATGGACAAACCTCAGTAGAGACAGGTTTTGTGTAATATGTCCCAAGTGTGTGGACACATACACACTTGAAGAATCATACACCATCAGCAGAACTGCTTTAAAAAAAATCAGCAAAACTTGCTTATATTATTTTCCACAAACCCTCACTGGAGAGGGCTCAAGTGGTTAAAAAGTAAAAAAATATTTTTAAAAAGTATTTTTAAAAAAAAGTAAAAGTATTTTATTCAAGTCTACTTGCTACAAGAAGGTCCCTCATTCTTTGGAGACTTTTGTGAGTAAGGTCTGGATTTTGTATGAAGAATGTAAACACCTTAACATGCCTAACTAATGTATGATGCGGGGGGGGGGGGGGGGGAATAAATGTAAAATCTGGCAGGATGTTCTTGCAGAACCTAATAATTTTGTAATGATGATGAATATTTATAGGTTCCTTTAAGCATTCTCCATAGGCAGTGTCATGTCTTGTTGTTTTTAATTTGCTGATAGAAGAATGGTTCAAAGAAGAAAAAAAAGATTTAGTTGGAGTGATACCAGAACCTAAAGAAACCAACAGCAACATTAAGACATACCTTGAGCTTTTGGTTGATGACCTCAGATCTGTGGGAAGGAGCTGTCATGATGGACTCTTCACACTTGGGATGCCAGGTTTACAGAGCAGCTCTACTCTGTCTCTTAAATGATATCCCAGCTTCTCATAAGTGTGGTGATTTTGATAGCCATGGAACACTAAGAGGTAAGTTGTGATTTTTTAATGTTATTTTTATACTTATATTGTTCAGTGTTTTCTATTATATGGAATGAATCAAACAGTTAACCTTGTCTTATTTTCTTTTCAGGATGTAACAAATGTCTGAAAACATTTAAGAAGATATCATTTTGGGGGGAAACAGGCTTCTCTGGATTTCACTGTTGAACTTTGACTCTGTCTACCTCTGAAGAACACTAAAAATTTCCAAAGATGACAGAGAAGACCACAACAAACGCAGCCCAGAATGGTGCTATATGGTCTTAACTTTTCTTCCTATGATGCTACCCAATTCGGCCCATGCACAATTTACTTCTTGGAACTGCTAGACATATTTTAAAACTGTGGATTGAGCTTGAGGTATTGACCATCCAGAAGCTTTAGGAACTTTAAAAAAGAATGGACTTCCTCATGTTCAGATCTTGGAAGGATTCCTCAAAGATTTGCATCAGGGTTTAATGAGTTCACTGCAGACCAGTACAAAAACTGGATCACCATCTATTCTTTGTTATGTTTGTATGCTTAACATGCACTTACATTTAAAAGATTATGGCTCTGTCTATGCTTCTTGCAATTTCTTGTTTGAGCATTTAAATAGAATGTTGAGACAGTACTATAACAACAGAAATATTGTGGTTCTGGTTATGAGGCATTTTTAAAACATACTTAGCAGCTCCAGATGACACTGCAGAGTTCCCTTACTGCTAAAAAAAAAAAAAAAGAAAGAAAAAAAAAGAAACATCAAAATTTATTTGTACAGTGCATTTTACAACAGATATTGTCACAAAGCAGCTTTACAAATGTCCAAGTCCAAGCCCCCAGTGAGCAAACGAAGGGTGACAGTAGCAAGGAAAAACTCCTTAGAGCATGAAGAAGAAACCTTGAGAGGAACCAAGACTCAAAGGAGGGGCCCATCCTCCTCTGGCCGACAACAGACATCACAATAATAACAGTTTAAAGAGAAAAATAAATTTTACAAATGAAATAAGCAATTATTGTTTAGTCCAACTTTCTAGAAGTCCTAGTCTTGTCCCGAGGTGTGCAACCGGCCCAACCGGCAAGAGAATGTCCATTAAGGGCAACGGAGAAGTAGTTGTCTAGGGTGGGACTAAGTGTGGTGGGCTAACTATATTAACATCCTATCCAAAAAAGAAATAGGTTCACTCCATCACTCCACTTATGTACATAAAACAGTATTCATGTACTGTATGTCATCTGCAACAATTCTTATACCAAATGTGGACATGGTCAATGCCTTCCAGAATGTTTTATTAGACTCCAATAGACAAACGTTATCAATGTTGAAAAATATATATATCCTGATAGCTTAGTCTCACAGGTTGGCTGGTTGGCAAATGTTTGCAGTACAGTAAGAAGCCTTGGGTTGACTTTTTGTGTAAGCAGTAGGGCTGAAAGGTCTGCATGTGTTTGTACAGTGGTGTGTTTGTAATTTAAGCTTTGAAAAGCCTGTCCTTGACCCAACTGCAAAGGTGTGTCCTATAAAATGCAAGCCTCTATTATTCAACATGTAACGGCAAAAATAAATATGGCTGCACCCTCACCAAGACAGACATTTCTTTGGAAAAACTGTGCACATTTGGGGCATTCATAGAACAGAGACTGCACCATTATTCCTGCCTGTTCAGTGCATTACAAGCAGGTGGGTACTCAGTACAATGCGAGTCATACTAAGGAGGGAGTATTTGTGGTAATTTCATTTTACTCTTTGTTTTTGTAAACTTTATATCTTTTCGATTCATTTTACAATAAACTTTTATATCATATTGTTTTTCCTTTGATTTAAAAAGTCAGAAAACACCAAGATGTCTCTGCTATCAGGGATTCTTTGCTGGGCCACTTTCCAACAACATACAGTATGTGTAAAAGTGCTTGAAATTGTTTTTAGAAAATTGTACTGATTCAAGATAGTGTCTGTCAGATTCCAGAATAGAAAAAATTATAAAGCAAATATTGACAGTTAACACCTACTTTCCTGAACTTCTGGGGCGGTGGGCCTTCAGTACCTAGCTCCACCCAGATCATTGACTGTTATTGGCATTTGGAAGGCCAAACAATTAAACTAACAATGTGATTAGGTGGGTTCCTGAAAACGTCCATCTAACAGTTGTATTCATATATCTGCAGGTGTGTTTGCAGGTCTGCATAATATAGTTCTGCAGGTATCCAAATACATACTTTATTCTGTCAAGATATTTCCCAGACAGTACTTTTCACACAGTTGACATTATTTTCAACTGGATACTATAGTACCTTGCACTAGTTAAATTTAAAGGTTGAATTTTTTTTCTACCATGCCCTGGCTCAAATTTCTGAGATACCTATTGTTGGATTGAACAGAATCTACTCCAAACTACAGTTAAAATGTATCAGTGAAAGGGAACATCAGTTTTTCAAATAGTACTGTTTTGCCATGAAGCCACTTACTGTGGCACTGGGCATTCTACATGGAGAGGACAATTGTTTTTATAGAACAAACCTACCGACACTGAAATCATTGATGTTCATGACCCTGGATTTTAAAGATGGTCTTGCAATCCTTGTTGGCCTATCAGATGCAGTTGTTCAGGTTAGTTGTTCATTTGACTGATCTTTCATTCAATCACTCACACAATTACATTATTTTTAACATTTCACTCACATGGGTGTATAAGGTTATATTCTATATATGGACTCAAGGTAGAAGAGCCAAAACACAGATTGTACATAAATCTGAGTCTGGGTCGCAATTACAAACAGGCAGAAACATATACAAAACACACAACACAAACATAGAGCAAAGCTCATACTGTGAGCATAACAATTTAGACCTATAAACACAGTTTCATTTTATAGTGATTAATCTGTAGCCTATAGCTATATATCAACTATATTTATAATATATAATGTAATAATGTTTTATCTATTCTTGTTAAATTCTTGTCATTTATTTCAGGCAACTGAAAATAAAAATGCTGTTCTGGTTGCTGTGACACTACCTTACTTCAGGTTAAGTTGGTTATGCGACCAAGAGAAGAAGGATCTGGAAAAGAAAAGACTGGTAGCAAAGTGCTGAAAACATGTCTCCAAGCTGGATCAGCAGCAGAGAAAACTAAGACAATGCAGTGCCTGGCTCCTACCAAAAAGGAGGAATTATTTTCCTTTGAAGAGGATGAGGACACCAGTTTCACTGCTGAAACCTAAATAACCAAGTACCTCAAATCAGGAGTGACAGAGATAGACACTTTGTACCAGTTTCCAATAATAAAGAGAAGTTCTTAAACATATCGCAGGCACTTAATCCACTTTGTCAGCAGAAAGACTCTTTAGCCTCTGAAACCTGATTATCTCTCCAAAGATAAACATGCTAGTAGATCAGTTTGAGAAGCTTCTGCTCTTGAGGTACAATCATTGCTTTGATGGTTAGGAATGGTGTAGGTCACTGGATAGAGATGTGGTAGCCTTGTTAATATTGCTGCCTTACTGAAAAGTATCTGCATTTAGTTTCTTATGAGGTTGAAAACTGGAAACATTAATTTTATCCACCATTACTGATATCTTCAGTTGCTAAATGGTGAAGCGAGATTATTTTTGTTACACCATTTGAAGATACGTTTGTTAAACATTATATATCCAGATTATCATATCTCTGGGCTATATTGGATAGCATCTCAAGGCAACTGTATTTTGTTTGTCTTTGTGAGGCTGAAAATACTTTTAAGCTTGACTACCATTATTGAACATGATGTTCCCAGTTGGTGAATAAGTTGAGATGGTTTGAAGGACTTATGGTTGCAAATGATGAATCTTAGTGTGTTTTTGTTTTTGTAAATCACATTTATTTATTTTCTGTGATAAGAAATTAATGCTAAATGTCTGAGAAACAGTTATTTCATTTCACACTGACAAAACCATATTAAAACAGACTTGAACAAGTACTTCATTTGAAGGCCTGTTGCGGCTACAATAAACAGGCCTATTAAAACATATCTATTGTGTTTTGTTATTTTACTACTTACTTTTCATCATAGTGATAATGAAAATGGTAGACAAAATTTGTTATTTTGTCCCACAAACTAAAATAAAATAACTGTGCATTGATAAGAGAATTGAAGCAACATTTAAATGATGCTTTTATATGTAGTGTTTGGTAATGTGATTCAGTTACTTTTAATAGGAATAACTAGTAAATGTAATGCATTACTAATTTTCATTAACTTGCACAACACTGGTATTCCAGGGAGAGGTATGTGTGGAAGGAACAAACCTGGTATTCAGATTACTCAAAATGAAAAAGAAGTCATGGTGGAAAACTAAGTCATCAAAAGCAAAAGAGGAAGAAAGGGTGTGTTAGAATTGTATAATTAAAATTTATCATGTTTTTAAACTAAAGGAATATAAAGTCTGAATTAAAATGCCTGTGGAGGGAGATATGATTATACCAGTGTAACACACAATGTCCAATGTCTAGATATGTTGTATGAGCTGATTAGGGAGTAAGGCCACATCTCTAATAATTACCTCAGGACTTACTGTGTTTGTAACAGTTGGCCTCACTCGGCTACTGATTGACAGAGTTCTTTTTCATAAGACAAGACAACAGTCTTGCTCAACTACTTCTGGGCCTTGGCTGACTGTTGCTATAGCTGCTGTTCCCATGACTTCTGTTCTCATGGTCTCTATTTTGGAGGGAAGTCTGCCTGATTAAACTAACAATGGTGTTATTTTGAGTGGTTCCTCCGTTTTCTGGTTCAACCTACCTCCTTTCCATAGTTTACTGTTGTTTATTCTCTGGGGTAAGTAACAAATAAGTAATTATTAGACAAACATTCAGAGATTCAGCGCTTGGATATGTGTAGCATCTATTCATTGTAAATGTTTACTTTAAGGCTGGATTCCAATATGACACCCATTTAGATAAATCTACACCGAAGGACCTCTGAGCTTTCATGCAGTCTGCCTACAGGAAACCAAAACTGGGACAGAACCAACAACAGGCCATGTCTGCACCTTCAAGTGTCTTTCTCTCTCTCTCTTTTTCTCACCTTGCTTCCCACCATGTCTCACTCTTTATCTCTATCTAAGCACCCCCAACCCCTACCTTCCACACCGACATGTTCTGTGGCTTTGTATGGGTGTGTATTTCAGCTGTGTGTAATATCAGAGCTGTGCAGGCTGGTAAAGCGGTGTGTGTGTATCCACTCTCCTAACATCCATTTTGTGCTCAGGGAGGGAGGGGTGTTGTACCAGCTAGACAGGACAGGAGACTTGCTAATGCTTCAGACTTGAACAGAAAAATCAAATCAGAGTCAAAGTCCTAACAGAACAAAGTCCACAGCATCCCATCTCAACCCCCACTCCAACATACACTGTCTACCCAACTCAAAAACATCAGACATACACTTTTACTTTATGTGTCAGTTTAGGTATCAGATATGGCTGAATTTTTGGAATTTGCACTGTAGTGAAATTTGATTATTTTATTTCACAAATTACATAGTTTAATGAGGCTGTGCCTTTGTTTACACTTCCATTTTTTCCTTCTTTCTGCCTTTCAGAACTGTCAGAGGTCTGAACAGAGGTCTAACAAGGTTAAGCAAATAACCACTCCTTCCTCTTGTACTTATTCAAAACTCCCTGAAATATTCCCTCTTGTGGTGAGTTTACTTCTGTGTACTCACAGTCCTCTGCACACTCTAATGAGGGAAAACAGCTGATAAAGGAATTACAAAGTGTGCAGTATGAACATTATTTAACACCACAGCTGCCATTAAAACACACACACAGCTTTAGAAAGGCTTTTGATTGTTGTTGAGGGTGTCATCTATTCAGTTCTTGATTGTGTTGTGGGTACTGCTTTTTGGTGGGAGCATGGTAGGCCAACTGACTTTCAAACTAAACTCCACTTCCAGTTTACCTTCTGGACTGATAGCACTGTTCAAATATGTCAGAACATTTTTAATGGAAAAACTATAAAGGACAAAATTTGCCAATTTCTGACAATGATATTTCCAGTAAATTCTCAGTTTTACCCTTGCTGAATCGGAGATGTTAACATAGATATTATCTAATAACACCGGTTTTGGTAAAAGTGGGATGTAAAAGAAAAAAATATTAACTGCTAACAGAGTCTGGATTAATGCTGTTACATAAATATTTTGAAAATATATTACCCAGTAATGTTTAACTAACTAGGCTGGAAGCTGCTGTTATTGAAGGAAGTGGATCACAAAGTGTTGCCATAGCTTACAAGTGCAGTCAGAGGGAAGATAACAGCCAAACACGACTCTCCCAGCCTTACAGAGGGCAACAGCCTTTTCCTGTCTCATGTTGCATGTTTGCATTAAAAGCACATCACTTTATTTGAAGAATGATTTCAGTTTTTTAGGGGAGAAACCTTATCGAAGGAGAAAGTTAAAATAATGTTACATAATGAGATAAGTAATGGATAAGTAACAGATCAGAATCAGCCAGATGCTTGCAGATAAAAGTAAATGTTTTTAATGATGAAAGGGCGATCCAGTAACAGACAACAGGTCAAAGTCAAAACCAGTAAAATGAGAATTCCAAACCAAAAGGTACACCAGGAAGAGAGTCAGAAACAGTCCAAGTCAAAGCCAGAGAAAAAACACAAATACAAGCTACCAAATCCAACAGGGAAAATCCAAAAGCCAGTCAGGAAACAGGCGAGGACAAAACACAATGAACCACTCAGTATGCACTGAAATAACAAGGGCAATACTTCATACTGGAATAAACGCAACACAAGTCTTAATAGCCACGGCAATGAGGAACAGTTGTACATAATTAATATTCTGATGAGGATGAATGTGAGCTTGATGTTGATTTGGGTGATGGTTGACTGTAGAAGTACACCTGATTCTCCTGGGGATTCTGGGAAGGGTTGTATGGCTCTGACAGGCTTATGGTGCCAGAGGGAGGAATGACACAAGGGCAGCAATTTTTTAAAACTGTATTCTCTGAGCAAGGATTCTTGAAGCATTTGGTCAACAGTATTCCAACTTTTTACTAATATGACTGTCTTTATTTATTTAACCTTTATTAAAAAAATACAAACACCTTTCTCTGGATGGCCTGATGCTGAGCTGATATCAGTCACACATTTAGAAAGAATATATTACATTTTACAAATATGAATTGGTTTGGTTTATATTGCAGTTTGTCATCACAAAAGACACAACATGAACTACTGTAGTGAGCTTCCTCGGCTGCTACAATAGGATACATTCAAAAGGTGCTCTCAAATTCAGTCCTGTTAACCTTTACTTTTCTAACAATCTTTCTAAACATTCTTCTGGCATGTACAGGTGGCTAGAATGATCTAAAAATACATCTTTGTGGAAGCACATCATGTGTAAGAGACACTAATGGAAAAGATGACCTTGAATTGTTGATGAAAGATTAAAAAATAACCAAAGTAAATACACAGAGGCATATTTACAGTAATTCTCTTAACAGTGATCTATTTTAGATGCATGACAGTGTGCTTAAAGTTGCAAAGTGCCATCAACACATGAGATTTGTTTTATATTGATTTAGGTGATTTGTCCTTGCCAATATCAAGAAAAATCAGTGCTTTGAAACTCCTATCCTAAACACTGCAGTTAAAGGAATAGGACTGTTGTCAAGAAAACTCAGGCTACATTCCACATGGTCATCATCACATTACAGGAGATCAGAGAGTCACACAAACACACACACAAAATAAAACTGCAGTCCAACATCAGGGAGGGAAAAAGTAAATGAAATGCAACATTTTGTTTAAATTAAATTAAATTTTGCACTTCAAAACATATCATTGTGTTCTTACAATATGTCATTTCAGTTTCATATATTAATTGTGGAAACACAAGTCTACACAATTTTATTATTAATACAGGTAGTCATAATTTATGATAAAACAATAAAATATATTTTATATTTTATCAAGATAAATACAAACCAAAAAATGCTTACAATCAGTAATAAATAATTTTATAAGTTAAATAAGCCCTGCCAAGATAAACCTTCAGTCTGAAAGTTTTTACAAAGAACAAATATGAACAATAATAAAATTGCTGTAATAATAATAATAATAATATATTAACCATAATACATGTAGTAATTTTGAATTAATGACTGAACATTTTGTTGTGCTAAATGGAGGAAAATTAGACACTTGACAATTAAACACTGTGAAGTTGACTGAGTCTGTCAAACAAGAGAGGAAGGGAAAGTTGACTAAAGTTCTTGTTCATAGCTGAAAACTATAGCATACACCACTCAGGTATCTTATATTTTTGGGACTGTTACTATGGCAGCAACACATACTGACTGACATCTTAGAACCACAAGAAAACATTTCACATCTCTGTTGATTCTTTGCAAAACATCCAAGTTTTGTATAGAAAAAGTAGCACAAGGTCTAGGCACTTTACATAATGGAAGGCCATTTCTTTTAGCCATTTAACAGAGACTTACCTGAGGTTATGGACATTGGGAGCTGCTTATTGCATTCCCTAGTTTTTTTTGTAGGAAGGCCTGCTGTACTGGGAAGAGGCTTCAATGCAATGCCATAATATCTGGTTAAACAAGATTCTTTTACATTTTACCTTGTTACAAGGACCTTGTCATGTTCACTATATTTGTATTTTGGTTTTTCATGCAAAGAGAGAAACGTAGATATCACATAAATACCAACCTTACTACTGTTTTGTATTAAAATGGACTGTTGGGCCCGTGAGGCTCAAGTCAGTGCTACTTACGGAACTAAGGATTCTGGTTTGAATCAGTAGCTATGAAAAACACTTTACTGCTACATCCATCCACTTCTCTGCTGTAAACAACGGAGAGGAGGGAACGATATGGTGGCAATCATGCTATCTCTACATTCACAAATCCTCAATCTCACTCACTCCTAATCATCAGAAATGGACAGCCGGCTGAAAATGGGGAGTCTGCGTGTAGCATCTAGCACTGGAGATTCAGAATCACTGTAGCTGCCCAAACTGCTCTGGTAACTGTCAGGGTCAGAGAGGGAGTCTGTTGGACTTGGAGGGGATTGTGACATTGGGCACATAAAGGGCATGGTGGGTGAGGGCAGGGCAGGCATGTCCAGGGCTGGAGGCCCATCTATGTTTGGCCCAAACAGGCTGCCAAACTCCTGGCTAGAGTAGGTGGAGGTGCTCCCTGGCCACTCTGTCAGTTCCTCCATGGAAAACAAGGGTGGGGGTGTAATCGAGGTGGGGTTGTCTGTGGTCCCCCTGAAGCTAGGAAACCAAGCAAAGCTCCAGCTGTGCTGGAGGCATGGGCACTCCAGCTTGTTGAAGGTGAGAGGGGGAGGCCCATAGCACTCCTCTGCATTGTGGATGAAATGGCAGCGTGAACCATAGGGACAGAAGCCGATGGTGTGGAAGGTGCGGCATGGCTCTGTCTTGTATTTGGGATGGCGGCTCAGGCTGCGCAGCTCATGCAGCCCATGAGCAAATTGGCACTTATCGCCATACTTACAGGAGCCGTTCTCCTCAAAGGGCCTGCACATCTCAGTTTTGTAGCGGCTGGAGATAGTCTGGCTGCTCCCACCACTATTAACGCAGCTAGAAGTCGTTGGCTTCAGCCACTCCCTGGTTTCAGAGTAAGAGCGCTCTCGGAAACGGTTCTCCTTGTTGTTGCTGCCATTTTTAAGGGTTGGGGTATCCATCTTGAAGCTGCTCGTAAGATGGTTTGTGCTACATTTGGAGCTGTGTATAGATTCAGAGTGGCGGCACTGGTAAAGTCTCACTGCAGAGGCTCTGATGACGTTTCTGTCCAACAGAGAGGCAGCAGAGGTGGAGAAAGGTCTGTCAGCACCAGTACAGAAGATAGACTCCACCTGTGGCTGAGCAAAGCCACTGCTGTAGCTCAGCAGTTCACTGGTCTGAAAATAATAAGCATCAGAGGAGATTGCTAAAACTGGACATTCAGCTGGATCCTCACTGTGTTGGAGATGGACCTGAAGATGCTTTACCATCATCTTATATCTTATGTGGTAAGATAGGACAACAGGAACAACAGTAGCAGTTAAAGCTGTCAGTGTTCAGGGCTCACTTAGAATCTGTTCTTAAACTTCAACCTGTCTTATTCCACACCTTCAGTATACATTTTTATTCAACCATAAATAACACCTTTAGGAGGGGATGATACACCATCACCACCTGCTAGAGTCATGGTGACTATAATTTTGCACTCAGAAGAGTATGTCCCTCATGAGTACAGATAATAGTCCTTTAAAACATTTAGCTAAAAAAAAGTCTTATTATTATATAGCTCCATTGAAGATTAAATGACTGAAAAGAGCTAGTAATAAAGGTCCCAGAACTGGTTTTAAAAATTAGGGTACAACCTTTCATACACTGGGATTTGTCCTAAGAATCATATAAATAGTGATATTAACTAATTTTTTTTGAACAACATAAACAATGTTTTCAAGGTAACTTTAATTAAGGTATTAGTAGGCTAGTAATTATCCTTCTTAAATATTTGTATTATAATAAAAACATAAGAAAGACGATATTTATACAAAAATAAGTGTAATGTGTATCCAAAACCCATACCATGAAATAGAATGTCCATTGAGTTTGCAATTATATGCAATTATATTTACATTTAATATGCAATTATAATATGGAAATGAATCAATGACATGTTTCTGTAATAAACATTCAAGATGAACTGTTGCTTAGGTCAATCAATATACTATTCCAATTTAACAACGAAAATTACTTATACTGAAACTCAAATCCTGTTCAGCCTCATTTTGTAGGGAAACAGCGGCCCAGCTATTTGGTTAACTGGCTGATCGAGTCAATCGCAATCATAACATACATATGTGATGCGTAAAACCGAGATTAAAAGCGTGAAGTGAGGCTAGTGTCATTTTGCGAGTCTTAATCTTTTCTTAATCTATTATTATAGATCATGAGACACCATCTTAAGAAGGGGGAATAATCCAAGATTGAACGCTCTTGGCTCAACTGTTGCAAGATTGCGTCTACAAAAAAGTACAGTGTGCATTTTTCAGTTTGAAATACACGAGTTGTTTTTACAGCCTGTATCGAACGGTCTAGCACAATAAATGTACAAAATAGATCAGTTAAAAATGCATACCTTATTCGTCATTTCGAAGTCGAAGAAATGAGATCCAACAGTTGCCGTCATTACTGCTGATCGAGTATATCTGAAGTAGTTACAAGTTGACAAAATGATGTGTTTTAAGGCACGATGGGTATATTCCTGGGTTTGTGGAACTTGCGTCCCGCAAAAAAGCCCCCTGTCCTGAGAAAGTTCAGCGCATTTCCTTTATAAAAACTAGCACAGTTTTCTTCAAAGAGAGGGAGGGAGGGATTTTTCTCGGTGATGAACGCTTGGATATCGGTGATAACTCCTCCTCTTTTCCGCACGTCTCTCATGGTTTGACAGTCAGAACACGCCAACTTCAGGCAGTTTCAATCTCATAGCTGTAAAGACATAACCACTGCTTGACTGTTTTTCTTCCTAAAGTGAGACACCACGTGTCACTTCAGAAATATTTCACAGTTCCTAAATTAAACTTAATATTTTCAGATTGATCTTTTTTTATTTAAATAAAAAAAAAATATATATATATATATATATTTATTTTATTAAGGTGAAATAAGATGTAATGATAAAATGTGCAACATAGTCCCTTTTAACACTTCAAATATGAATACATGCTAAAGCTATGTAACAAATGACTTTAATAAATTTGTAACTTGTCAATTCAGTACCTCAGGAGGTCTCTACCCACCCTGTGTGCTATAGTGTATTTTTGTTTTGGGGGTCTTGGCTTTGGGCCCTGATTGTTTGCAGGAGGTTTGTGGTCAAGCTTTCTATGCCTCTGTTAGTTTTTGGTTGCATTCTGCTGTTTTCCACAAAAGTCTAAACAGTTTCCACACATTCATTTAAGCAGTCCTATCTCCACACACCCATACATCCATATAGCCTCTCAGCAAAATCCTGAACTCTCTGATTGCATGGAATATTTAGAGAAGCATTTCTCAAGGTCACCACTCAGCTCATCTGTGGTCTTGCTTGAAAGCACAATCCATGGAATATTCAGATTATTTTGTGTCCATTATCTTGCCAGACAACTGAGATGTACATTAATTTTTTAAGCAGTTAATCAGGGAGCAAATAATTTTCATGAGGCCTTAAAAATGTATCATACAGCAAACGTTCCTCCCTCTGAGGAGTTTGAATATGACTCTCAATTTGTAAAACAGATTTTTGTATCTTGACTTTAAAAGGCATTGTACAGTGGATACCTGAGAGATGGAGAGAATCCTGAAATTTTAAAGCCTGAAAAAAGGCAAAAGAATGTGCTTTAGATCTCTGCAGCAGTACAGCACACTGCAGTTCCATATCTGTCTCTCCTTTTTAAATTATGATCTTGTAGAACAAAAAGGTCATACTCAAGGCACACGAGCAAACTCCAGATGTGGTGTAATGCAAGTTCCCAAGTCAGATTAATTTGTGTTTCTCTTCTGAATGGGTATGTCAGAGCACTGGGTCTTTTACAGTCTTGCTGGAGGGCACAGTTCATGCTTTCTTCCCAAGGCTGTTCAAATATTTAGTTAATTAATATTAATATTCATATTATTCTCTCAGAACTTCCAATTGCCTAAGAGCAGTAAAAAGAAAAGGCAATGCAAAAAGGTTGCTCAAATTTAGAATGCCTTTGCAATAATAAACATATAATGGACAACCATATCAGCAAAAGACCCTGCAGAGCTCCTGCTTGCTGTAAGACATAGATAAGATGTCCCTGTAGCTTCTTACACACATCCAGTGGCTCTGAGAAGGAGGATGAATAAGAATATGAGAGCAACAGTATGGGCAGCCAACAGCCTCACAGAGCCAAGCAGCAAAGGAAAACACAGCAGTCAACTGTTCAGTACCACAGTGTATTCAACAAAAAAATAAAATGTTTTGCATTTGAACTGGACTCAAAGCCCTGTAGATATTATGTGTGATATATGTTTTAGACTAAGCTCATTGTACTATAAATAAGATAAAATGTCTTGGACCTATATAAACTCAGAGTTGTCTACAGTTTCTTGTGTCCCCTTTGGGAGTGCACTGACTAGAGCACATATTATAGGCTTCCAGTGATAATAACTGTTCATTTTCCACTTCTCCCCAATTAGCTGAGAGGGAGGGTTTGGTCCAAAAGCTCCAGAAGCAATTGGTTGTTTCCCCTCAAGAGAGCTGCAGCTCTGGTTTTTGGGCTGGGAGTTTTCAGGCCTTGGGCAATATGACCCATTTGAACAAGTCCTGAGTGTTTAGGGTGCCTACACTGTGTGGCCACCACTCAAAGAACTTCCACAATCGTTTGTGTAAGGCTAATAAAAGGATTCAGGGGATTTTTTCATCTTTGGCTAATACAGGTTGACACAACCATGGATCCTAAGAAGACACATATTATTTATAAACCTTGTAAAAACAAATCTATGAAAGACAAGCATAAATGTTTGTTGAATGTTGCAGTAGGCCAAGGGGAGTGTGCACTTTCGGTCATGCTGGATTGAGTATTGTCTGGTCCTCTCGTTTTAATTTATATGAAGCAAACTGGCTTTTTCTGTCATTTACTACCACAAATTGTCAGTTCATCAGCTGTAAAATACATAAACTGTGTCATTTATTTTAGAACTGGAAAAAGTGTATGAACAATTAAGATTTATTTGAATCTTCATACAGTTTTCCTGCACAGCACAGCACAGTACAATAGCTCTCTTGTAATTTGACACACACTTTACTATTTACTATTGACAATCATATTTTTCCTTGTTTTCTATTGTTATCTGTGTGGAAATCCCATGTTTTTTTCAACCTGTGTTCTCTAAAAGGGCTCTTAAAAATATTTGACTACTGACTTGGTTGGCTTTTGCAATTGAATGTAGACTGGTTAATTTTGCAGTTCACTATTAATTTAGTGTTTTGGATGTCACCATGTTTGAGACCAGAGAGAGAGAGAGAGAGAGAGAGAGAGAATGGGAATTTTGTCTGACATGGGAAGTTCATTAATGTGAGGAAGCCAGCTGTGACTGATTTTACTATGGTATTTTATTTTGACAAAAGCCCATGGGGCGATAAGAGCATATATTTTTAAACTTGATTGTTGGCAAAGTTTCACCATTTACAGAGCTGGACTGGAGGTTACCTTTAAGTACAAGAACTATTTAGTTTTTTTACTTGCATGTTTTTGTTTCCATCTTTCATATAAAGACCCTCCCTTTATGAAAGGAGACATGGGTCTTTTTATGAAAGGAGACATGGGTCTTTTCAGTATTTGGTGGTGCTATATAGCAGCAGTTTAAGCAAAACAAAATATCTATAAAGCCTTTATAAATACTGTAGCACTATTGAACTTTTTCTAGATATTTTGTTATTTTAATGAATGAATAATGTTACACTTATATAGCACTTTAGCAGAACCCAAGGACAATCAACACATCTTACAATCAACAACAATTTTTATATCCAGTCAACAAGCTTATTTTATTTAATAAAACACTATTCCTATCTGTGCATTGTTAAGATCTTGGACAGCTACTACAAAGTTTGAATGACTGTATACATCACCACAACTCATAAAATGAGTAAAAAAAAAAAACAGGAAACAATTTGTTGCTTAGATTAAAGATGATATGGAAAGGTCATCTTATATATAGAGAGAGGAAATAAAAAAATAGATGAGTTAGAAAGAAGGGGTAGGGTACAAAGTCTGGAGAATGAGAGAGAGAGATTGGGTAAAGTGGTTGGAGAAAGGGTGGTGTTGTGCCTCTGGAATGTGGGGGGCCACTCATGCTGAGACTGATTTTCTCATTTCTCTCTGCTGTAATATAAGGAGATGTTTTTTTGTTTGTTTGTTTGTTTTTTTGGTCACAGGCCTGGGCCATGCTCAAGCTGATTGTGTGCATATGTATTTTTGAGTACTTGTGATGCTGTGTCCTTGAAAAGACCAAATCTACCCAGGTAGGAGGAAGCATAAAAATGTCAAAACTTTAAAGCTCATTTCCAGCCATTGTAAAATATTAGAAAATTAACTCGAGATTATATTTTTATTTATTTTTAAAATATTGTTTTTGCAAAGTTGTCATGACTTTGCTGACATGTTGTGTGTATGCTTTAATTGACACGTGATCAAAGTCAAGTTTATTTATATTTACATTTACATTTACGGAATTTAGCAGACGCGCTTATCCAGAGCGACTTACAAAAGTGCTTTGTCATTTACTCATAGAATATATCCTAGTACAGTACAGTAGGTTAGAATCAAACATTCCAATGAACTAGAATACTGTAGAATACAGGGATGAATGCTGATAGCTAGAAGTACAAAATACATAAGGTCTATCATAAACAATGACAAGTGCAATAAACAATAAGTGCTACAGTTTGTTAAACAACATAAACAATACCCTACAATAAGTATTAATTTAGTCAGTCAACATGGGAGCAGTGTTAGTTGTCCTTTAAATATTCTGCAAATAGATGGGTGTTCAGTCTGCATTAGAAGACTGCAAGGGACTCTGCTGTCTGGACAGCAAGTGGGAGTTCATTCCACCATCTTGGAGCCAGGTCAGAATATAGTCTCGATGATTGTCTTCCATGAGGCCTAAAGCACACTATTTCAAGCCAAGCCAAACTTGAGGTTCGAAGTACTCGAGGTATGGATCGGGCTTTGACCATTGACCTCATGTATGAAGGGGCTGGTCCATTTTTGACTTTGTAGGCAAGCATCAAGGTTTTAAATCTGATGTGTGCAGCTACAGGGAGCCAATGAAGGAAGCACAGCAGTGGAGTAATGTGTGAACTTTGGAAGATTGAAGACCATTCGTGCTGCTGCATTCTGTACAAGTTGTAGAAGTTTGATTTATATAGTGCTTTTTACAGCACAAGTTGTCACAAAGCAGCTTTACAAATGTATGGGTCCATATCCCTAATGAGCAAGCCAAGGCTGACGTAGGCAAGGACAAACTCCATATGTAGGGATTAGAAATAAACCTTGGGAAGACCAAGACTCAAGAGGGAACCCTTCCTCCACTGGGCAGTCCAGCTAGTACCAGTCCATACTTTATCATGAAACTTTTAGTCCTAGTAGCTAGTTCAGTGATGTGGATCCTCAGTCACTCCAGTGGGTCTATGGTGGGTGGGCGAGGGTGCTTCGGCTGGCAAAACTGGAACATTTTCTAGATGTTTTGTTGCCGATGAGCATGACTAGTCCAGTGTTGGCATCATCTATGCAGTAGCATGCAAATAGAACAAAAAGATATAGATTAGATTTGTCAAGGTATACATTACATGAACAGTCCATATACAGTGCATGAGCCAGCGATTAGTATGTGGCTCCAGCAGGTTTATCTATAGCAACACAACTAAAAGGGAGGGCCTGAGGGTGACCACATTCCTGATCATCCAGATTATCATCACAAACTTGTCAGCAGATGAGGGTGACTGGACAACAGTAAGGTAATAAAAACTGTTTACAGGAAAAAAAGATGTTTAAACATTGAATTAGAAATATTAATAATATAAAACATAAAAGATCATTAAAAAAAAGGAGATTAAGTCATTTTTTAAAATGAGAAGTCTTCTCTTGGAATGTAATGATACCAAGCTCCAACTGGCATAGGTACTGAATATCAATTTGAACATATTGACTAATATATAGTTTGGATATAATGTTGGAGATTCCAAACACTAGTATGTAAAAGAAGGTGGTGTTACATAAGTTACATAATCACTCTTGAAAACTGTATAAAAATTTGGTGTCTTTGTGTGCTTGTCAGACATTTTACAGAGGATGCCTCAATAATGCTTGATGATGTTGATCTGCAATAAAGAACGGAACCAGTTATTCTCTTCAACTAATTCTCAAATTTTTATACTTGAATTAAATAGAAATTATTATGAGGCATACTGAGGAATTTAGGAACAACAACAGCATCAACATCTCAGATTACCAGAAAACTCTATGCCTGGGGGCTCCAGGCTCTGTACATTTATATGCAGAAGGCTAACTGAAAACCTGAGAAAATAAAGTCTTAAGCCTAGATTTAAACATTGGGAGTGTGTCTGAGTCTCAGATTGAAGCTGGAAGGTTGTTCCATAACTGAGGACCTTTATAGGAGAAGCCTCTACCCCTGACTGTAGTCTTACTCATTTTAGGGACTATGAGAAACTTTGCATTTTGAGAGCACAGTACGTGAGGTGGGTTATAGTATTCATTGAGTTCACTCAGACACTGTAGGGCCAGACCATTTAGCTCTTTGTCAAAAATAAATTTTAAAATAGATCTGAAATTTAAGTTGGACCCAGTGCAGAGCTGAAAGAGCAGGACTAATGTAATCAAATTTTCCAGCCCTTGTTAGGACTGTGGCTGCTGCATTCTACATTAGTTGGAGTTTATTTAGTGACATTTTAGAGCATCCAATTAGAAGCCCATTACAGTAATCCAATGTTTATGAGATAAAAGTATGGACCATTTTCTCTATCTGATAAGGAAAGTGTCTCAGTTTAGCAATATTACGTAAATGGAAAAAGGTTTAGTAACATTACATACATGTGTGTTAAATGAAAGGTCAGAGTCAATAGTAACACCTAATTTTTTTTACAACAGATTTGGTTGTTACTGAAAAGCCATTAAGGTTTAGAAGAATATTAGATACATTGCTTCTTGCAGCTTTAGGTCCAAGCAATAGCATATTGGTCTTATCGCAATTTAGAAGGAGAAAGTTAGTCAGCATCCAGTTTTTTACTTTACACAGTCCTCAGTTTTGTTAATAGTATGGACATCATCAGGATTAGAAGATACATACATAACTGAGTATTGTCCATGTAGCAATGGCAGCTAATACCACGCTTATAAATCATTGTGCCTAATGGTAGCATATGTAATGAGAATAATATGGGACCCAGTACTGACCCTTGTGGGACACGATCTTTTACTATTCTGAGCTCAGAGCATTCATTATGTACAATGACAAATTTATAATGATCTGTCAGATAATATTTGAACCAAGAGAGTGGTTGACCTCTAATACCAACAAGTGTATCCAGCCTTTCCAGTAAGATGTTGTGATCAAGGGTGTTGAAAGCAGCACTAAGATCTAAAAGTATAGGAAAAGGTCATTTTTCCATGCCACTTTAAATTCCTCTAATTTAGTATTTTGCCATTTACATTCCATCATTCATATGGCTTGTTTGAGACTATGATTGATGTGACCAGGAAAAGGTGGCATATGAAAGGTTATGTTCTATTGGAGCAAGTGAGAGCAAGTGAGAATGCTACATTTCGAAGTCTGGTGGGCACAAAATAAGCAGACCCCTCATAACAGGTTGCTCTCAATCTGCTTCCATACAGACTCTGGTGTTATTTATTTTAAATATAAACGCAGTAGTTTTCAGCGGTTAGTTTAATTTTACAGCAGTCTCCTTTAGATATTGACAATTGTACTAATTACAACTGGCACATAATTATTGTGGCCAATATTCAGCAGCTGTCTGAGTTTGTCCTTCTTGTCTTTTGACCCTTATCAGCTTTTATGGGAAAGAAAGCCAAACATTCACAATTTGTGACATCTGTGACAATTACAGATGGAAACATGTTACTACCAATTTTTTTTTTGTCTGAATGTGTCTCCATTTGAAAATTAATGCAACAACCAATTTTTGCAGGAAATTTCATCATCATAAAGTATTTTATTGCTAAAATTCAGTTTGATGGAAATGAACTAACAAATCGATTATAAATCATAAATACTCTTTAGAAATATGATTTTAATGCTGACAAAACTCAGAACCTGCTTTCTAGCATGTAGGCCATCTCTTTGACATGATTGGTTGTAATTATTTAATCATATTTTTACTTGTTTAGCAGGCATCAAGGGCTAAATAATATGCACACACTGCAAAATGTTATTAGTCCAAATTACATGATGCCACTGTTAGTGAAACCCAACCACATACAGATATATCTGCAAGGAGGCAGAGAACTAGAAAGAGCTGGAAAAAGGAACATAGAAACCCAAAACATGCATACACTCAATTGTTTACATTCTAGAAAAAGCATAAGATATAATGGTATCTTTACCACTGATGTGATTAAATTACAAGTGGACAATCTGTAAAATTAAACTCCCCAACTTCATACATGGGTGCTGATTGCACCTTCTATCAATAAATACATGATTGATGTTGACTTAAATAGGATTGAAAAATCACTCCAAGTACACCTCAAAATGCTGGAGTGTCAAAATCAAGACTAGGGAATACTTTTCTATAGTAGAACAAACCCATTAATGCTCAGTAAACTTATTGGTGTGAAGTGGGGAGTGTCAGAAAAGAGGTGTGAACAGAAAAATATTTATTCAAAATGAAAGACAAATGATAAACTGTAATTCACAAATGTCACATTTGAATACAAAAGCGGTAGCAAAGCACACGCAACACAGAGTATAGTCAGGAGACTGACCAACAATCTGTGGAGCAAACATGAGGGTTTAAATAAACACACTAATAGACAAGTAACAAATAGTAGGTGCAACAGATAATGAGCTAACAAGAGAGGGGGTTGTAACAACACAAAAACCAAACAGAAGCACATAGTGAGCTTTCACACAGATATCAGATTTTTTTTCTGTTTTGCGCCAAACACCAGACCTTACTGCTCTCTAACTTTTTTTTTGTTCCTTGGGGTTATCTACATCCTACCTGGAATTTGACAACTTCTACTAGACATTGGAGAATACTCTATAATCAAAAACTACATCCAAAGAACTACCTAAAAATTGAAGTAACGTTAACATGCTTCCGTTGTTCAGTTTGCAGAGCTAACATGTTTAGATATTCTTTGTTTGTCCTTACTGATAGTTTTATCTGTGAGAAGTGTAGATTCATTTCTTGTCTGATGGAGAAGATTCTGACGCTAGAGGTGTGCATCCAGACATTAGAAAGTGTTAGACTTATCAAGGAATTAGAAGTACAAGCTCTGGATGCCTTAGGCGAAGTTCACAAGCCCTCAGCACTAGCAATACAGCCGTCGCAGCAGGGCGATTGGGTGACATTATGGTGAAATAGCCGAACTTCCCACAGGAGCACCACACCTCTCCCATTCACGTGTCCAACAGGTTTGCCCCACTCAGCGAGGCACCCACTGAGAAGCCTTTTGAAAGAGCTCTGGTTATAGGGATCTCCACTTTGCGACATGTGAAATTAGCTAGGCCTTTAGGGACACCAGCAGCAATAGTTAGCTGTATAACAGGGGCCAGGGTGCCAGACATTGCAAGTAATCTGTAGGTCTGAGGTAAACATATGTTCTCTAAATTAATCACTCATGTAGGTACTAACAATATATGCCTTCAAAAGTCAGAGTTTACTAAAAATAATGTTGCAGAGGTGTGTCCATTAGTAAAGGCGATGGCCAATGCTGTAGTGTCCTATGAATCCTATGAAGTTGGACCAGTGGTAGTTCAGTGGTACTTGTGGTGTAGTTGGAAAGTTGCTGGTTCAAGCCCCATCATTACCACTGTTGGGCCCTTGAGCAAGACACTTAATGCTCAAGTTGGACTCACTCTTAAATGTAAGTTGCTTTGGATTAAAGTATCAGCTAAATGTAGTATGCTCTGATCCCATCCTAATGTGGTATGGCAATATAATGCAGAGCTGTTGATCTGCTGGATGTCCAAGTGGTGTTTACTAAACAATGTGGGGTGCATAGATAGACACATATGTACATCTTTTGCCCCCCAGCAATAGCTCTGTGCTACTCCCACTTTGGGAACAACTGCCATAAACAATTAATGCTCCCACAGACAATCCTAAAATGTATCTGTGTACCATGTGTTTTTTGATCATCCAGCCCTATGCTCCTGTCTCTTCTGCACACTTTTCCTTTATTTGAATTGTTTTCTAATATTGGTGATTTTCTGTTACTGTCAGTGTTGCCATAGGTTTGGTCAGAACAGGGCTTAGCTTCAGCTGGCATTTTACACTGTCTTGGGCTAAAAATCAACCATAACCACAGCACTGCATATTTCTGTGGCTTTATGGCTGTTTTTTATTGCAAGTGGCACCGCAAAATGTGTCTAAGGATATCATATGTAGGATCCCATACAGAAAAATAACTAGTCAACAAAATAAAATAGAAAAAGAAAATAACTTTTTGTAGTTTGTGTCAGAGCACTTTCCAAGAGATATTAATAATTCTGCATCACACAACCTCACCCTGTTTTATAATAGTTTTTACATGTTGATTTTAAAGTAGGCTTTACAGTGTTTTAGCATATCATTTGATTAAAATGTGATCATATTGACACCAGCAGATCTAAGTTCAGTCAGCCAAGGGCAGTATATCTGCTATCAAACCTAGTGTGACTTCTAATGTACAGTTCTACATGACTACAGAAATAGAGCATGTCTGTAGTCAACCAGCTGTTTTTCCCTCAAGTAATAAGAGAGAACAGATGATTTCTGGGTATCTACATGAGAGTATCCGCAATGTGATGTAGTCACTGCAGGGTAATGCAGCATTTAGAACTGCATTCTTCCCAAAGCACACACTACACAAAATTTTGCTAAGACACAAATCTGCAGTTTCGTTTTCACTATAGATTTCAATATAAACCATTAGCTTGAGGTGTGGTGCACTGCGGATTTAAAGGGGTGTGGTATTAATTTTCTGCTAAGTGGATCAGTGTGCTATCTCCACAGTTATGCATAATCACCGACGTTCATTGTAATTAAAGTCATAATTGTTCTTAAGCATTAAAATCCTGTGTGTGGTGGCAGGCATTTTCTGAACGGAAGATTTGTGGAAAGTTCAAATAAGTGTTAATTTGAATATGCTGCTTCCTATAATCTCTAGCACTCCTCACACACAATGGGAGGGTACATGAGTGTCGGCGAGTTTCCAATAACTCTCGTCTTTCCCCCGCCAAATCTAGCAGGATAACACATATACAAATAAACAGGTTCACATGGGCTCAGACTATGCTGGAAAATATTATTTTGTATTAGCTCTCTTCAGTCCAACTCACTGTGCTCCAACAGACATCTGAGTCTGGTTCTCTGGTTCTGCCATGGATTCCACATGGCTCACTCTTATATGCAGGGCAAAGTCAAGCTCCACTTCACTGCTAGAGCTTACAGTTATCATTAGTTATCATGTTCCAGTGCTGACTCTCAGGATGAACTGCAGCATAGAATGGTCTCAATCTGCACTTTTTAAAACAAATGTCTGCACTGTGTAATTATAGTTACATATTAATAGTGTAACAAAGCAAATCATGACTGGAAAAGCAGCCAATACATAAACGTTTTGTGATGTCTGTTAGAATGTGGGCATCAGGGCTGAATTATCAATCATGTGTATCATCATCAACTATAAGATTAATGTGAGAATATACTGGTTCGCTAAACCATTCTGGTTTTATTCTTCACATCAGTTACACTGTGAACTGAACTCCTTAGTACTGTTCCAAGTGTTTTTATCCCATCACAAGTCATTGGTTTATTTAGTGTAGGCTCTCAATAGACAAGACTCCAATTGGTAGTATGTATAACTGTATGTATGTATGTATAATTCTGACTCATATCAGGTTTAATACCAAAAGGGCAAACACACACGCGCACACACACACACACACACACACACACACACACACACACACACACACACACACACACACACATACACACACACACACACACACACACACACAAATAGAGACTTATAGAGACATACTGATCTCAGAGCATAATTTGCTGTACTTGATGTTTTTTTAGTAATTTTACCACTAAACATATATATCATGCTTACAGGTTTAAGTCAGTGTACAAGAGATTGATATAAAAGGTGGAATTATTGACCTAATGTGTCTGGTGAAGGCAGCATTATCAGATGCACCTGCTAATGCTGGACTCCTCTCTGGACATTCCAGTCCAAGGAAAATAATGCAGGCTGGACTGATATTACAGTAGGACTGATATTACAGTAGTACTCACAGTAAGAGTTAGTATGAAGGCTACTGCAAAAATAGCATACTATAGGTTGTATCCAGGTATTAGAGACAAGAGACATGAATGGAATAGAAAACAAAGAAGGGCTTCACTAGACACACACACACACACACACACACACTCAGAGGCCAGCATAGTTGAAATGGCAGAGCATTATTTATACCAAATATTATATATGAGGGAAGATAAGACAGCACATGTCTGTTCAAGTCAACTGGGGAAAAGATGGTACAGTTTCTGACTGCATAAGTACTGCTTTGCGTCATTCACTTCACCCCTCCAGATTCCCCCTCTTCCTGTTGTGACAACAACATGAGCTAGCTGAATAAACCTAAAACATGTTTTTCACAAAATCAACTCATCAGACAATGAAACAAGAAGACAAAAGTGCCTAGAAATCCACAAAATGACCACAAGTACTCTATAATCACTGAAAGGCCATCATAATCACTAAATTTAACTTTGTGAAGGATCCATAATTGTACTAAATTTTCCTAATTGCAGAGGAATAATTAACTAGATAATATGACTATGACTGCACCTCCCTGACTGTTTAGTATTATAGAGCACATAAAGCTTCTGTACATGCCAGGACATAGTGCCAATGTTAATGTGTGATGTAAAGCTACAAAAAATGAGCTCATCAGTCTGTGTTAAGGGGGTCAGGTTGTGTAAAGACCACCCTTCATGTGATTTGAGGGTGTAGCAGTGCTTTTTTTCATAGTGCTTTTCTCTGACAAACTGACAAACATTACTAAGACTCACTAACCTGGGCGAAACTTTGCATTGAAAAGTGCTGAGAACAAGAATGCATACCAGGAGTTGCGTTGAGTTCATCTGGCCCTCAAACTCGCATTCCTTTCAAGAAATCAAGCCCTCTAGCATGTTCTTTCATGAAAAAGAAATGAGCAGTGGGAATGAAAGGAAAAGGATCACAAAAGATTTTATGGTCACATTTGTCAAGCTTGTCCACGTTGAGCAATGTAAGAAGTATCAGCACTGTGGTTTAACATATTATTTGTAGTATAATTATTTTCTTTCTTTTTTTTTTTACATTTTAATTTTCATTTCTCTAAATGTCAATTTATTATCTTGGCATCATCTGACAAAATACAAATACAAATGTCTGATTCTGTCATTAGGAACATAGTACATTTTTTATTGATTACATAAGCATATTATGTATTATTAAGCAAAGACAGCTTATAGAGGAAACACTCTACATAGAGCTCATGTGCAATGACAGGCATTGGTCACATGTCATATTAGTGGCGTGGGCCGACACAAAACGCTTTTCCCCAAGATCTTAGTCTCATTTTCATAGACTGTGGGACAGGTATCAAGCTCTTTTATAACATATCTTCAGAGTACACTTTCAAAAAGTGGTTGGTACAAAATCAGTCATTTCAGAAAGTGATGTAGATACAGTGTCTCCAGCATACATTACCCCTGTGCTCACTGTATTACCCCAGTCAAGGTCTGGTCTGCAATCTTCTCAGTTTTTCAGTGCTTCTCTCTCTCAGTCTCTCTCTCTCTCTCTCTCTCTCTCTCTCTCTCTCTCTCTCTCTCCATCTCTCCATCTCTCTGTAACTCTTTTCACTCCTCTATTTGCAAGATGGCTCATGCTTTCATTTCATGGAATGCTTTGCTCTGAGACCAGTTATATTAGTATAAAATCAAATATATAATCATGTGCAGGTTCTATTCTGGAGTGAGTGGGAGTTCTTTTGGAGTTCAGCATACTGAGAGAACAGTGTGATGATAGGAGATGTGCCCCAGTCGCTCCATGCTGAGAGAGCAATGTGCATGCAGTGTGTATTTATGCAGTGAGCAGCCTGACCTGGTTGCCATGACAGCAGAGCCTGTTGACATCATTTCTGTGTGGTGATCTGAGGTAGCAGTTGGAATTATTTTGGTAGAGAATGTTTGGGGTAAAGTTAGGTGGGTGGGTTTCTGGTGACAATTAGGGTTACACTGAGTTCTGAACTGCTACACACAGACCTCTAAAACTAGAGAGGCAGTCTGTCAAACCAACTCAGCTTGACAGAGTTATTTAAACAGCAGGTTATAATGCTCACTTTATCTTATTTTCCTTTTGACATCAGATCTGTGTATTTTCGACAAGATACCAGCATATAATGAAATGTGTGTCAATACATAACTAATCTAGCTTGGAAATGAAAAGATTGTAGTCCATAATTATTCTTTTTTTCACTTATTAGATTTCCAAGAAAAGATCAAATATACAGATGGTGTGCTCATCACATCGTAGATTTAAACCACAAATCCTAATACAATCAAATATGTATACAGCATCTAAAACAATACATTAACCATCTAAGCCTTGGGCCTTGATAATTTCTTTTTGAAACTCTGGGGGTTCAGTTGCCAGGCCAATGTTCACACCCCAGACTACACTACTGAGCCACACCGTTCAGCAAGCCTGACTGAACCTGCTGACCAGTGTGGGTTCTGTGGATCTGTGGCTGGTTAGCGTCCTCTGCAGGCTCAAAGGTAGAGCCTAATTCTTCTTCACTGGTGAAATGTGGCTGTTACCAAGCAATTACTGCGTCCTAAAGGTAACTGCTCAGATGAGTGAGGAGATTGGTGAGAAGCCCACAGCAATATGTGGAAGTTGGAAAGAAATACAGGAACAATCCAATTACTCACAAGCTCTTTCTGTCTGTTCTAATTTATGGATCCAATGTTTTGGCAGTAGGGATAGTAGAGCAAAAGCAACCATTATATTATTTTGAGAATTTTCTAGACAGGTTTATGATCAGAAAGCTTTAAATAGCATCTTAGAAATACCACATGACATGTCTGTCATCATCTGAACATGTGGAAAAGTTCTGGCATAATTTCCAATAGTTATACATGGCCTATGCTGAAGTGCATCTGTATTGTATCAGTCCACTCTACCCATTTAATCAATTATGCTTTTTCTCTTCGCAGTCACCCAGTCATGTAATCTATTGGTCATTGCACTGTAGGAATTCTACATCACCGTTTTGGCGCATGTGTAATTTGTCTCTAGGTTAATAGAACCACCTACTGGAGAGAAGAGTGTACTGCTGCTTAGAGATTTTGGCAGAAATACTTCATTTTATTAATTTCCAAAAGTAAACATATTTAACAACTGCAGCATGTAATTTCAGATTTTATTTGATTTCTGGCCATCTGATCAAATTTTATTACTTCATCAACCATCTTGTACAATCTTGTTCCAAGATTCCTTCAGAATCAAAGTAGCATGATAAATCCACATGAACACACTTGTTTTAAATAGATTAGTCATTTCTGTTTTCTTCTTTATTTGCATTAACACTCATCTACAAACACTGCGGCAGGATGAATCCAATTCCATATAAATGGGATTTCTGGACTGGAATATAATCAGTCTGTTTGTTAGTGGCTTTGTTTATTACCAATATTCCATCCCTGTAGGAAAAGTCCAGTCAGTGGCAGGTTAAAGACTGGTAAAGAGTTACTTTCAGTGATACTGCAATGGGATACTCACCTCTCCCAGTCAGTGTAGTACATGAGGCCATTATAAATGGCCAGACTGAATGGATAATCAAGCCTGTTGTTAATCACTGTCTCTTTGTCCCATCTATAGCTAGGCATTCCAGTTTTTTTGTTCCTGTGTTTGAGGCAAGACAAGGCAAAGCAAGTTAATTTATACTGCACATTTTATGCAAAGGTTATTCTTTCCTAAGTCAGCCCCAGAGCCATTTCAAGTTTACAAAGGTGCCATTTTACTAAGGGCCATTTTATAAAATTTAGAAAGTATACAAAGCTGCTTATCAAATAAAAGGAAGCTATTCACCTCACTGCAATATGCATGAATATATCTGGATTCAGCCTCCTTTCACAACCATGTTTGAGACTTAAGTTTAGGTTTTAAATGGACTGGGGAAAGTTGGGGAAATCAAAGTATGTGAAAGTATAACAACTTGTGTGAAACTATGGCATTTGTATGTTATTCATATGTTATTATGGCATTTGTCTGGTATTTGTATGGTATTACTGTGCATTAGATTCTCACCTGCATCTGCCCAGCACAGGTGGTTTGTTAGAGGGTCAATGGTCAGGGCATTGGGCAGCCCAAGCCCCTCATTCACCAGGACTCTCCTGTGGTGTCCCTCTAGTGTGCAGCTCTCAATTCTGGGGGAATCATGGTCCCAGTCAGTCCAGAACAGGGTTCTGAATAACACAAACAGCACAAACTGTAACTCTGAAATAAAAGAATCTCTAGTGCTTATTCCTGTAAAGAGCTGTATTGTTCACTGGGTGACATTTGTTTTACTTACTAAAATGCACTACTACAACCTGTATCTTTGCAGGCTTGGTTTTATGTCACTAACCTACTGGTAGCATCCACTATAATGGCCCTGGGGTTGGCAATATTAGAATCAAAAAGTATTCTCCTATTTCGGCCCTCCAGATCAGCCATCTCGATCCCACTGTCCACCCAAAACATTCGCTTGTTGACTACATCCACTGCCAGACCCTCTGGCTGGACCATATCTAAAAGATGAATGGGATGAATGGGTAAATAGATTTGTGGTATGGCTGGATGGGCAGAAATTGAGGAAGGTGAAGGTATGTTTTTGGTACACGGCAGTTGTATTACCTGTGTGGATAATGGTGTCTGGCTCTGCTCCAAACACTAAGCTGACTCTGCTAATAGCACGTCTTGCCACATCACTCCAGTACAGAGTATTTTCATGGTAGTCATAGCTAATCCCAATAACAGCAGAGTCCTAAGGAAGATCACTGCCCAGGTTAGTGTCTATTGGTACATTAGCAAGGAAGTTTCTTAAAAGTGCATTTTTTGGACGGTATTTAGATCTGACCATTGTAGGCATTTTGTACAATGCAATAAACCAAGCTTCATATAACTTCTGAAAATCTGACCTCAGGAATCTAAATAAATATTAAACTTATTTGGTTCTGGGTTGTTTGGCTGCTGGGGCCTTTTAGTCATCCACTGAGATCCTCAGCCCACCTGTAGAGACAGCAACACAGATGACTTTTCCTGGACTGGGTGAGTGTCATCCAGAGGAATAACTCCAATTTGTGAACCTTGGGCCTACAGAAGTGCTGGTCCTGAAGGGGAGGACTTTATTACTGGATACACCAATGACTCTGCCAGTGGTAGGACTTTAGTAGATATGCCTGCAAATCCCCCAAAAAAGGTGCCATTTTAAACACTATAGCTTTTTTAGAGTTGAAATTAACAGACACCTACAGTTGAAAGTCACTTGGTGTGCATACAGTTTAACATCAGATACAATGAGTTTGTGTTTAGTTAGATTAAGAAAAAGATAAAAGTATAATTGTATAATTAAAACATGAGCATTTCCAGATGATCACTGAATTTACAAGCTGGTTTAACAGCATCATGTGAGCGTGTTCCCATCAGCTCCCTTCCCTGCAGGTCCACACACCAGGAATAACTGCTATTGCCATAGCACTGAATGGACAGGAAGTGGCCATGAGTGTCACACTGAGGCATATAGTCCTGAGGGGATGGCCTGCCACCATAATGACTTAACAGCACTGTCCTCCAGCGCTCACACAGGTTCTCAGCACATGGTACCAGAGGGGCTGTGAATAAAAACACCGCCATTAAGATTTTGAGATGTTTTAACATTTTATTTTAGTAACCAGAAACCACAGGAGGGATTTTGTATTGCCAAAATTAACAGAAATGTTTCACACTTTCTGTGAAGTTCCCAATACAGATGCTGGATTGGGTTCATCATCCCCATACACTTAATGCCAAATTATTTTACATGGGAAGCTGCACACATTTCCACTGTCCGTGTTACAGATCTTAAATTCTGCTGAATGTTCCTGAAATGTTTAATTGCAATGATACCCTCAGGATCATAATTATCTCAAATATAGCAGTGGTTCTATGCTTTCTCTACATATGGCCATAAATATGTCCCAGATGTCTCAGCACCCTCAGGAGTAAGAAGGATCATGTTGTAACAGTTTCCTGTGTAATGCAGGAAAAGGAAAAGTTAATGCTTTGATTTGTGTGAAACCAACACTGTTAAAACATTACAGAACACGCACCCCCCCCCCCCAACACACACACCCACACACATATATATATATATATATATATATAACACAATAATTAGGAGGAAATAAAGCACAAATGAAAACAATGAAGGGCAGGAATAATAAAATGACAAGAACGCTAGGACACAGGTAGGCTTGGATCCAAATGTAGAAGACTTTGATGGGATCACAATACAGATAAGAACTGTACGAGGAGTTTGTAGGATCAGAGTTAGTAACCAGATGAGCATGATGTAGAGAGTAGTCAATCAAATCCAGGGTCAGAACTGGTAGGCAGATTCCAGAGTGAACTGAAGGGCTAGAAGCGAGACATAGTCTGGGGAGGAAACAGAGGTTGGTTGCAAGAAAAATCAGCAATAGAAGAGAATGTTTGGTATGCATACTAAGATGGCAATACTTCGCAAAAAGGTCTGAGAGAATGGGAGTCTATAAAAGGCAAAAGATGGAGATAAACAGGTGTCGCCCATTAGTACTCAGGAGGAAGTGATCTAGGTCTGGGTGTGGTAAAACTAGTGGGCTGAGTTGAATTCATAACATAAAACACCAGTGAGGTTAAGCATAGACTAGAAACAGAAATAAACAAAGCCACATGGTACTAGTACCGTAGAACACCAGGAGTTCCCAGAGCACAACGTGTCAGACAGGACAGGATGGAGACCATGTGGCATTGCACTAGAGGAGCAGGGACAGGAGCAGGAACAGTTACTGAAGCCAGGCCTGTGACATCAGCAGAGCTAGGGACTAGGGACAGGATATAGGTCCAAATCCAGGTATGGACTGCAGATCAGTTCAGATTGAGAGCCAGGGCAGGGGCCAGCATCCAGAAAGGAACAGAAAGCAGAGCTGGAACAGGAGCCAGAACAGGAACAAGAATAAGAGCAGGAATAGGAGTCAGTGCTGAACCAGGAGCTGGAACAGGAAAAAGAGCTCAAACAGTTGCTTGTACTAAAGAAATAACTAGGACTGAACTGGAGACAGGAAAAGGAATGGCACATAAAACAGGAGCAGTATCTTCTGCCACAGGACTTGGGATTGGCCCTGCATCTTTGGCACAGGATGTGAGGACAACACAAGATGCAAGATTGGTGCCCTTCATGGCACAGGAAGTGGGCTCAGTGCCCTCCATAGCTGGCCAAAGGGAAGCTTGTATATGCTAGACCAAAAACATGGAGATTTCCACTCAAGAGCCAGCCTTCAAAGGCTGTAGGAGCCTAACAAGTGTAATATCCATTGTCCAGAGTGAGACACAAAACATTCATAAATACATCCAAGCAATGACCCCCAAAGAAGAGCTATGAGAAAATGCCTCACACAGAAAGTGCAAAGGAGCCTGAGACAATTCAACACATAATAGGACTGAGAGAAACAATGGTGGCAGGCATCATATATAGAAATTTATGCAAGGCATACGAGCTGGATACCCCAAGTCCAAATTAAGTTCAAATGGGAGGAGCCAAAGAGGGTGTTGGGGAACAACAAGGCTAAGAGGGATCTCCTGATCCAGACATATCCAGACAAGGAAATAGTGGTGAACTAACCAGACATCATAAGAATAGGTAAAAGATAATAAATGTGGTAGTCACAAAAGATGGAAACACACAAAAGAAGGAATATAAAAAGTTGAAGAAACACAAGGGGACTGTGTGAATGTGGAAGGTTGATACAAAGTTGTCTCAGCTTTTGGAATAAAGCTCACACTGATAGACAGGTAGTGTTTTTGAATACCTGGAAGATCACAGTTTGTGGGTTCCATGCCAGGCAGCGTCCTAGTCCCCACTCTCTCCTGCCCCCTGCTGTTCACACACCAGCAGTGACCAGTAGAGCTCAGACATTGCAAGGGCTTGTAATGACCCTGACCGTCACACTGGGGGATGTACGCTTCCAATAGGGTCTCTTCTCCCCAGTAGTGTAGTGCCTCCTGCAGCTTCTGTCTGTGCTGAACACAAGTAGCCACAGCAGGTTCTGCCCTCTCTGGATAGAAAACAGTGTGGCAACTTTTCAAATGTACTGTCAGGCAATATGAAATGCTGATGTAACAGAAAGTAAACTAAATTAGTGGGTAATACTAGAGCGCACTTTTCTGAAGAACTATACATACAACACATACAACCATGATATAATTTAATAATAATGATATATACTCAAGGAAGTTTCAGTTGAGAACAAGGCCTTTGTCAACAACCAAGCAGATTAGAAGGAAAAGCTGCCCATTTGCTGATAAATGGTGAATTTATTTTGTGGTTGGCATAGGAAGCCGTCCCCATCATAGCCTGGCCAGCACTGACAGTGGAAGGAGCCCAGAGTGTTGGAACAGGAGGCCAATGGGTGGCACAGTTGTAGGAGACACTCATCAATATCTGCAAACAGAAAAGCACATTTTATTCCATTCATTTACATGTCTTTTTCATGAAATACATTTTCCATTTATTTTATTTCTGTATGTTGGTTCAAGTAATGCTGGAATTTGTTGCAGTAGTCCTCATTGTCACATCCGATCCTCCGGTCTCTCCTGTCACTACCTCCAGAAAACTTCCATAAATTTCCCACCAGGCACATTAGATCTAGCTCCCCTGATTGCTGATTGCACCTTCCTTTCATTATACCTATTCTGTCAGTGTATTTAATCCCCGTATTCCACCCAGTTTTCGTGAAGTCTTGCAGAGCATTCGTATACATGTCCTAAACTGTGCGTAGTTGTTGTCCCCCCGTGGGTCTCTCTGTGTGCCTAGTCCATACCTGGTATTGTCTGTCTCTGGTTTGTTAGCCTGTCGCTAATGCTGAACCTTCCTTTGATGCCGCTTCTGTTCACACACCTTATACTCACATGTTCACATGTATGAGAATTTTTGTTATATAGAAAATTATAGAACATTATAGATTGTAATTAAAATTTAAATTTGATAAAAATTAACTAGTTGGTAATAGTAATAAATATTTTATTTATGGGTTTTGTGGTGGTGTATGTAGGATAAATATACCATTGTCCTGACAGCCTCAGGAAATGCACTGTCATACAAGGCTGTGCTCTTTTGATTTTGTTTTGACATTAGGCATCTGTAGGAAAGGGTGTGAATACAGAATTCTACCAGAGTATTTCACAGATATCTGAATGCCACCCTGAGAGCTTCACACACACACACACACACACACGCACATGCATTCATTATGATAACTCCAACCAAAAACTACATTAGGTAACATGCCCAGAGGACACCCACGCACATCTGCCAGTCAAAGTCAAACTCGTAGCCTGTTTCACAACGACAATGGTGGCTTCCTGGCATGTTCACACACTCTGTATGGGCACCACAAAAGTTAATGCCTTCTGTACACTCATCCACATCTGTGCACAACCAAATACCTGAATTTTTCCATTACTTGAATTAAAAGAATGATTTATTTCAAAATCCCAATGTTTCAAACTGATGGCAGCACTGTGTAAAATGTGAGTAGTCTGTACCGTAGCAGTTCTTCCCATCCCCTCTGAAGCCCATAGCACACTGGCAGTGGTATTGGAGCCCCTCTGCTGGCAAGCACAGCGCCATGGGGTCACAGTAGTGTTTCCTGGACCTGCATGGGTTCACCTCTACCAGCCCTGGAAGCTCACCTGACAAACAGCTTCATTTAAAATTGCTTCAGAACCTTAGTCATGCTATGAAATCACCAGTGTGATTCTCAAAATGATTCTTTGTTTGTGTACATAACCATTGCATGCTCCACATTCAGCTGCTGAAAGTCTGGTACAGTCCATGGCCCATGCATACATCTCTGAAAACCTATGTTCTGATGCAGCAAGTAGGAGAACATCTCAGATCCAGCATTCTCTGAAACCAGCATGTACTCATGTAGTGCAGATGATGTTATCCTTGAGACATAAAGATACTACATTACAAACATTACACACAGTGTAATGTGGCAGCAAGAGCTGTGGCATAGTCAGTACAGTAGCCATCCTGGGAGCATAGTGGTAGAAGTGAACCACACAGACTGGATGCCCTGCTGGCACTCATGGTAGGTGGCGTGACGCTTGAAGTTAATACAGAGGGATACCCTTGGGCATCTTGATGGACCACAGAAGAAGGCATTGCTATAATACTGGTGTGATCTTCATGGATGTAAAAGTCCTCATCAGTTGTTGTAGAGCAAGCGTTCACAGTGCCATCACCCAGCAAGGCATGTGCAAGAGAGTGGCTGGGCCCTACAGCACGTACCACCCTCGGGAACGGGACACGGCTGCTTCCAATGTGGAAGATCCACAATCCCCGAACACCTATGCTGCCTTCCCTGGGAGATACAAAGCCATGAACACTGAAAAAGATGATGCTACTTAGAGATAAGAAAAATTTCTAATTAGAGCAAGCAAGGCACTCACTGATAAGAGTGTCCTGGGGGTTTCCTTTGAAATGGAGACGGCGTGGAACATCTCCTCTGTGTTGGATCCGTCTCCCCTGTTAAAACCAGCCAGAATACTGAGCTCTGTTGAGCCAGTACTGCTATTGTGTGTGTTATTGTGTGTACTAGTATTCTGTAGAGTCCCAGAGAACTCCAGCCCATCCACCGGATACAGGAAAATGGCAAAGCTGTCTGTCAAATTTCCTGCCAAGACTACTTGAAAGCTGCTTACCTATAAGCAGTAGAGGACATTTAGGAAGTATGTAAAAAATTAAAGATAAATATTTGGCAACATATAGGAAATTCATAGCCTTAAAAGGTAGAATGTCAAAACCATGCCAGTTAACTGTAAGTAGTTTAAAGTGAGCTATAAACAAAAATTAAGTAATGAACATGCCTGGAAAAGTCAAAGATGAACGAGCATGTATCACTAATCCAGCAAAATCACAGGAAATAAAAACCTAAAATATGAAATCCTAGATGCTCTCACCCAGTGTCCTGTCAGAGAATCTTTGTTAAAACATGCAACATGATCCCATGTAGTTATAAACATGTGGGTGGGCTTAAAGTGGGACTCAGGGAAACCTTGGTGAATCATCTCATCCACATGATTGAGCATGCTTACAGAATCATCTGTGCGGTAGTAGATGGCCCCCTTTCCCACTCTCGTGTCAATATCAGCCAGAAAAGGTACAATGGCTGGAAAGCTCAGGGGAAAGCTACTGCCCAAATATTGAGATTCACTGGGTGGAAGCTGAGGAGACAGAATGCCATTGGTGGCCACCTGGGAAATGGATGAGATGGTTCAACATCTCACTAAAATAAGCACAAAATATCACATATTTTAGTCCCTTCAAGCTCAGATATATTGTTCTTTTGATCGGTGATATTCCCTTGACACATAATGCACATTGCTAAGTCAAGTAAAGTTTCAGTCTTCTAGCATGTACAAAATGTAAACTGACCAGTGTGCTTGAGCTATTAACACTACTATGACTAATGATAAATTTAAGGTACAGTAGAAAGAATTTATTTATTTACTTACATTAGAACCCATATGTGGGACCACACATAGTAGAATGAAGTCAAAGCAAATTTCATAGTTTATTAATTTAACAAACATGGTTTTGCAGTGACATTTTCAGGCTTTTCAAATTTGTAAAGACAAGCTTTGTAATGAAATGCATTGTTACTTACGAAAACAACACTGAACTGAGTGTTGTAGAAATGCAAAGGCTTTTTGAGCTTCAGACCGCTGGAACGCTCATCATTACCCTGCTGCAAGACTAAATCACCTTCAGATGTTCCAAAGGGTAAAAAGTCACTTTGATTGGCAGTTATCACACAGAAATAAATATTATGGAATATGAAAACTTTGTATGCCTTCAATGTGTAGTTCTGGTGTAGCTGTTGTACATCAGTGAAACACTATCACCCTGAAGTTCAGGAGCTGAAACAAAGTGCTAATTTAGGCTGAGAGCATGGCTTGACCACAAGTCATAAAAATACCAAAATTTCTGAGGGCGTGTTTGGATCATGCCTAGCAGCTGCATAGCTGTCTGATCACTGACTAGTCAAGGACTGAAGATACTATCTGTTAACTTTAAATACATTTAATTGATTATTCAAAAACAGACAAATGAAAGACCTACATTTACCTGCTGCTTTTTATCCAAAGCAGCTCACAGTTATGACTGAATACAACTTAAACAATTGAGGGTTAAGGGCCTTGCTCAGGGGCCCAACTGTGACAACTTAGCAGTGGGGTGGGGGGTTGATCCAGCAACCTTCCAATTGCATAGTAAGTACCTTAACCGCCGAGCTACCACTGTCCTAACCTATTTGTGCTCTTCAAATGTATTGCATATCTGCATTATTATAAATAAGCAGCATGTTTGTAAATAAAAATAAATAAGATAACATATTATACAACACTGTTTATAACAGGCTCATCCTTAGCTGAGAACGGTGTGGGCGTGATCCTAATTTTCCAGTGAGAATGCTTGATTGACAGCTTGCTGAGACGAGCCTCATCTCAAAATGAAAACATGGGCATAGGTACCAGCTATCTTCGTGGATTGTGTAAATAACAAGGTATCGTAGCATATATCATTTGTGTTTTTGTCACTTTATTCTGATTTAACACCAGTTTTTGATACATTTAGATGGTCAGGGATTAAAGTTTCAAACATTGGATCTTCTGGTTTAAAATTATGATTTAAATGTATAATCTTGGGAATAATGTTCAGTAACAATAATCATATTGGGTAAGAACTTTATTTTTTAAAGTTAGGCAAGATTACTGCTCGAATTTCAAATAGACGTCGTACGTATCCTACTGTGTCATATTTTGCAAGAGTCAGACTCCGCCCGCCTCGATCCCAAGATGAATTAACTGATGTAAATAATAAAATGGTCTACCTCCGGTAGTGTTCCATTTCAAAATAACATATAATACATTTTTTAGAATTGTTACGTGTGTACTTATATGCGTATATGTATGTCAACTTGAGTTAAATTCCCATAAGAAAAGAACAAGTCCTCCGTAAGACTGCACCCATGGCAGTCCCTTGACACTCAAAAAAAAGCCCTAATAAGAAAAGTACGAAAAGGAACTCGGGTAAAAGTTATATTTCGCTTCATTTGTCTTATAAGCGATAATATTACATTTGCAGAGAAGATGATTGCACTGTATTTCCCCGGTATATTAAAATACCGAAAATGTAAAACTTAGGCTACTGCGAGTGAAAAAAAAAAAAAGTAAGTCCCTAGAGTGAGTCAGTGTTCGTGTGTTGATAAACGTTTTGCTGAAACTCCACCTCTTCACCGTGTAGCCTGCTCTCCGCGCCACTTGGCCATTATTGTGCTGTGCGTAAAGTTTACCGTCCTGTCTGTACGTATGGATCCTAAATTACTTAAATGATGATATATGTCGTGCTGTTAGGTAAACTAACACAAAAAGAGAGCGTTTCTGAAAAATGGAAGATTCCCTGAAAGATCATCAATTTGGGCAAAAAATGCCAAATCTGTCAATGGAAAAATGCCGTAATGTCAGTACAGTTCTGAGCGGAACACCCACCACTTCTGCAATCATGTTCTCTGCTGGTGTCCTCGGTAACGTAGTCGCGCTCGTTCTCCTGAAAATAAGACGTAAAAATCAAAGCGCTTCCCTTTTTCAGGTACTAGTGACTGCGCTGATCATTACGGATCTTGTTGGTACTTTTTCCGTCAGCCCTCTTGTGATTACTGCCTACTCAAGGAATCAGTCAATGATTGGGTTGAGCGGTAATGATAGTAACAACACTATTTGCTCACATTTTGGTTTCGCCATGACATTTTTTAGCCTTGTAACTTTGGCATTACTGTTATCCATGGCTTTGGAGCGTTGGTTTTCTATTGGACTGCCTTACTTTTATGAGAGACACATAAACACGCGCTGTGGATACGTCGCAATCATACTAATTTACCTGGTCTGTACTTTATTCTGTGTCACGCCTTTCTTCGGATTTGGGAGGTACGTTCAGTATTGCCCCGGAACATGGTGCTTTATCGACATGAACTCAGACGAACTCGGACATAAAGTGTACAAAAACATATATGCCTCTTGTTTGCTCGCGATGATAGTATGTACGGTGCTTTGCAACGCATCGGTCATCTATCATCTTCTGCTCATGTACCGGAGACGCAAGGCGAATAGGAGCTCTTTCAGACGTCCAAAGGGGTCAAAGCGCTCGCTGTCCCTCACAAAAGAAGTAGAACATTTGGTGCTTCTCGGGTTTATGACGATTGCGTTTCTCATTTGTTCACTTCCGCTTGTGGTAAGACATTTTCTATGACTTTTCTCTACTGCATTGCTTATCACTGGTTTTGTTGTGAATGAAAAGGAATTGAGTTTTACTTAAGAGCGCATTGTTTGACTGTATTGAATCATTAGCTGGAATCAGTCCACAGCTAAATGTTGAGTGCTGATATAGTGCTGCTCTCTCCACAGATTCACGTTTATATCAGCTCCTCTAGGGACACAAAATATCCTGCAATGGACCTCACAGCTTTGCTGTTATTATCCATGAACCCTATCATAGACCCCTGGGTCTTCATCATACTAAGCCCCCCTGTGCCACGTCTGCTCTGGGGAGTGATATGCCATGCTCCACGGTCACAGCATAGCCATGACAAGCTAGGCATGACAAGACCCCAGCCCACCAACAACAAGGACCACTGCATCCTTTCTGAGTCCTTTCAGACAAGTCCGCCCATAGAGTTACAGACATAAAACATCTCAATGATAGCTTCTGCATGAGGGATGGGAGTTGCTTAAAGCCTTCTTCCATGGATTTGAGAGACCATCATCTGTTTAAACCATATTTATTTATTTTGTCTTTATTTATTACACACAACATAAGTGTACTATTGGTTCATCATAATCAGATCAACAAATAAAAATGTAATCCAAAATTTCTAAGATTATACTGAATAGTCTTTGATTCGTTGACACACTTATACTGTGAAACGAGGATTTGTAGATCATTTTAAAATAGCTCTGAACTTCAGAGGCTCTATATATTTATAATATCATCTGTTTTTGTTTTCGACTCCTAAGTCCTTATCAACCAGTACAGTGCTGTCCAGATGATTGTCATTACAACACTGAACTCATCAACCTCAGAAAGACTGAACTCAGTCAATATGAGCATTTACAGTAAGAAATAACTTGTTTGGAAATGCCATGTCTTAATAGTTATATTTTTAAATACTTGTCAGTATATGATTAGCTGAGTTTTAAAGCACTGTAAAATATGCATTTATAAACTTATTCATGTTTACCAATCCTTTATTAAATTAATTATATATTTCTGTTTATAATATTGAGCAGTCACCCATACACTGATTTTACTCATGCACTGCTAAACCAGCCAGCTCCACAAAATCTCCATGCCTTGTTAATCAACCTTTCAGCAGATTCTTAAAGAAAGTCTATCCGATTTTGAGATTGTTCATTTCATTGTACTCTGTACTTGTGCATATGTATAATGACAGTAATGAATTGTATAATGACAGTGATGAAATGAATTAAATTAGTTTCACATTTATGTACATCATTCCTTTTAAGACTACAAGATTAGATAAGACTAGATGTAAAATGGAAACTACTTGCACCACACTAATACAGCACTACTCTCATCTATGTTTTACTGTTATCAAGATTTTAATCATTTTATTTACCAACAGTGAAATCAGAAATTTGTCTATATCTATCACTTTTTTCTGTGCCTGGTGTAAAGTCTTGTCCTGATAACAACAATCTCTTATGTCTAGAAAGCCATTTCAGCCTGTTTTATACATCCCTACATTTATTTTAAAGTGAACTGTCTTTTGGCTTTACTGTGTTGTGATAAATGTACTGGAGAAACAAGACCATTATTTTGTGCATTCATCCTAACACAGGAGATGAACATCAGATAAATGAATCAACTTTTGACCATTATAGCACTGTCTATTAAGTATGCACTTATCTTTCACTGCAATCAATATACGATTTGATAATATAGATTATGTATACATTTTTCTTTGACATTTGGGTTTTAGTGAATGGTACCTGTGTTTTTAAATAAATGATAAATGGCTTCAATTTCCAGTGCTGATGTAACAGGTTTATAACATCTGGCTTAAATGAGATCCTTTAGCCATTTAACTTGGCATCCAGAAAAATACTCAAACAGCTTACAAAGGCCTACTGATCTGGTATATTCTGCACTTGAGGGTCAATGTGTATATGAATACATTTCTTCATTGTACCACAGGCAAGCATTTTGGACTGTAAATTGTGTCGTTTTTTAATACTTTTTGTGGAAAAATGTTCGGCTAACTTTTTCCACATGAACATTTTCTACATCCCATAACCAACAAACACTAACATGCCTATAAAAAGTTGTTTAACTTTTGAATTCACCCATTGAGACATGTATTATATCCATTTGTTCAAACTGTTGTCATGTGTTTTGTCTTTATTTGTGCAGTCCTGTGTTCCAGTCATGCCTGACTGGCAGTGGCTAAGGGTCTGGAGAGGTATCATACCAAGGCAGCCTGGGGCAGGACGGCTCCATTCTTTCTGTTTATTTAATTTTCATTCCTTTAATTGGGCATTTAGGGAAAGACAGAAGCGCTGTATAAGGGATCAGAGCAGCTCATTTTTAATCTAACAAGCAGCTGTACCCTGTCAAGATGTCTGCAGCCAGAGAAATGCTGTCAGGCAGAGTCAGCCTGGAGTCAGAAAGCACTGACCAGTCAACTTACCATGACCCTCACAACTCACTAACGAGACCCAGTGCATTTGGGAGAGGGGACCTCTCACTTCACCATAGCAACACAGGACAAAAATTGCTCCAAGTCCCTAGAACTTTCAATAGTGGCAGTGGTTCATTTCACCAGAATCAGTGTAAAAAATACTTCTGCTAATGTAGGTCATTCTCAGTTTGAAAACACTGTGAGACTCATGAGCTGCTTGCGGACCCAGACAGACCTTCTGAACCTACTGCACTAACAAAATTCATCCCAGATTGGACTTTAGTTTTATCTTAGAACTCCATAAATGTAAAATGTAACAAAAAACACTCATAGATGTTATTGATTAATGTGGTTGATATTTACAAATCCTTGTAAATGACTTTTTGTTTACTGTAAAATTAGTGGAAAAGCTTTACAAACCAACATGAAAATGAAAAGTGATGTATGATGCTATAGTTATAAATTATATGTAAGGAATAGGATTATGATATTTACTATAAACTTTCCCAAAATGTACATGTACAAAGTTAATGTGACTCCACACTCAAGAGTGGCCTCACACTGTGCCCCTCTCAGCTATCTACATGTGTTTGTTGCTATAAAAAGTAATCTGATTGCACAAAAATACAAAGACAATAAACAGTTTTGAGTGGATGTATAAGAGAGTTGTATGCGTTTCCCAACAACTGCCTGGGAAAACTGGAATAATGCATTAGGCTGTGAAAGTCTGTGATTTGGATGTTTTGCCAAAATGTTTCTGTTTTTGGAATTTGAACTTCCTCAACTTTTTCAAATCCTGATAGCATCTCCTTAAAGGCCCCTTAATATTAATTTCCTATTTAAAGGGGCAGATTAATTTCCTGGCCTTGCTAATTTCATACAAAACTGTATCAAATCGGTTTCACAATTACATACAAAATTAGCATTTAGATCTCAGGCACATATTTTTAAGTGCCTTTACCATGTCTTTGAAAAACCAATAGAAATATCAAATAAAGAAAATTCATGTTTTGACTTAATTCAATTCTGTCTGATATGTCTTAAAAATGTTTATTTTTATGGTTTGTGTTGTTTTGGCCTGTGAAGTATATAGACTAACAATCAAAACTCTGGAATATCGTGTCATGTTTTATTTAACACTCATTATGATAATTTGAATAACTTCTTTACTTAAAGTATTACTTTAATGTATTTTAGGAAAACAATATTTGATTAATATTATATATAATAAGATTGTCAGATACCAAGAACTACTTAATTCCCCCCCCCCCAGGATTACTTAGATATTAGATATATATTAGATATTAGTAATATTTCATACTGCTGTGACATATATGTGAAGTATACAGTCAAGACATATCATGCTATAAGCACCTTGTGTCTCGACTGCACAGTGATAACCAGTGCTGGTTAAGAAATATGAATCTACCCTCATTCTAACTTCCTCTGATCCTTAAGGACAAGTGCCTGACATCATAGTATGACTTGTTCCAGCATGTCCTATTTGTGTCTGTGGATCTCTAAAACGTCTTAAGAAACTGTTCTGTTGCTTCCAGAATGTCCTGTCTGCTCCTGGGTTCCCACAGAAATGAAGTGCTGGTGTTTCTAAAAAGGACCAGCTGTGTTTATTCATGAGGCTACTGAATCATCTGTCTTACCCCAACCTCCCCTGTCTGGTTTTGTATTTATATTTATTTATTAGATTATTTATTATTATATTTATTAAGACTCTCTATACATCTTCTGCATTATGTAAAAAAGAAAACAAAGCATCTGTTATAGTCAAACAGGAAAATAATAGCTTTGGTTGGGTTGACGTTTTAGATTTACTTGCTAAATGTACAGAGATACACTAGATGAGGCCAATTTGAGAGAACATAATGTGATTTGTACCTATGGGGTGAATCTCAATGTGGGGTCCATGCCCTCTTCAGGATTGAAAACAGGAGCAGAGACAGTGAAGGTGGAATTTTCTGAGTCTGAGCAAGAGGTGGTATTTAATATAACACTCTTACATGTATACTTATATAGTAAGTTATTAATTAGATAGTAAGATTTCAGGCTTTTCTGTATGACAAATATTACATTATATAGCTTACTTGTTCATTCATTTACTGATTACTGCTGGACAGTAATGAAAATGTTTTTCTAAATCATATGAATGATGATGATTATATGGCTGATTTAAACATTCAGGCAGTTGAAGGCTTTGTGACTATAAAATCAGTCACTTGTCTGACAGCCTGTACCATGTGACTGCTCCTCTTCTTACATCATTTTCAGTATGTCAGTAACATCTAAGCTCCTCTTGTCAATGCCAGAGTCCTTCAGAGGCTCAGACCTGGAGTGTGTCAGGGGATAGTATAAGCACATTAGAAATGTGCTGTGAGAGCACTCCCACAAAGTACTGTCCAATGCACTTTCCATTGAGTCGCACCTCTCGGCTAATGCACTGCGGCCTTGAATTTTTAAACAGCTCTGCATACCATAAGAGACAAGTGCTTAACTGGCAGTAGAAACAAGGAACAATAACAGTGTATTTACAATTATCCTGTAAACACCTGGTTAACTCTGCTAGTAGTGGAGAGGAACACAAACTCTACCAAGATTCATTAGGCAACTTTAAATGTTCTGTTTCATAACTGAATAATGTCAGGTTCTGCGAGCTGAATTTGAAAGTATATCTTAATTGACCAATAAACCTGATTCTGAACATTGCTTGATTAGATTCATTTAATAAACTTGTTCCTTCAAAATGTGGTAGGATAAAAGGTAAAGAGGAAATAAAATGGATATTTTATTGCATTTTTACTTTTTGTCCTGCCACATTTAAAGAACTATTTTCTTTTAATCCAAGGTATTTTCTCATGAAATCATAAATTAATATTTTTTTTAATCCTAAATTAATGTATATTAAATTTGGTGATTTTATCCATTTAGGGATGATATAGTCATATATGTAATAAAGCAGTCTTTTACTATAAGTACAATGTGGAAACATTGTACTTATAGTAAAATACTGCTTTATTCTGGTGGAACATTTGCCTTCTGACTCATTGGTGGGGTTTATCTGTTTTGTTTTCTAGGATAGAATACCTTGTTCACACGATTTAAATTAGGGAAATTGAAACCAATACTGAGCCTCAGAGTGCACATGGAGGGTAGGGGGATCAATGGGTGAAAAAGATTTTGTGAGCCTGGCAAAACCTTTGGTGAGATCTCACAAACTTGTCAGTTGTACCAGAGGGGTGCTGTATAATGTGTATGCCACAGCTGCACTGTTTAACAGAATACGAGAAGGAATGTGTTATCATAAAAAAAAAACATCACAGCTGAAACAAAATGGAAAAAAAGAAGCACAGAACGTAGTGTTAAATATGTTTTAATATTGGCACCAAATAGTAGTTCCACAACAACAACAATTATTTGCTTAACACAATACAAAAGGCATATGATTGATATAGTTGTGCAAATGTTTGCAAGATGTTGCAAAAGTATATCTTTTTACATCAATTTTGCCCCTCTATGTACCTTCCAGGTCTCCGTAGTAATGTAGCACAAACCTTGAAAAACGTTTATGCAGAACTTTAAGCCACAGACAACAAGAAAGGTTCAAATGGAACATGTGGTAAAGATCACAACACAGTGACAGTGTGCTGAATGTTGACTACCAGTGTTTACATATTATGGCTCTGTGGTGTGCTTATAGCTGTACCAGCCTTACTTGGTTTTAGATACATTGTGGCAAGATTGTGATACGCATACTTTAATAATGGAGAATTAAATATTTGTCCACTTGAAAAGCACTCTTACTATCACAATATTTTTAAGCTACTTAATAAATTGTTTATCGAAGCTAAACAGTTGGATACTCACTGTTACTTGAATAATTTTCCGTGAATAAAAATAATGATCCTTAAATAAAAAGTATGTTGACTGAAGTAATGGTTCATAAACAGAACACCATTTAAAACCCTCTCATTTTCTGACAGAATATTTGAATGCTGGTTAATAGCCTTTGCTTTTGTGAGTAAGTTTATTACATAATCTAGTGGCTCTATTGAACAATTTGTATTTGAATCATTTGAACTATTTGTACATAAATATAAATAATTACTTAACAGTGATAATAATTACAATAAAGAGTAATTAATCTCTCATTATTAAAAGTCAAACATCTGGCGAAAGTGTGTCTGACCCCAGTCTTATTAATTAAAATACTATTGTGCTCTCTCTTTGCAGTGTTTATGGAATAATATTGTGAGATTTGGTTTTACTGCTTTGACAGGGTGTGATTGGTGGGAACTCCAGTTAGCGTGCAGGCACAAGAGAGGAGAGAGATAGCTTGGCCAAGAACCTAAACTTATCTGATGGTTCTGTCAATAAACCTGTTTAAAAATTACTTGACCCCTTTGTTGTTTCCTGCTTTATTCAATCCCAACCTGAAGAAGCTCTAAACAAGGTTTTCCCCTCTTACAATAATCTCAGAACCTCCCTATGTCTTAAAAATGTTTTAGCTCCTGCTTTAACACTGGCCATCTCCTCAGAAACCTGTTGCTCTTACATCTGCCAGCAATACCAAATTCACGGGCTCAATACCCAGGGAGTACACATGATGTTTTCTGATAAAAGTCTAACTAGATAAAAACATCTGTGAAATGCTGAAAAGGTACATTTACATTTATGGCATTTAGCAGATGCTCTTATCCAGAGTAACTTACAAAAGTGCTTTGTCATTTGCTCATAGAATACATCCTAGCCAGTAGAGTAGGTTAGAGTCCAATGTAAACTGTAATGTAAAATGTAAACTGAATGTAATCAGACTGCCCCAGAGTAGTCATTAGTGAACATTTTCATACATATAAATCTAGTTGATGTAACGTATACTTCAGGCTTATTCACTCTTTGTATAAGATAAATTAGCATGAACTATAGCAAGAATGTACACTAGCGGTAAGAATGATTGAGCCCTGCCTGTATGGCCACTAGTAACCTGTGTGTATGCTGTGAGTCTTAGGGGAATAGCTTCTGAGGGCCTGTGTAAATGATGTTCAGCTGTTTCCTCTCCCTGTCAACACTGAGTCCCTGTTCATGACCTCCAATAGGAGGATAATTAATGAGAGAAAGGAAATTCAGGCAGTATCAGTCACTAGGAGAGGAGGACCCACCTAAGCAACTCACATTACCTAAAGAGGAATTTATTATTTAACTGAAAGTAGAAATGTTGGGAGTACTGTCAGATCATTCACAGCCCATAGATAGCCCATTCACAGTCCTCACATGCACCATTTTGGACAGTGCTACAAAATGCATCATGATGAAAATGTCATTTAACATCAAGTTTAATTCATTTATCATGTTCATTTCAAATTATTCACTTAATAATATACATTGGCAGTTACGTTTTGACAATTTTATAAGGTCCCCTTGCATTAATATCTCTCCCAATATTTTTCTTTATGATGAAGGAGTTGTATGAGTTATTTGATGATACTTAAAGGGGTCTGGTGATGAGGTAATTGACTGATTGGCTGTGTTAATTTCCCGCTAATACGGACAGTAAACATCATTGTAGTGTTGTTTAATAAACAAGCAGTACATCCAGATTCTTTTAGTTGATTTATTAACAACTTCTAAGACCTTGTAGCCAGCTCTGTCTAATCCTGCTCTTCTCTTCTCATTCCCGTCACACGTTAACATAACTATACTACATCCCTTCATTGATTTAGCAATACAGCCCAAACAATATAAAATATGAGCTGGGTAATTTTGATTAAATAAAACCCCCTTCCACATAAACTTAATTCTGGGAACTTGTTTCCTGTCTCTGAACCTATATCTCCATTTATTAACTAATCTGAAACAGCCTTTCATCTCCTCCATTAGTCCTTACTCCACAAGTTATTATTTCAGTTACATAATCATGTCTTTGAAATTAGCTTCTTTCTTTGTCACTGGTTCTGGTTCCACTACATCATCAGATTTTGGAACCTGCAATTCTGTTTTAGTGGAGTGTGTCTAAGGTTTTTAACATTACAAACAGCCAGTGTTCCATCTTCTGTGTTCACAAGTTCAAAGGTCTCTGAGGTTGGTCTGAGCACTACATAACGTCTATCTTTGCAGATAGGTTCCAACTTTCCATTGACCATGTTTGCAATGTATACAATGTCTCCAGTTTTAAAATTATGTTCTTTTGCACTGTTTCTTTTGTCTGTATAGTGTTTCATTTTTTCTTTGTATTCTCTATGATGACTCAATGTCTATTAATATGTATAATTACATACATAAGGGAGTTCTGTGCACCTGCATCGGGCTCTAGACACCAGCAAGAAACGCAATGGCCAGCCTCCGGACACCGGTGAGGAATGCGCTCACCACTCAGTGACCATCAAGCCATGTCTGCAGCGCCTCAGGATGCGCTGTCAGCAGCAGCCACACCTCTGGACCCAGTGCTGATTAATGCAGCTCCCCTGGACCCATAATCTGCAGCATCTGTGCTTTCAGGCTCATGGCAGCAGCAGTATCTATGGATCAGCCATCATTAGCTGCTGCACACCCTGACCCTCAGCAAGTCCCTGTCTCCTGTGTGAGAAATGCCCATCAGCCAGTTCTCAGCCAGGTCTCTGGTGTGAGAGATGCTGTTCAGTCAGTCTCTGTTCCTGGCATGAGGTCATGGTTGTGACCTCACGCTGAATGTGTCAGTTCCAGTGCCAATGTCTGTCTATGTTCCAATCCCCGTGTTGTATGTTCAGTCCCTAATCCGGTCTATTTTACAGTGTCCTATTCAGTCCCCCATTGTCCTGCATCCTGTCCTGTCATCTGCCTAGTTCCCAAATTAGGTTCTGAATTTGCTCCCGTGGCATCTCCAGTCCTGGTCCTTGGCGTGATCCCTGATCATCTACCTATTCACTGTCTCACCTCCACTCTTTGTTCCTGCTTCCATGCCACATCTCGTCATGCCTGATACTCCTGTTCCTGAACCTCAGTGTTTTGCCAAAAGTCAGTTCCTGTTCTTAACATGGTTCCTGTGCCTGTACATGTCTAGTCTTGTTTCTGTTCCCTGGTTCTTGGTTTGCTGAGGGTTTTTTTGTGCGTCGGGAGCCATGTGTTGGGGGACGGTTCTGTCACATTCGTCCCTCCCTGGCATTGCGGATCTCATGGCAACTCTAGCTATTTTGTTTACTTCCTGGTTTTGTCTCCTCATGCTTCCTTGTTATTGCAATCACCTGTGTCTTGTTAGTCATTAGTCATTATATAAGCCTTGTTTGTTCTGTCTCATCAACTTGTGTTAGGTTTCTGAGCTGTTAGTTATTGTATATGGTTCACCTGGTTATTCGGATTTCTGCATGTGTCTTTGGATTGCCCTTTGCCTGTTCCCTGTTCTATTTTGGTTTGCCTCTTGCACTGCTTTCTGGATTTTGACTTTTGCGAGTATATTGGATTCCGTTTGTGAACTACACATGGCCCAAACCTTATGACCCCAGACCTGGCCTGGGGAACTCAAAGACTATAAAAAATACCCCACTAGGAATTTAAGCATGACTTCACAGCCCAGAATACCTAGATTGGAAAGATTTATTAAAAGTCCATATTCTTGAAGGACTACTGTATTTTAAATAATGACCTGTAAATAACTTCATCCTGTTTTATATGTGAATATGTTTCGGTTAAGAAGGAAGAATAGCTAGCATGTTAAATATTTCTTACCTGGTATGCATGAGCCAATCAGCAGTCAGGGTCGGAGGGCGAGCGGAAAGTGGAAAAAATTGTGAGGGGGAGGGTGACAAGAGCTAGTTGCAATTAAGTGGGTAAATCACTTGGTTGTGCAAATGGTTAAACTTTTGCAGCAGACTAGCGGTGTTTTCTGTGAATATCGTCGAGAACCCTGGATTGGGCTTTTCGCGGTGAGCGAACTAGCAGGCTAGAGAGCGCAAGTTGACTACTGACATTGTGAATCGCCACGGACTCGCAATGCAGTCAGCTGCTACAGCTAGCTGTGTCCATTTCAGAGAACTAAAGTATTAGTAAGACCAGATATCTCTTTGCCCGAAGCTGTTATGGACAACGCAGAGGGGCCTCGTCTGCTCCGAGCACAGTGCAGACCCGCACGTGAGCCGTGATGACTACGGCAGTTGTTCACGTGAGTTGGTTTTACCCTAAGGTGAGAAGCAGCCGATGTGTTTAATAGGTCAACGCACCCAAGCGTCGATTCAGGCCTACAACAATAAGTAAATCGTTATTGTGTTTAAACTTATGTTTTGGTGATTATGGTAAGTATTACCAGAGAACACTTAGCTACCTACCAAAATCCTTTATTTATTAGTTATTATTTATACTTATTAAGGGAAAGAATTCGGGAGCACTTTCCAAACATAGCTACGGAGGCTAGGGGGCGCTACATACACATAACAACCCAAGTACACTTGATTCTAAGTAAAATCTAACTAGCCATCACCACTGAAATGAGACTCCCTCACTCTAATTTTGTTAACTTATTTCAGCTATTCATAAAATGATTATACCTTTGTCCTAACCCTATTAATGTAGTACTTGTATATTCACCTTTACACTTGTTAATACTAAATGATTACATGTAAATCTCAAGTATAATAGACAGAGGAAGATTATTTGAACTATTTATATTAGGACAGTTATAATACTTAAGTAATAATCATGCTTTCTATCTTTTTCTATCTCTCTTTTCTATACTCATCTATCTTTCTATACAAGCCACACTTTCTGAGTGTGTGGTGTGTCTCCTAATGGGAAATGTAACTGCTTTCTTTATGTAATTGTGTGTTTATCTTGCTTGTAAGTGTGTCTGTTTTCCAGGTAGAAATATGTGGACTAAGGTATCAGGTGAAATTAGTGTGATAAAACAATCTCAATTAAAATAAATAAAATAGAATTTGTTGTTGGTCTTGGTGTAATCATGTTCTTTTACTTCCATGTTACAAACTCAGACTTGCAAGAAATAAAAATTACAAATAAAAATACATTAATGCAGAGCTTTTAAAATAAACACAATTTGCCTTAAGAAAGGCGCTTCGCTCTGCAAACAATTTTGACAAAAGTTCTTTACATTTCATTTTTCCATTCTCTTTTCAAAACAGAAAATCAGTTAAACAGAAGGTACATGGATGGACCTTTCATTGTTTTTCCATTTCTATTCTGGCAGAATGATCAGTTTCATTATTTTTAAAGATAGAGTCATTTGCTACAACATAATGAAATGAAAACAAAATACAAAAAACTAATATGAACAAACAAATTAAAATAATATTTTTCTTCCATTCCTGCTTGTGACTAATTATGAATTGAGCTGCAGATTTTAACACAAACCAGAAGTTTTTAACACTGATAACGCCAAACACTAAACATTTTTAAACTGAGAAAATGATTCTGTTAGATTGAAGATGATATACCCATTTCATGCTCTAATTAAAAAAAAATATATATATATATATATATATATATATATATAATGTATAACATTGCTTATACATGTTATGTAACTTTTCACGTCACCTTTTTACACATCCTACATTTTGTCACGTCCACATTATCTGCGGCCCATTTTTTAAACAACCTGCAAGATATTTTAGAAATAAAATGAATGTTGGCCCGCTAATAAGTGTGTATGTTTAATTTGTCAGGAAACAGTGGCTGTAATGAGGGAGTATATTTGTTGAGACATGAAACATCACTCTTTGAAATCATGCACTGGTACTGAACGAGAACAGAAGGTGAAACAACTTGCAGCTAGCCTGTCAGCTCAACAAGTGCAAGAAAATGCTACATGGGCTAGCTACAACGTAGCCCAAAGGTAGATAATTAGTCACTCATGTAAAAAGGAAGTGTAATTGATGATAATTAAGTAGGCCTATTACTTATGTGTTTTATTACATAGGGCCTGTGGCTGCACTTATTTTTCTCCTGACCCCCAAAACAACAACAACAACAAAGAATTTGGACACCCCTGTTCTATGCCCATATTAAGGGTTATAAATGGGCACATAAAACTGTATTTGGACATGTTTCTGACCAAAGTCATGTACTTTCTAAGCAGACATTGGCAAACAATTGAAAATACTGAATAAATGCATATGGTACCTTTAAGTCTAGCTGTTTATCAGAAGCAAATATGTTTGGGTTTTTCCTCATCAGTTTATAGTAAAACTATATTTATTTATTTTTTAATACAATGAAATTGCCACACTGGCGTAATTAGTACAAACCTTGTTTTTGCCTTTTTAGTGCCAATTTTAGAAAATACGGGTAGGTGGCAGCATTACGACATGTGGCGTTCAGTCTGGTTAAAGTCCTAAAAGAAGAAAAGAACGCGGAGAACATGGCTGACAATAGGGAGAAGGGACTACAAGATTACAGAAAGAAATTGCTTGAGCATAAAGAGATTGATGGGCGTTTGAAGGAATGTAAGTGACAAACTCACGATTTCTTTATCGGTCAGACAATGAAATACTCACCTGACATGTCTCAATTGCCATTCATTTAGATCGCCGGCCAAACTGCAAGTCGCTTTGTCATGCAGTCTCATCGACTGTAACCTAGCTAGCGAACGAACTCGTAGGTTTTATAATTAGCAGTAGCTAGTAGTTGTAGCTAACGTTAGCTACCTCATAGATTTTCTAAGTAGCTGGGAATCCTAATCGTTCTGGTTAACAACTGGATGGTAAAGTAACTCGCAAAGCTGGTATTGCTTCTGTTTAGAGAAACTAGCTAGCTAGCTATAAACTTGGACTGATTCATTGATTCGTTTATTGCATGACAAGGTAGAAGCTTGTTATGCTAACTAGCTAGTTAGCGGTTCAAACTTGCCTAACATCTACAACGACTAGTATTGAGAATTAATTAGAAATTCATTCTATGCAGCTAACATTTTTCCAGTGTATATCTAATTTATTCATGCTATTGTTTTTAGTGAGAGAACAACTGAAGGAACTTACTAAACAGTATGAGAAATCTGAGAATGATCTGAAGGCTTTGCAGAGTGTTGGCCAGGTGAGTAGCAACTATAATAAATATAGCTAGCAAATTTACAACTGCAATCCAGAGTGTTTTTAAACAGGTGGAATGATTTAACTAATGTTCTAATAAACGGAGTTTCTACATCTTATCTAGTGTTGCATGGAGTTTAGCTTTTAAGTCATGTAAGGTTTTTGAAAGTAAAGTAGTCGTAGTAAATACATTTCAAGCTAGTACAAATGTACTGGAATATAACAGATGTAGTGTGGTGTGTTATGGCCTCCTTTTAAAAATTTACTGTGATTTTCCTTTCAGGAAATTAAAGATATATTTAAAGGGCAAAGAGACACATGAAAAAGAGACATTCTATGCTAAAAGTAAATGTAACCTGTGAAGTGCTCCTAAAATTACAATAGTCTTGGTGACAATTTAGTTAGCTTGTTCTTGTAATTTTGATCTGTAGATAAACAAAATTCACATAATGTCACTGTTCACGTAATGTTACTGTTAAAGCAATGTGTAGAGCCTTGAAATGTAAATACATTTCCATTTATCTCTAAAAATATCAAATAATTTTGAGCTCATTGGGAAAACATTGTTAAATTGCTGGATTTGACTAGTCTGTTGAAATTACCTATAATGCAGGAAATTGACCTAGGATGTAGTAGGAGGATTTCCCAGGTACTTGTAGCTAATAAGTGTTTATATTTTGTAGATTGTTGGTGAGGTGTTAAAACAACTGACAGAGGAAAAGTGTAAGTCCTTTTAGACTTCATAGATTTCTGTGTGTTGTCATTTTAAAAAGCTTAACACATTGGTTTTGTTTTTTCAGTTATTGTCAAAGCTACCAATGGCCCTCGCTATGTCGTTGGTTGTCGTAGACAGGTAAGGCCTCTTTCCAGTATCCTTCAGGGCCTGTATGGCTGCATGCTTCCCTCACACAGCTAACCTACTACATTTGTTACAGCTGGACAAAACCAAGCTAAAGCCAGGAACCAGAGTGGCACTGGATATGACTACCCTCACCATCATGAGGTGAGGAGATGACATTCTTAAAGAAAACCCTTTTTTTTTTTTTTTTTTGAGTGAGTCAGAAAATTGTTGTCTTTTACAAATGAAGTCTCCAGGATCTCTCTGTTGTGAATATATTTGCAGGTATCTGCCACGTGAAGTCGACCCACTGGTGTACAACATGTCCCATGAAGACCCGGGCAGCGTCTCTTATTCGGAGATTGGTGGATTGTCTGAGCAGATCCGTGAACTCAGAGAGGTGAGTTTACTGTTAATACACCAGTGCAAGGTTGACCTGGATCCTACAGGAATGATGGGAAAGTGCACCATTTATTTAAGGGTAAAAAGTGGGTTACAATGCACTGTGCCTTTTTTTCTTTCCTTTTTTTTTTTTTTTTTTTAAAGCTGGGTCTGGTTGTCACTCTTGTTACCAAGCAGCAATAGTGTAATTACTGTCAATTGGCTTTTTATCTAGCTAATGTTACTTGCCTTCTACAGAATGTATTAGAACAATAAAATACTGGTCCAACATATCATGTGCCACACAAATAAGACACCAAACGTTCCCTTCTTTTTTAGGTTAAAGATTATTGGCCACTGCTGCATGTGTACAGATGTTATAGCAGGCCTGCCTTTCCATTTATCTGATTAGTTCACCAAAAATATTGGAATTGCTATTTATTTGTTTGTTTATCCATTCAGAACTTGGGTCACATGGATTGCTGCTATGCTCCTGGGGAACAGAAAAGTAATGGGTGTTGTGTACAAAAGCAGTGAGAGAAACACATAATTTTCTCTAATTAGGAAAGGGTGCCTTGATCAGCAAAAAAGTGATGCAAATCTGGCCTATAGATTTCTTTTTTTTTTTTCCTCCCTCAGGTGATAGAGCTTCCGCTGACCAATCCAGAACTGTTCCAACGTGTGGGCATCATTCCCCCAAAAGGCTGTCTGCTCTATGGGCCTCCAGGTGCCAGCCTCAGTACTTTAATGAGCCTTAGCTTGCTTCTTTTCAAGCATAGCTGTGTTCAGTTAAAACAGTGACGTATGTAACTAGTCCTTGTATTCAATCAGGCACTGGTAAAACCCTTCTAGCCAGAGCTGTGGCCAGTCAACTTGACTGCAATTTCCTAAAGGTAACTGTGTATCTGCATTATTCATGTATGGTTGTTGTAGTGCTCTTTTTGGAAAAGTGTTGTTTAGTAGAAAAATAAGTATCTCATGCCATTTCTCCAGGTTGTTTCCAGCTCCATTGTGGATAAGTACATTGGTGAGAGTGCCAGGCTGATAAGAGAGATGTTCAACTATGCTCGAGATCACCAGCCATGCATCATCTTCATGGATGAGATTGATGCCATTGGTAATAATGCTTTCTGTATCCATGGAGTCCCAAACACTGTCTGGCCTGTAAAGTGTGAATGATAATATTTGTTCATAAAGGAGGGGCAGGAAAGACCAAAGTAATGTCATTAGTGATGGCAGAAGGGACATTGACTGGATTTGAATGAGGCTCAAGCTTTGCGTTTTTAATGTGCTTTAAAGGTGGCCGCCGTTTCTCCGAGGGAACATCTGCAGATAGAGAGATCCAGAGGACACTCATGGAGGTATTCACTTGTCAAAGGGTTTTATTTTAGTTGATTGTACTTTTTGTTAAATAGTAAATAAAGTTGTGTATCATGTTGTATTGCATTAACATAAAATTTAAAATTAGAATTCCTCTTTGTCAATTGATATGCATGATTTAAAGGCTGCTGATACCAATTTTAACAGAGATGTGTCTTATGACCTATATTATTGCTGTTATTAAATTGCATCTCAGTACAGGCCATTCCATACCATAATGCCAAGATCTGGAAATTCATCAGTTAAAGTAACCCTACACTTTACATAACACTGCTAAACTGTATATAGGCCATATTTACAGCTACCCATTTATTAGGACTAGGCCTCCTAAAAAAATAGATGTTTTGTTTTTCAGGCACAGTGCACTTTCTACCAATACATGCATGAACTAGCTAGTACTAGGAGCAAATACTTGTAATCAACTGAACTCACAAACCACACTTTCAGAATGAGAAATCTGAAAACGTAATTCTTGGCAAAAATATTCAGTAAATAAATGTTTGCACATTTTAGTTTACATGGTGTTAGCACATTTAGCTGTACCGTTCATGGTAAAAGGTAGCCACTGCAAATGCAAATTCACAGTATTGAATGGTAAAGTGTATGAAACTGACTTGGTTAGCTAACCTTTTAACAATAAAAAAGACAGTTTGTTTTGTGTGTCTGTTTATGCAATTTTACCAGTTAACCATGCATCTTTCTCAAAAAAAAGTTGCTACAAACTAGACAATCAGCTACCTACAGACTTTGTAGTTCACTTGCAAATACACATGTGGTTGCACATTTAGATTTTGCTGAATGTATTATAATTTGATCAGCTAGTTAGCTGACTACGCAGCCATTGTATCGATAGACAGCTACTCACCTCTCAGCCCAGCCAGCAATTGATTCATAAATGGAAACATCACACCTATCATTTCTGTATTTAAAAAAAAAAAATCATTGTAACTGAAGGGTGATGTAATAAGCCATGTCTGTATCTTCACTGATCAATATTATTTGAAAGTAAATAAAATTATACAGTTCTGCGTATAAGTCCTTAACAATTTATGATCCTCAAAGTTTGGGTATTACATTGGATTTAGGGTACGCCATATTGGCCGCACTTCTTATAAGACATAAAATCCTTATTAACCCGAAAGATTGGAATGAATGTGTTTGGTATGTGGCCAATTACCCCATGAGACCTGTCTTGGTAGTTGCTGAACCAGATGGATGGATTCGACACTCTACACAGAGTGAAAATGATCATGGCTACAAACCGTCCTGATACATTGGACCCTGCCCTGCTGCGGCCCGGACGACTGGACAGGAAGATCCGTATGTCACACAAATAATTTCTTCTCTTGAGTAAAAAAAGTATCCCAGCCTTGCATGGTTTGTGCTGAGGAAGTGGCCAGGGTCCTGGTGACCCCAAAGGTGTTTGAATTGGAGCTGAACAGCACTGGTACTTGCTGGAGTAGCTTCTGCCATAAATACTGCCTCCCCAAGTGTTTTCTTTGCTCTAGATATTGAACTACCCAATGAACAGGCTCGTCTGGATATCCTGAAGATCCACTCAGGACCCATTACCAAGCATGGTGACATAGGTGTGACTCCACTCTCAGAGCACCTTCTCGTTTAGCTTTGTTCTCTCCTAATGTGTGGGTTTTTTTTCTTCTTCTTAGATTATGAAGCGATTGTCAAACTCTCGGATGGTTTCAATGGAGCAGATTTGCGAAATGTCTGCACTGAGGCTGGTAAGGAAGAATCCAGTAACAGAGCAGTCATGTACATGAAAGTCGGATGAGTTTTGGTGTTTGATGTCTGAGTTTCCTCTGTTTTACCTCTCAGGTATGTTTGCCATTCGCGCAGACCGTGACTATGTAACTCAGGAAGATTTCATGAAGGCAGTACGAAAAGTGGCAGATTCAAAGAAGCTGGAATCTAAACTGGATTATAAACCTGTATAAACTATTAATGTCACCGCCAGCTGCCAGATGTGCAATGTTTTGCCTTTGGGGATAATACACTTTGCCTTTTTGTTTTTTAATTGCAGAAACTTTTGTTTTTGTGAACTGTTGATATTGACATTGATATTATCTATTCTTATCAGAATGGCATCGTCCAGCCTGCTCAGCTCTGGGCTAATGCATATTGTGCAGTCTAATGCAGTGACTCTTGGCTGAGTATGTATAAAATGCATACAATTATTTAGAACCATTTGTACCATTATAAATAAACATGGTTTCTGCCTTGTTCATCACATAATTAAAGTTTGATACTGAATAATAGGATGATTTTATTATGCAATGAAATATTTCTGCAGTACTCTTAAAGAGATTATAATTTAGGACATTTGGTTGTTATAGTAAATATTGTAGTCAATATTTAATACAATGAGTACTTGGATCTATATAGTAGAGCAATGAAAGATTAAAATACTACTATTTTACTTTAGTACCGGATTTAGTTAATCTACTAGTTTGCCTCTGGATTCAACATAAACAAGGGTGACTTTAGATACAGCTTGCTGATCTCCTACCGGAATAACACCACTACTGAGGAAGCAGGAAACATCCAGCAATTCTTAATTGCAACAGTTGGTGAAAAAAAGTAATTGTTAGTTAAATGAAGGTGCATGGTCTCCAATTGTGGTTCTATTATTTTTTTAGCCCTTGATCTTAGTACTGCTTTTGATAGTTCATCACAGTATCTTACTCTCATATAAAAAATCTGTGTTGGACGTACCTCTGAACCTACTTCTTCAATTTCACCTGTTTCCCTATTAGACTTTTCAAATATCAAACACTGGACTGGCAAATTCTCAAGTTAAACCCTGCTAAAATTGAGTTTGTGTTGGTAAGGTCCAAAGCAACTTATAAGTTTTAGTGATTTCTCTCATCTTTGATATTAACCATTGTCACTTCAAATGTAGTTCATAACAAGGTAATTACCTTTGACTACACTCCCCTTCGAAACATTTATTAACTAGTAGTGTTCTATATGTGCAGTATTGCCAGAGGTGCCACTTGCCACTAGGCAAGGCAGGCAACTGCTTGAGGCCCCCAGGTCAGTTGGGGGCCCACGAGGGCTGACAAACTTTAAACTACAGCAGTGAGTAGCAATGTGCAAAGTTTGCAATGACAATAGGAGACCTGAAATCCCTAAGAGGGCCCCAACAGACTAGAATCGGCACTGAGTACTGCTCAACTCCGCCCCTCTGTTTTCATGATTCAGAAATGCCAATCCATCTCATTTAGGTTACTGTACTTATTTTCTGGTGTTCCTGCTAAAGTGCTCAATAAGCCAGAAATACAACAAGAATTCAGCAGCTTGGCTAATTTCTACAAGACTCAGTACTGCTCTTCTCTTTCAGTTTACACTGGCTTCATGTAACAGTGCACTGAATGGTCCTGCTCCTTATTATCTCTGTGAACTTCATCTCTACACAACCTCCTGTTCACTCAGATCCTGACATTGGCCTACTTTCCACTCCATATGCTAACACTGTCCATTATGGGAGTAAGATCATGTAATGCTCCTGCTTCCAAATTTTGGAACACCCTTCCACGTTATTGAAAGCACAAGTAAAATTTTAAGACCAAACTTAAGAGACACCTATTCACTCAGCACTACCACATCTATATTAATAACTGATTTTGTTGTGTGTACTGATACATGTATCAAAAACAAATTCTCTTTTTTTTGTCTTTTTCCTGTTTTTTCTTCCTCTTGTGTTTTTTGATGCTGCAAAAATCCTTTAACAATTCCAAAGGTTCAAACATTTCTCTTTTACATTGATCTACCCTCTTCACATGGTCTTTTTACTCTTCCACTATGTTCTCAGTAGGTGCTTGACTGGATAAAGTGAAAGACTCCACAACAAAAGCCCTGCACATTGGGCAATGCTGAAAGTGAGTTACACAACTGTTACACACGCAAGTATGTCGGCATGGCAACAAAACCCTGTTTACTGGGGCATTTTGGCACACAACACAGTCCTTTCCTGGTGCTTCTGGCCATTCTTCTTCCTCTTCTGACTCCTCCACTTCCTTATCTGGTGATTTAGTGTGTAACTTCACCCCCTCTGTGGTTGGGGTGGACACAGTATGGCTAGGCAGCCTATTATCATCTGTGGAAACGAAGAGAGGCTGTGGAAAAGACAGGTAGTAACTTCAGTCATATTTTAATACTCAGTGAAATGATGGCACATCATTAATTAGACATAGGATTACTGAGGGAACACAACAAGTTTGAGGTTAAAAGTGTTTAAAATGATTTGGCTGAAGCAGCTGTGAGCTGACTGCAGAGCTTCTGAAGATCACACTCTAGTACTGCTCTACCTTTAAGTCATACATGTTCCCATGAACTGTGAGGAGGTACTGAAATAGGATCCTCGTAGACAGTCCATATTTTTCATCAGGAACGTGGACCACCGTGACACTGGCAACCTTGGGAATCAGGGGATAGAGAGAATATAGGTTTATATGTCCTATTAGTTATTCATAATAGCATTCTGAATGTGCTACAGTACATAAAATCTGTGTTTCTCACTATATTGTAAATGTCTCTGTCATTAGAATTAGCCAAAGTGAGGACAGCAACTAAGGGATAGCGTTCCCGGGGTAGCAGCCCAAAATCTATAACCCCAAGAGCTGCTGGCAGCTGGGTCAAGTATTCCTCTTTCTTCTCTTTCTGTATGCTGAGATGATGGTGAAGGTGAGATTGCACAATTGCAACAAAATCACAATTTTAAATCAGATTACAATACTTTTACATCAATAGTGCATAGGAACGGTGCAGTATAAAGCAAATATCCCCAGTAGGCAAACCCATCTCACACATGAGCAAATAGTCTAATGGTATCGATTAGTTATGAACATTTCAAGTCATAGGTCAAGTAATTAATGACTATCCAGGGATTACACAACCTGAACACATCTGAGCAAAAAAGCAAGCAGTAGAGACCACCATGGTATGGAATTAAGATTTAAAGGATACTTAAATGTTTCGCAGTGGTTGTACTGAAACTGCAGAGCCTCCTGAAATAAGTGTGGGGTAGTGAGTCTGGGCCCATGATGGTGCCTCTGGAGAGCAGTCTGAAGGGCCTGGACACCACATCCCCAGAAACAGCTCAATACGGTGTTCTCCAGGCAACACGCCCGCAAGATCACACCCTCTAAAAGAACATGGATTTAGAACGTATTAATTATATATATATATATATATATATATATATATATATATATATATATATATATATATATATTAATACGTATATATATGTTATATATATTTTATATTTTATATATAAATAAAATATATATAACATTATATATACGTATTAAATACGTATTAAATTATATTTTATATATATATATATATATATATATATATATATATATATATATATATATATATATAAAACAGACACACAAACAAACAAACTTACCGGCTACTGTGCTCGCCATTGTCCCCAGCTCCAGTGCGAAGGGATTGGTTACCTGGACCATCTTCTTATCTGGGACAGGTAAGAAAGATACGGCTTCATCCGAGCTGCGCAGGATGACTGGTACATCAAATCCAAACCTACGGAAGCAGCACGTCCCACATTAGCTGTGCCAGTGCCTGATATCTTCGCTAATTCTGCTTCTGAAAAGGGAAGCACTAACCAGAATCCATAAAGACAGCTAGCGATAACTATCAGATTAATCACCCCCAATCTTTAGAGATTAACAAACTGAGGCTTGCATTATCTACGTAGCTAACACATCACCTTGACATAATTAATATAAGCGTTAGAATAAGCATATATGCACACATCTTGTCTCGACATTAATCTTACCAGCCCAGAACCACGGCCACAGTAATGATGAAACATATCGATATCACACTAATGTAAAAAAGAGGCGAGTACTCATATAACTTTACTAAAAGCTCAGCAGCCATACCCTAATTAATATCTAAAATATATTTTTACATAAAGAATTTGAGTGGCAGTAAATGAAACTAAGAATAAAAACTAAAGTGAGCAACAGTAAGTAATTGCTAGCTATTAAAACGAACAGCCGATTTGTCAATACTGGAAGCGCCAAAGAAACATAACGTAAACTTCCGCTTTTACACATTCTACGGTGGCTTGGTTGTTCAAATTGTGTTCATTAATGCTACGCACTCAAGGGAGGAGCACAATTCCTCTGCTAAAGAAGACTGCTGCTTCAATCAATGCGACAGAAAGGACATACTCAAGACGTAAGCGACAGCATATGAACAGCTTACAAACAATTTGCAGAGTGCGATTCTAAAATAGTTATTTAGCTAATGTACTATATAATTGTAGTGCTGCTATTTAAATGCGCTTTGTACAGATGGTGGTAATTACAGTTGACACATTGGAGTGTGCTTTTGAAGCCATTAGACTCGTTACCACAGTAAGCTGACAGGCGTTAAAATTTGCAATTTTTTACGCACCAGTAATGAGCAGTTTTAAAGAAGACTCATCTCGGAACTCTCCATCACAGAGTAAGGAGAGTAATGTCAGTCACTGCGACTGGAGTATAACAAATGATGCATTTGCGTCCTGTTACAATGAACCTAGGCGCGAGGACATACAGGGGGGGATGGATTCGGTGCAGTCAGGCTTGGATAGACATTTGCCACTGCTTCATGGCCGAACTGGGCTATCCCAGGACAGCATGCTGTTAGGCCTTGTGGAAGATGCTTACTCAGACTACCATGGGTGTCTCGGATCTGACCCAGGATCAGACTATCTTGACATCACTACCGAGCCAAACTACAGTGAAAGTGACCATAATGTCACAACAAAGAAGCGCAACCGCTCCAGCAGCTCCAGGCACCGCGGTGAAGCTGTGACAGAGCTTGGACCAGAGGAGGTGCGATGGTTCTATAAAGAGGACAAAAGAACCTGGAAACCCTTTGTTGGACACGATTCTCTGAACATTGAGCTGTCTTACCGAAAATTTTGCGACCTTAATCTAAATAAGGTCAACTGCCAGGATCCCAGCAAGTCAGAGGTGGTATGTGATTTGGCATCGGAGTGTAAGGCATCAGGACAGAGAGAATCAGAGGCGCTAAGCATTCAGAAGGTGCCAGCAGTTACAGCAAGCGAGGAGGCAGCATGCCGAGCATGCGAGAGGGACCTGGATTCAATAAGCATCAGCGTGGAGGCGGTGTGTGTCCGAGGTGGATTGTATGAGGTGGATGTCAAAGAAAAGGAGTGTTATCCAGTGTACTGGAACCGTAAGTAGGCTTGCTCTCTTATTATTTTTATATAGGGACTGTTGAAAAGTGGTGTACTATATAGACACCCAGATATGTCTACAATGAGTTTTTTTTGGGTTTTCCATCACACAGAGCAGGATGGGATACCAGTGATGAGAGGGCAGTGGTTTACTGATGGTACTTGGTTGCCTCTGGAAGAGGAGGACAGTGACCTCATTGAACTAGAGCACTTGGCTTGTTTCCGGGGCCACCAGATTGAAGATTCTTTTGAAACTGAAGCAGCAATACCTGCAGTAGAAAGTAAGGATGGTAAGAAAACAGCTGAAAGGAGCTGTGACTGTAACTAGGGGGTTTTGTGGTGGACAGTGGGGGTGAGGGCAGGGGACAGTGTGAGCTAACTACAGCTGAATCATACAGGGCACACAGTGATTATGACTGAATGCAAATGCTGTGCCACAATGCAGACATCCTCCCTCCCACTCTTTTTCTCTCTCTCTCCCTTTTCACTCAAACTCTCTCTCACACATGCATATATTTTACATAGTTTGTTCTGCTTTAGACTTATAATAAATGATAACTTTTTTCAATGAAAACTTTTTAAGTAAAGAACAGCTCTGACACCTGGGCTGCGTCTTGCTGTTCTTTCTCTTTCTCCTCAGTCATTCACAGCCTGAAGCTAAGTCGCAGTCACGTTGATTGGCACAGCGTAGATGAGGTCTACCTGTACAGTGATGCCACCACCTCCAAGATTGCCCGCACTGTCACACAGAAACTTGGGTTTTCCAAAGGTTAGCTATCAGTATGAGGCTCTCATGTCCTTTTTTAATCTTATGACATTATGCACATCCACAGGTACAGTGTTCCTGAGCCGTATTCCTGGCTTATAATGGTGACATTATTGTTTATGGTGAAAGATGACAAACATCATAAGAACCACATAAAGTATCGAATGCTGGCTTTAAATTTCCATTGTAACAACAGATACCTGTCCTAAATTAAGTTTTTCTATGAATGTTTGTATGTGCATACATGTGTAACTAGCATCCAGCAGTGGAACCCGCCTTCATCGGGGCTATGTAGAGGAGGCAGCGCCAGAAGACACGCCCCCTGCGGCTACCCACATTGTATTTGTAGTGCATGGCATTGGACAGAAGATGGACCAGGGGCGTATTATCAGAAATACAAGCATGTAAGTGGGCCTCTGCCAAGGTGCTCTCTTGCACAAAGTACAATACACACTGCACACTGTGCGCATATAAATCTGCATCTTTATGAGCCACTGTGATTCTGTCTATATATAGGATGCGTGATGCTGCCAGAAAGATGGAGGAAAAACATTTCTGTGACAGATCTTTGGAACATGTGGAGTTTCTTCCAGTGGAGTGGAGATCTAAACTCAGTCTGGATGGAGGTATAAGCACTCAGCATGGCTGACATAGGGTACCTAAAAGTTATGGCATTGCAGTATTAGCTGTACATTGAATAGTGTGGCTGCTGTTCCAGATACTGTGGACTCTATTACACCGGATAAGGTGCGGGGCCTCAGGGACATGCTAAACAGCAGTGCCATGGACATCATGTACTACACCAGCCCACTGTACCGGGACGAGGTACAGTGACATGGAAGTATACCCCATGGCTTCTTTGTACTATCCTATGTCAGAGCAAAAAAAAAAAAAGTTTTTGTTATTATTCAAGTACTGGAAGCAGTTACTCAGACAGCAGAAACTAATTTGCAACTAATATTGATTTTTATAGCTTGTTCAACTTAGAACTGAGGCAAACATACAAGGATACCTCTGTTACAACACAATATTTTGTTACAAACACCATACTATTAGTACTATAGCAGGGTTTAAGAGTGAATACCAAAAAGGTCCTGTATGGGGCAATATTCATTACTCACTATAATAAATTCACAATAGGTAATCTGGTTCATAATGGTTAAAGACAATTATATCCACCTTTTTGTTTAGATTGAATAATTGTTTATTTTGCATCTAACGGGATTGTGATAATGCTACGCATTTTGTGGCAGATTACATGCCATGACTTGTGACGATGATAAAATGTGAAATACCTAAATAATATTGCTTTCATTATGATGCATAGAAAATATGCCATATTTTTGCTGAAAAGCAAAACCTTCATTACATTTTGTATCAGAAGTGAATGTAATCCATCTTTGCTTTACATAGGATTTCAATGTTTGCTTTTCATTGCTTTTCTTCATATGAGCCAATGGTTTTTATTCTGTTTCCAATAAGAGGTATGTAGGACACTGAAATACCTTTACTGTCCAATCCCAGCCCTCTACAAAAATGTCCAGTAACTATGATGAATAATGTAAGATTTCCATATATTATTTGCTTGCGTGTTTATCATTGTTGGAGAATGAGGCCTATTCGAGTTCAAATCTAAATGCTCAGGGTCTAAAATCAGCCAATCTTTCCATGTTCGATGCCTTGCACATGTACTGTTTGAAGAGATTCCCTGTACCTTAGATGCAGAACACCATGGCTATACTTGTGTCCAGGCTGGAAAAAAGATAAGTAGATGGGTTAAGAGGCTGCGGGGAGGGTATCTTGACTGAGACCAGCCAGGATTTAATTCGTTTTGGTCCATTTTGGGTTCATCTATCACAATTTGCTCCTACTTAATTTTCTTAACAAACCAGAGAAGTACTATAAACTCTGAAAAGATTCAGTCCTCAAAGTGGACTTTAGCCAACTGTCATCACCTTGTTGGCTTATAGTACCTCAGGGCAGAAGCGACATTGATCCATGTACTTAGCAAGCTAGAAATGCAGTTCATATATTAGTTAGCTAATACTTTTCAGACAACCTAAAATGGTACCTATTATATGATAATGACTCGCTTCCCTTCACTCTGCAACTCCAGTTTGTTTTTCACATGCTCATTTATCTTTCACAAAACAGATTTTGTTAGCTAGCATTCATGGGAAAATTCATGCAAGATCTTCCAACACAGTTTATAAACACGCCCCCGAAGCTTGGTAGAGGGCTAGTTGGAACTTATACTGTATGTGAATGGATGGTATGTCTTCACTGACTCTCACTTTGAATCTTTGAATCCACCAAAATGACCAAAATGCAAGCTGTATACTGGTTTTTGACTGGACAACAAGGTTGCCATGTAGCAACCTTATTTTTTAAAATCTTTTCCCATAGTAAATGCATGCCAGAATGTTCAAAACCTTCACACACACAGCCATGCCCACTCTAAACGGTTACACGCTAACTGGTTACACGCTACTAGTTATCAATCAATTGGGACTTCATGCAACTAGCAACCACTTGGGACTCCATGGCAACCACATTGCAACGTTAAAGCAACCACATGATAATGCTCTAGCAACACCTGGGACTCCATAGGAACCACTTGGCAACCACCTGGAATACTAACCACATAGGAAGACCATAGCAACCACCTAGCAACTACCGGGGAATCACTTTAAGCTCTGCATTTTATTCAGGAAATGCACTTTTAAAATAATGGGTTTTATAGAAGTTATTTGGTGGTGATTTATAGTAACTATGTTGATTTAACACATAATTGTAGTACATTTTTCCATTATTGCAAGATCTTTATTTTTGAAGAACCTTATTAAAACTAAATGCCTGCATATAAACATCATTGTATAAGCTTGACATATCTTATTACTTAATTTAACTATTAAAGAAATTGGATTAACACTGTTGATCAATGATACAAATCTCCATTTCTGTTGCCAAGGTGCATGCCATCTCTCTGGTGATGTTGCTCCTGAAACTATCTATATTGCTTTTCATGATTTCACACTGTAATTATTGTTTTCAGATGTAGCACATAATATCCCCCATACTGAATGCCAATACGTAGTGCCAAAATCTCTCTTGGTCAGGTGTTGGCTAATGATTACTGAGCCCGCAAAAGGATATAGTGGAGATTTTAATATAATAAGTAAAAAATAAATAAACAAAATCTCTTGGTTGCCAAATAATGTTTTATTATCCAAAGCCTATAAAGGAAATGATATTTGGTCAAAGATGTACAAAGTATTACAAGCTGCAACCAAAGTATTAAAAAAAAAAAACATTTTAAGAAAATTATTCTGATGTTCGGATGAAAGTGCATTTAATGTTTGACATCCAGTAGACTGACAACCTTTTAAATCATATTTACTCTGTGCATGTGTAGTCTTATTTCCTTTACACCCAATTTAAACCTATTTCAACCTAACCTCAGTAAGCAAAGATAAATTATGATTTATATAATTAAATGTTTTCTTTTCATGTTTCCCATTATCATACAGACATGCTAATACACATTCTGTTTCTGCATGTTGTATTTCTGCAGATTACCAAAGGTCTGACCAAGGAGCTTAATCGGCTCTATACGCTATTCTGTTCAAGAAATCCCGCATTTGAAGAGAATGGTAAAGTGTCCATTGTTGCCCACTCACTGGGCTGTGTTATCACCTTTGACATCATGACTGGTTGGGACCCTGTGCACTTTCATTATCATGAAGCGCCTGATGCCATGGAAACAGACTTGCACCGGTGGGGATATGAGGAACCGCGACTGCTGGAGGAACTCCATCATACCCGCATGAGGTACCCATCACTGCTCAATACTATTCTAATCTCCTCTACCTAACTTGCATGAGGTACCCACCACCACCACAGGTATCTCCACTTTATCCGCTTGAGTGCCTGCCACCACAGCCTCCATCCCACATGGAGGAGCATAATTCTCAGTACTCCTTGAGCCTGTGCACAGAGATACAGCCCCACAATTAGACTTGAAATCCACATGATTAGGGACCAGAGCCATTCCTAAAATGTACTAGGTTTTAAAACCTTTTGTTGTATGTTTGTTTGTTTTGTTTGGTGGGACACATGACTGAAAAAGCAGGATTTTATGTTTATGTTGTCTTTGCCTTGGTTTCCATGTGACACACATACAGTGGAGTTTTGGTAAGAAAATGGACTCATGTACTGCAGTCTATTTTATGTAATCTGTCTGTTTTTCAATGACAGGTTGAGCAGTTTGGAGGATCAGCTTCAAGGCCTGAAGTCTTCAACCTCTAGTTCGTTTCCAGCTTTGAAATTCAAGGTAAGATGGCAAATAATGCAAATTCTGTTCTTCATAGGGCTGAATTTGATTGACACTGTTTATATTATACTAAAGTTCCTGAGTTTTCTCCATGCAAAAAAACAATCTGAATTTACTCTCGCTGTAATTTATATTTAAAAAATACCTCTGCTATTCCTAAAATTATTGTTGTGAGAAAGAAGCCTTGCTGTAATCATTTTAACATGGTCCATCTCTATTAACCAATCAGGAGACTGTTCTACAAGGAGGCAGGTCTTCCTAGCTGTCAATTTTTAAAGGCCTGCATGCATCATATAGAATTGTAGACTTTACATAGAAGCAGTTGGAGGGAGGGCACTTAGGAAGAAAGTTTTGGATGGAGGACATGATTGAGTGGAGGGGCTGTATGACCTCAGTGCTCTCTACTAGAAGTCATCAGGAACATTTAAAATTATTACCCCAGATTTAATTCTTTCTTTCAGTTGTCTCCACTGAAATTTAACTCAACCCTGAATATACATTTCTTCATTGTTTATGTCTGTTACTGTCTTTCTATGTCATTATGTGAATCGTGGTTCTAGGTGGAGAACTTCTTCTGTATGGGCTCTCCTCTGGCTGTGTTCTTGGCTCTGCGTGGTGTACGGCCTGGTACCATGGGGACCCAAGACCACATCCTTCCCCGTTCCATCTGCCAGCAACTTTTCAATATCTTCCACCCTACAGATCCTGTGGTCAGTTGATCCACAGTTTTAGCATGGAAAGATATGACAGGAGTACTAATAATGGATCATAAATGGTTTTCTAGGAAAACTGTTCAAAGGACAATTTCATCTTATATTGGACTTGAACAGAATATGAAAACCTGTAGGATGTTCTCTTTTTCTTGCAGGCCTACAGGCTTGAACCTCTTATCCTAAAGCATTATAGTAACATTGCACCTGTTCAGATACACTGGTAAGATAAATGGCATAAAGTCAAGCACGTCTTTACTACTGGTGCTGCTCATATATCATGTCATAAGAAGCTAAACTCTTAAGCTCAATACTGCAAATTTGTGTGTATGAGTGGGTATTAATATGTATGTGTCTATGTGGTGGGGTGGGCTCAAGGTACAACACCAGCAATCCAACTCCATATGATCAAATTCCACCCACACTGCTCAACCCGCTAAAGGAAAGTGCATCGGTGTCGGACAGCGAGAGCCTCCCAAGTCCCTGCACCTCCCCCCCTCAACCCCGCCGGCACTATGGCGAATCCATCACCAGCCTTGGCAAGGCAAGCATAATGGGTGAGCACAACAACAAATGCATCCACCTTGTTTCACTGGAGCCCATACAAATCACCCAGCTCCTCTGTGGACAGAGTGGCACTCTGAGTGCTATTTGAATGTGAAAAGTAAATAAATGTCTGTTCTTGTTTATCTACTGTTTTTCCACTGGAATTCACAAAATAGAGACTCTCTTCTATGATAAGATGGTTGACTTGTAGCACAATCTAGTTACTTATGTAAGATAGTCATGCAAGTTACACTTGCTAGCTCTAGTTTGAAGTCTCTTTAGGCTCTCTTTCACAAAGGTTAAATTACTTTTTCCAGAATTATCCATAAAAGGAACAGTTCCAAACAGATTGTCTGTTTGGTTATTATGCTCATTTTTGTAATCCTAAATTCTCTGATTCCTGTAAGGTGAGGATAGGAAGGATACTTGCAATGCTCGCTCACTTGTTAAATGACACCATTTAAAAATGGTGGTTCATAAATCATTTTTTAATATTCTGTTTTGTTCCCTTTTTTCTCCTTAATTTAGTTATATCCAATTCGCATCCATCAGCTAAATCTCCTCTGTCACATGACAGCTGCCAACCAGGGAGGGCAAAGGCTGTCACATGCTTCCTCGAACACACATGCAGCCAACCACTAATTTTCGAGCTGCAGGTCATGCAACCTGCAAGTAAGGGGCCAGAGTAATCTGCTCAGAGGATAGCACTATCCTCCCCTTTCTGATGCATGAGAAAGTGTCACTTTAACTGACATGGGAGCACAAGTATACGCCTGCCTCCCCAAGAGCATGGACAGTTGGCTCTGTTGGGCTCCCAACCACACATGGAATGAATTCAGTCTCACAGTGATGGGGTGAACACTTTTTTGTTGCACCAGTTGAGAGCCCTAATTAGTTATGTTCAATTAACTCTAGCTCTTTAGAGCAGGAACTATAGGGGAAACGAAATCAGCATATGAGCATACGTGTATGTGTGACTGTGTATGTGTTTTTTTTTTCCTTAGGAGCAGCAAGCATCGGTAAAGGCATTGGTGGAATACTCTTTTCCCGCTTTGCTCGTTCAAGTGGGCAGGTTGCTGGATTAGAGGAGGAGCCCTCAGACTCTGAGGGTGGGGCATGTGAAACAGAAAGCGGGGCTATAGGAGAGGATGGAGGAGCTGCTGAAGCAGAGGAAAAGACAGAGGAGAAACAAGAGGAAAGGAGGGAGGGAGAAGCCAGCATGTCGCAATCAACCTCTGCCATTATGGACAGCTCCACCTGTAAGTTACATTTTCTATTTTTATTTTTTTTTCCATTTTGTTTCTAAAGTAACAAGTGGTTCCTCTATCAGCAGGGCTGCATCAGCGAATTGACTTTGAGCTGAGGGAGGGCCTCGTGGAGAGCCGTTATTGGTCGGCTGTGACTTCGCACACTGCCTACTGGTGCTCCCCCGATGTTGCTCTCTTCCTGCTGACATTTATGTACGGGCCTAGCAGCACAAAAGAGAGCACAGAGGACAACCCAGAAACATAACACAACACACACACACACACACACACACACACACACACACCAATGGGTGCTACACGTGAATATATACACACACCCAACATGCACCTGAAGTGGCTATATAATTGTCTTAATAGACCCAAGTCACTGTGCCACAGAGAACCTTTCCTTTGCCTTGACATTTGGCAAACACTTTGAACAGTCTCTGTCCCTGGCCACTGAATTTCATTATCTGGCCAGTAATTCTAATAGTGAGTGTTCTTCCAAAAAGCAATGAACAAATTACAGTGAAGAACACACTAATTGCAGCCAATTTATGATGGTCATTTGTACTGTGTTTCCTAACATTTCCGTTTATCATTGCGGCTGCGTAACGTTTGCATCCTGCCAAAACTAGATTGGATCTTCACTCTGACCCCAACCAATAGCTCTACATTTTGGCCATATTTACATAAAATACTTTTAAAGCTTTTTCATAGGTCCTTCCATGTTTACACGTGTCTCAGCAAAACAAACAAACAAACAAACAAAGTTAAAACCTGACCGCTTTCATTTTTAACTAACTGGAATGCAAGGGTCCAAAAATTGCTAAATAATGAGCTTTGAGTTCCTGTATCTCATGTGCTAAAGCTCCGTTGTATTTGGACGCTGACACAGAGTAATCATGTAAACTATTTGGAAAATGAATCTCTAACAAAAGTGTGTGTGTGCGTGTTTTCTCAGTTTATGCTTGATCCATTTATTGAATGGTTTACAGCAGAACAAGCACAGGCATATATAAATTCGCTTATTGATTCATTTTACACGTTACCAACACCAACAAACGTCATATTTGTGAAATGTAACCGGTGAAATGGTAGCTTATGTGTGTTGCTCCTGTATGCTTCACATTTTCCTCTGGAAGACGGCAAACTCTGCACGGTCAGGTCAAAATGTCGGGGAAAAGCCTTGCTGTGGTTTTCCTCTATTGTTGTTTTGAGGAACACATCGCTAAGCGCAAGAAGCCACCTGAATTTTGGATCTGACAGTTATTATTCAAGTTGCATTTAGGATCACATACGAAAGTGACTCATCACTCATCACTCATCAGATTTGAAAAGTTCTGATTTGTGTGTCCACAAAGCCATGAAAGAAATATTTGTCACTTTAAGGCAAAATAAATAAATAAATTTAGGCGCTGCAGGTTGGTTATGTGAACATACGCGTATGAGTGATCACAGAGAGAGAGACTGAGCAATTGAACATAATGTTATTTTATGGAGAGATATAGATTCACGATAAACTAGTTTAAAATTGTTTAATTATGTAGCCACTTTATTTTCTGTTGGTATTAATATGATAAATATAGAATTGTTGAAAATTTGATTTTATTGCTACTGTAATTTGCACACATACTATAGCCGTTATGTGGCCTGAAAGATACATTTGGATCTGCAAATAATTTACTTAATGTCGTGCTTAATTAAATCCTTATACATGGATCTCCTTCGATCATGGACACTTCTGTGATAAATGCACTATACCGTCACGGAAATGACGTCCTTTAAAGAGATTAATTGTATTTCAGAAAAAAAGGCACGTAACCTGAACTATCTTTGTGTTGTCATACATAGACTAAAATATCTATTATTTCTAGTGTTGTGTATGAATTAACCTATTTTAATTCCACTTTCCAATTTCGGAACCCTGCATTACAATAAAATTAGTCTGTCATCTAACCGTCAGTGGGTTACAAATATCTGTCAAGTGATTTAGGCAGTGTAATTTGTCCTCACGGACAATAAAAGCAGTCCACAAACATACAGACGTGTTATACTGGAATAATTTTGCTATCATATTGTGAATATTGCTTTTAAATATATAAGACTGGATGCAGCATACATTTTACTTCACGTGATCTGCGAACCGGAGTGGGGGTCCCAACTGCGCGTGACTTGGCGGAATATAACTTCAGAATCAGCTCTGTACAGTAGTCGATTTCACGGGAAAATGACTTGACTGCTTATTAACAAACGATCTTTATATCAAACAGTTTGAAGACAAGAACAACCAACAGGTAACGTGTATTTTGCTGTATAGATGGGAAAATCTGAACGGTTTTGATGTGATGCCCAAATTTTCGCCCGCAAGCATTTTGTTAAAAGTAGGTGCTGTTGTTGCAGTGTGGGTAGCTAATATTCCTTATTAAATTAATATATATAATTTGTATTTAGATTAAATGAGAACAAAAATTGCTAAAATTAAAAGGCACATTTGTTAACCTTTAGGAAGCGTTTCGTGGTATACACTGGAGAAAAAAATATGCTTCCCAATATTTTGACCGTTAAAGTGTTGCCTGATGTTGTCTGTCGACTTAATAATATAAACATGCTATCTTCCATGTTGTCTTAACCTTAACCAGTTTTACAGCCAAGCATGCATGCAGTATCCTGTTTGGTGTTTTGTACAATACTGTATATTTCTTACACAAGTATGTGTGTTTTGTACCATACAGTGTATTTCTTATATTTATGTTTGCCAGATTTCAGGTTTCCTTTTTATTCTTGTTTGTATTTCTTCCTTTTTCTTCATATATTGTGTTGGTACTCTCCCAGTTTTTTGCTTATGCTATAGTAATCTTGTGTATTATCTGATACTTACAAACTACAACATTTGTTTCAGGGTTTGAATAATTGTTTCTGGGGCAACAAACTCACTGAGCTTCACAGTTTGATAGAAATAACAAGATTAGTAATTGTAGTGTTTGATGGATACATGCAAAACAAAAAGCTAGAGAAGTAGAATTAATTTTGTCATGGTATAATTTATTTTTTCAGAACACAAATAAGAATCTTTTTTACCTTAATATTCTAACTGCTGTTTTGGGTTAGTCAGGAGTCTGCAGAAGATCATGTTTTTAGAAACTGGCATGAAATATTGAACCATGTAGTTGCAGAAGTCTTCTGCACTCAGATCATGAATATCCAGTCAGCCATCAGCAGGGAGATCTTTACCCCACGAAATGAGAAGTTACTGGTGGTGATCGAGGTGAGGAAGAGGAGGAAAAGGAGACTGCCCTTCCTTACAGCTGGCCGCAAGCGTGACTATGTGACCTTCCTCTGCTTGTCAGGTAAACTGCTGCTTGTTTATTTGCAAAGATTTGGTTGTGTTTAATCATATATAGTATATTTGAGTCGCCTATCTGTTTTATGTGGGTTCATAGCCATGTTTTGTCTAATATAATTAACATCAGACTGAATATCATCAACATCATCCTTTCAACTTCCTCAGTTACAAATAAGAGGCCCACTCAGGTGTTCATCACCAAGGTGAAGCAGTACAGGGGTTCCCCTCGTTTTGCCAGGCGATCCCAGTGGTCAGTAGAGAAGCTTCGTCAGGTTGATGGCATCAACCCCAACAAGGTTTCCTCATTTCACACTCACAACATTCACATTGCGTTTCCATGTCAGCCTTTGATTTGATCCCTTTTACCCTTTTCCTCTGACCAATTAGCGCTAACCAGTTGGCTCTGACCAATCATTTTCAGGACAGTCCAGAGTTTAACCTGATTTTTGATCACAACTCTGACCAGTGGGTCGCAAGCTCTGTCGCAGAGAAGTGCATGTTTGTGCAAATCCTCTACCATGCCTGTCAGAACTACTGGGAGGCCAAGCTGTGCCAGGGCAGTGTGACTGCCCCTGGAGATCAGAAGGCCTCTGGGACCTCTGGAGACCAACCCATGATTCTAGCAGCAGAGAGCAAGAAGAGCCTTGTTGCTTCACGACCAACTGAGTTCATCAACTGTCAGTCCAAACTGTTGGGAGGTGAGAGTTGGTGCAGAGCACCCTTCCTAAAGAGATCCTTCATGACAAAATTCTGTTATGACTAAGAGCAAATTAGCATTACAGGGGATCTACAGGTGTTGAATATTTAATGTAGAATACAATGTACTTATCATTTATTTGTTTGTTTACTGTTGTAGATGCCTGCTCTTTTAACATGGTTATCTACCGCTGTAAGATCTTCCTGAATCGAATGAAAAACACATTGATTTTGACCCATGGCCAGCCCCAAAACAGCAGCCAAAAAGGTAGACAAGAGAGCTTGCTAAACTCTTGAATTGTTTGTTCAAGCTCTGTGTGCATCTGTTTGGAGCACTAATTGTCTATCTCCATTTTAATTTTCTGTGTACTGTCCTTAACAGAAAAGGGGTTGTCTGTTTGAGGGCACAGTGGTATGTGACAGCTAAGTGTGGTGTGTGTGTGTGTGTGTGTGTGTGTGTGTGTGCGTGTGTGTGTGCGTGTGTGTGTGCGTGTGTGTGTGCGTGTGCGTGCATGTGTGCGCGCGTGTGTGTGCGCGTGTGTGGGCCTTTGTCAGCTGAGATGCAGGGAGGCTCCTCTGCCGTGGGTGGCTATGTGGAACTCTCTGACAGCTGTTGGATCTCCTGGCAGGGTTGGAGAATGGCTCCATTACGGGGCTTCAGAAGCCACTTTGTTTAGCAGGGCGAGTGGAGACACAAAGGCTGGCATGTGAGGCGGGGTTAAAGGGGTGAACTGGCACCAAGCTTCACGACATGCTGCTGGGCTGTGAAATGTAATGAATAGGAGAAGTGCCAGGGTGCACATGGACAAGCCTTATATCAGTGTTCTGTTTCAAGTTATAGTTTAATCTGAACAAATCTAAACTGTATGACCAAAAATATGAAAAAGAAATTGAACCGAGTTTGGCCTTTCAAGTGCTTCCACTTATCTGAGAGTAGTTATGGACTAAAGAGTGAACAAAAACAACTAGAGCTAAATGTCAGTGTACTGGACCAATCTGCTTTTTTCTGCCTCTGTGGTCAAATTTATTTCATTATTTAGCTTTATTATTTGCACGTGTCTAGTATTAACAGTCATAACAATCATAGCTGTTTTTTGTTGTTCTGCTTCTTGTTATGATTGCAGACTCAACTGCTAAAGTGTCCAAGCCTAGTCCCTCTCCTCCAGCACCAAGGCACGTGGGCCATGTTGTTCGGAGGGCAAGCCAGGTGCTGAGTGAGCGCACTGAAGACAGGCCTGCCCGCATACTTCCTAGAACCAAACAACTTAGTGACGCTGCCCACAAAGTAAGGAAATATCATCCCACACCCATTCACATGCCAATTCATCATCAATGCATGTGTGGTCATTTATTTCAGATAATAGATTAGCCTTTATTGTATTTTTTCTCTGGAGCTTGTAGAAATAAAGTGATTAATTGAATACCAAATTTCACTTTTAACAGTTTCTTAAAAGTGCCTGAATCTCAGTTCCTGATTTATGTATATTACTATTTATTATTCTTGTACTAGTTGTTCTATAGATATACTATACTATTATTGTTGTGCTAGATATATTATGTACTATACTATAATGTTGTAGTAGATATACTATATATGTTGAACTAGAAGTCTTCTTTTATGTTTTTCTCTGTTCTCAGATGGCCTTGAAGCAGCTGAATTAGAAGACCATTTGCTTTTCCCACTGCGCAGCTGACTGCTTTGCACACTTTTTAAAAAAATCTCCTTTCCCTCAGAGATAGCAGTATTGTGTTTGAGACTCTACTGTCTCTTCTAGGTATGTGTGGGCTTTTGCTGTTTGTGTGAGAGGCTGCTGTCTAACAGGATTCTCTCTCATGCTGTACCTCACTGGCAGTCTCAGAGTGTTGCTGACACTGAATGCTCTTTGAATGCTGTGTTGCTAATGATGTATATCAGCCTTTCTGCCAAAAGAGGGCTGCCTTGCCTTGAAAAAATGTGCTTTGCCAAGAAAACCTTTTTTGCTCGTGTGAAACTCCAGAAAGCTTTTTGTGTATTTTAATATTTTGTGTCGATTGAAACTGGACACTTAATAATGCTGAAAATAATTAATCAGATTGATGTCATTTGGGCACACTCACGTTGTCAGATTGTACATGCATATCATATGTGTAGTAAATGCTATAGTGGTACTGTACATCCACTCTAAGGATGTTAACTGCTAGAATATGAACACTTAACATTGAGTGATGGTAGGGGCTTTTTCTAGAGGGAATCTTTGCTCCCTTCTAAATGTAGAGACAGTGTGACTTGTTTAATGTGACATTTGCATTTCTGGGGCATTAATAAGATAAAAATCAGCTCCTCTTTTTTTTTTTTACGTAATTATCTTCTAAACTACATTGGTAAAGACATTTGTTTTTAATGTTTAAACCTTTATTGTGATGAAGTATACTATGACTTAAAATAATTAAATTTGTCCATTCTGATGGGCTGATGGTCGCAGGGATGAGTAAATAGGTAGAATAGTATTTGTGAAAATAGAGCCGGGATATTGTTAGCCCATGTTGATACAAAAACACTAACAGATTTTAGATGAGAATGTAGACTACATGTAGACCATAGCTTTCAAGTATGAAGTGAGTGTGCAAATGAATTGACATGAGATTTAGTGTAGTATTAAAGCATGCCAATTGCTGACTGTTTTGCCTTTTGTGGGTGGGTCAGTGATTGTGCTCACTGCACTGCGGATTGTGCGCACTTATCTGCTTCTTCAGGTTGGTGGAAATATGTGATCATGCAGCAAGATATGTTCTATATTATCACCATACTTTCTTATGTTTTACCGTCAATTTCCACACTGTTTATGCTATTTCATGTGCCTTAAATATTAATGTTGGATTTATGTTCTAAAACTGGTCCTGGGTCTTAGTTAACTATATTCATTCATTTTAATGTCATTCACAGTGCAGGTTAATAGTTCAGGGAGAAAGCACCCATTTATACAAGGCCAAAGAGCCAGAGAATGTTTTATGAGGTAGGCATGCAAATATGGGCATTGTGCATTTTGTGTGGTGGTTGTGTTCTCTAAGTCCTAATAACCTAGTTGTAATTCCCATCGTCTTTGTCGGTGTCCTTGTCAGATCAGGTCCATGGAAATTAACCTGGGTGAATGTTAACACTCTTCTTTTGATACAGTAAAAGAACTGGTTTACCTCAGGTGTGCAGTAGCCTTTTCTTTAGCAGGGTCTAATAAGTGCTGCTCAAATAGATTTTATCACTAAACTCCAAAAATAATTTTACACTTTTGCACCATTGGAGGGCATTCACATATAAAACAATTGGTGACTTTCCCAACATCATTTGTGACTGGGTTCCCCAGTTCAAGCTTTATTTTTATGACTTGTGTGGAGTGAGAATTCCATCAGTGAGCAGGAAACTCTCCTCATGCCAGTAGCACTGTAATGGTTTCCCGTTTAAGTTATTTTTAAGCGCTAAATAGGAGAAGCCTTGTGCAACAAGATCAATACTGGATTAATACTGGCCTTCCTAAAGTCTCTTGAGATGAAACAGTTCAGTGAAAATTTTGCATTTTACTGTATTTATTTTGAGAAACACCAGAAAAAAACATTTATGAAGCAACCTTTATAATAGCCATTGATGCTCTGACTGAGGCTTCAAAAGGTGAGTCCTGATTTGAGCGTTATAGACTTCCTGTGCTTGTTGCTGGGAGTCATAGACGGTGGTGCTGTTGCTTAATATGTAACCCCAACTTGAACAGTGCATCCTCATGACATGAAGGGGTTAATCCATCCTCATTTCATAATTTAATGTTATGTATTTTGCAGTACAAGTTAGAATTCAGTACAAATCAAATTAGAAATTAGAAATTAGAATTCAGTCCAGGCATGAAATGCCTTCAAAGCCTATTATTGGCACGATAAATGAATGTGTCCAACCCTGAGCAAGGATGGTGAGGTGTCATTTAGAAAACAAGTACAACAATCCCATATCATTCTCAGAATCTGCTTGTCATTGAAGTTTAACATTAGACTATATTCTGACTCCAGCATAACCTCTGAGTGGGGTCTTTTTGCACAACAGATGAGTACCTCAATGTACAAAGATTTTTTACAGCTTGGCCACACAAATTCCTATTTAGAAGTCATATCCAGGTGATTTCAGATGGTTTTCAAAGACAATAACTAACATCCATGTAGTCCAAAATAGTATTAAACATGTCACTTTGCTTCACTGTTTTTAGATTTTTTAAACTCTTTTGAGGGCACATTGCAGAAATGCACCTACATAGCATTTCATTTTAATTTAATTTTGAGAGTCAAAGAAATCACGTTTAGACAGTGTTTACACAGAGTTTACACTGAAAAATCTGTAAGTGAAAAAATTTTAATGTAGCTCTATTCCCTACTTTCACTTTGGGTTTAGCACAAGTGCCCAAATTTCTTTATTTCTGCTGATTACACCACAGTAGTTACAGAAACCTCAACACAATCACTCAGAAGATCTTATCTCAGAATCAATATAATTTTGTGCCTGGAGGAAATGAAGACCTAGAAAAACTACAAACTTACACTGATACATTCATTACATGTACTAAACAAACATTGTGTTCCTGTGCCAATGTGAACTGAAAAAAAATAATCTTATTTGTATTGTGAATACAGCAGGGCTAGAGGGTAGGGGATTAAGGCCAGATTCAGGTAAACAGGAAAAGTGGGACATGAATGTGTTTTCTACTGCTTTGCATATATCTGACTGTGTGTGTGTGTGTGTGTGTGTGTGTGTGTGTGTGTGTGTGTGTGTGTGTGTGTGTGTGTGTGTGTAGTTGTTTCTGTAGCTGGGTGATGGGTCCCCTCAGGAATGGTTTAATCCCTGTCTCCTCAGGACAAGGAGACTAGGAAAGACTGCACTAGAAATTATTACCCATACAGGCATTTCAGGTTTTTAGAATAAAGCCTGTACATTAATAAATCTAAAATATTTATTGGAAGCCTCACTTGGCATGTCTACAGAATTCAAATTATGTATGTGCAATGACTAAATGATTTAACTAATTAATTTTGCTCAAAGGTTCTTACTTTGAACCTCCTGAACTTGGTGACTATCTTTTCTCTCTCCCTCTCCTACTCTTTCTTTCTCTCTCCCTATAGTTCAGATAATATCGGAATAAAAACGTATTTCTCTCGCCTTTACAGTCACATAACAGACAATACCTTATCACTTTGTGACACTGTCTAATCTGATTCTAAAGTACCAGGAGTATATTCTGTCCACTTGTGTAAGCACTTTGGTTTGTGTGTGCATGTGTTTGAGAGAGAGACTCACCTTAACCAATAACAGCCTGTCTTAAACTCCTTTCATTTTTCTAATCCCAGACTTGTTGCTTTTTGACACCAGTTTGTGTGCATGTAAAGTTCATGGGCAGGAAACAGAAGATACAGTGGGCATGAATAGACAGGAATTCTGAGAAATTGTTGAAAGTTTTGGTTTCATTTTTAGCATTTACTGTGCCATTAAACAGTAGGAACTGACTTATGTTTTATATATACTTATTTCTATTTAAATTTCAATTTCAGTTTTACTTTATGTTCAATTTGTCAGGTCAATTTTCATTTCATTTCATCATACTTTTTTTCTGATTACCATTTCTTATGGCATGGTGATCTCAAACAGAACATGTAATGGAATAGTAATGGTGTGTGTGTGTGTGTGTGTATATATATATATATATAAGTATTATACACTGAATACTCTTTCATTTAAGATGATCTATATTAAGATGATTACAATGATTTTGGGAAATGGGTCCCTGATTTCTCATCTGACTGCTACTGTTGAACAAGCACTAAAAAGAAGTGACACTGTGACACAGTGATACAGATTATGTATAATCCATGCTAATTTATACATCCCAAAACAGCACATAGTGTAGAAACCAGATGTATCAAATCTACAGTCATTGTATGAAATCAAGTTTCTCTCTGGCAGTATAACAAAGGAATAACAGGGGCACAGCCTAGCTGCTGTAATCATACACTAGTTACAGCACTAAGGCCACTGCTGCTTCTCTTCCCTCAAATGAGATTCTAAATCTCCGCTCTTGCTTGTGGTCAGAGCTATAGCCATATATTTATAACCTCACAGCATCCAGCTGTACACAGCAAACACAAACACACATGAGAAGAGCTGCTAGGGCATTAACAAATTAGAGAGCAACACTGGAAAAAGAAATGTTTCTATTGATGCCTCACTTGGGTGCTTCCTGTCCTATTGATTCACTCTCCAAAACTCATATCTCTCCAGGCTGGGATGAAGTACTGCAGTTTTGCCACAGTTTATATGTAATTGCAAGAAAATGTTATCTATCTATCTATCTATCTATCTATCTATCTATCTATCTATCTATCTATCTATCTATCTATCTATCTATCTATCTATCTATCTATCTATCTATCTATCTATCTATCTATCTATCTATCTATCTATCTATCTATCTATCTATCTATCTATCTATCTATCTAATCTATCATTTACACTGCAGCTTTAAACCTCCCAGACAGTGTACGATACAGAGACATTTTCACATGAAAGTAAAGGCATTTTTCAAGATGAATATGCAGTAATAATTCAATGAGAAAATCATCACCCAGACTTCCAGCTGTGTAGAGTAACAGTTGGCTTCTGTGGCGTCTTTTGGGGCAGGTGGCAGAGCGAGGGTTGCTTTGCTATTCAGGACCACTGAAGAGCTGCCAGTAACACTGCAAGGCTTCATTCTTTATGCCTGCTGGAATCACACTTGTTCTCTTTCTCACCTGTACCCATTTAATTACTGCTCATTCCTCCATGAAAAAGGAATTCTATTGGAAGTCTTTTCACTTTACAGTATTTTCCTCTTCATGAGACTATAGATTTATTTTTAGTAAATCAATATTCATTTTAACATGCATATGGTGGAGAGTGAAACTGAAATGTTAGCTGATTTAGCAAAATGCTCTACATGAAGTCTATAGTGGACTATAATGTAGCCAAGAGACTTAGTGTACTGAAAACAAACTAGTAGTGTGGTTTATCTGCTAAATGTTTCACTTGTGTACTGGGGGCTTTGTGCCTTTTTAAATGAACACCATACCAGAAATGCCAGCTGATCCATGAATAATATATTAGGCAGAATCACTGAAAGTAAGCTGCTTAATATAGCTGATATCAGATAAGTTAAACATTGTGTTTGATTATTGCCAGATGGATTGGAGGGTAAATATTAAACTCCATGTTGTGGATTGGTCATACAGCACTGGTATTTCCATTTTCAATATTCCCACTCTATCACTGGACTGCTGCCATGCCTATAAAGGAATTGTTATTCCTCATTCATCCATTTGAAAGGTCCAGAATATTTCCCAGCTATATCATAGTTCGACTAACCATATAGCTAGCACTGGCATAATCTTCTAACAGAGGTAGAAACTCCTTTTTTTGCTCTCCTTTTTTTAGTGAATCTTCCCACTGCTGCTCTTACATGGTCTGTTTGGATTAATTTCTGATTTACAGTAGTGTAAACTGGTTTCCAGTCAAATCCAGTAAATCCAGTTTCATTACTGGCTGCCTGTTAATATTCTCAGAGAGTATTTTACTATTGAGCAGGATGCTCCCTGTTTTCACACTGAATTTCTCTTCTGAATGAATTGCAACCCCCCATTATTTTGCTGTGCCTATAATGCAAATCAGCTACTAAATATTTACCTTATTTGATAACTCTAATCTTAATATTTGCCAAGGATTGCTCTCATAGTTACACTAGCCAGCTAACCAGCCTTTTTGCTTGTTTGTTTGTTTGTTTGTTTGTTTGTTTATGCCCAACAGTCACTCCTTTATGTATTTTTACTCAACCTCACAAACCGAATTCTATACTACAGTAGCACTGGCCTGCATTTGGGAGTGGGCTATTCAGGAGCACAGTGACACTCAGTAGCAGAGAGAAACCTGGTTCCAGTTAATCCCCTAAGTCCTGCCATCTTCCTCAAAGTCCATAGATGGTGATGTCAATCACGTGCAGACCTATGGTGTGCAAGTCCGCATGAGTGCTCAGTTCCAAAATGTGCATTTGGGACAGACTCGAATATTGTGACCTGTTGTTTTCATTGCAGTACTTTCCTACTTCAATACTTGAGCAATAATCATTAACAACTAATAACAGATTAGTTAAGAAGTGCAATTCATATATATATATATATATATATATATATATATATATATATATATATATATATATATATATATATATATATATATTTTTTTTTTTTTTTTATATATTTATTTTTTAAATTGTTTTTTTTTTTCTTCTCTGCCATGATAGTCAGACTGCTTGACACAAAATCATTCACCATGATTGGTCCTCACTTGTATCTCACAGAATTTTGCATAATAGGCTGTTTAATTTGGGACTGGGTTAGAGGCATTAGCAGAGACAGTGCTCATCTGCCTTCCACTCTCCAATTTTGAGGGCTCCCAGAACGTTGTGCACTTTTCCATGTGATTTTATTTGGTTACAAACATTATTCGTTTTTATGGCCCTATTGTACTGGCTTGATGGTCTGAGGCCAAAAGGATGCAACGTAAAGAAAAAACACAGCAACGCAAAAATTGCAGTGGGATTAATTCCTTTTATCATTACATCTTTGTCACACAAAATCACAAAATCATGAGCATAACACCAGGGTGAGCATAAACCAACATAACAAACAAAATGCTAATCTACCCCCTGGAAACTCACTTTGTTAAACAAAAAGAATAAAAAGTACAACATAACATCGCTAACTCCCTAATAAGAAAACAGGAGCAAAAGTGCAAAAGAAAATGGCACTCACCCCTACAGCTCCAAATAAAGAAAATATAAATAAATAATTTTTAAAAATACACTCACACTCCAAGACACCTTAGTACACAAATGGTGATTTGTGTGAGACTCAAAACTTCCATATTTGTGTGATCTCAAACCTTCCATTTATACCCAAGATCGTAGAAAAAGCTGTAGCTCAGCAGCTAAGATCATATCTGAATCATAACCAGATACATGAAGTCTTTCAGTCAGGGTTTAGATCTAATCATAATAAAGAAACAGCACTGATTATAGTAGGTAATGACCTGTTGTTGGCTTCTGACCAGGGTTATGTCTTTTTGCTTATATTGCTTGATTTAAGTAAAGAATTCGACACTTGAATACAACATTTTACTTGATAGACTCGAAAATGTTGTTGGGATTAGGGGCATAGCCCTTTCCTGGTTTAAATCTTATCTAGCTGGTTGCTACCAGTTTGTTAACATAAATGCAGACTTCTCAGCATATAACAAGGTTAGCTATGGTGTTCCACAAGGATCTGTTCTAGAGCCTTTTCTTATTTCTTTATACATGCTACCTCTAGGTGACATTATACATAAACACAGTGCTAGTTTCCACTGCTACGCTAATGATACTGAGCTATAAGTCTCAGGCAAACCAGAGAATATATAACATCTTAGTATTATTAACGAATGCATAAAGGATGACACTAAATGCTGAGGAACATTTTCTCTCACTTAATCCTGGCAAAAAGAGAGGTGCTTCTATTAGGCCCAGAGACGGCTAGCTTCTCACACTTTAATTACTCAATGAACCTCAATGGTCTCCCAATCACATTTTCCCTAACAGTTAAAGATCTTGGAGTTATTATGAATCCCAGTCTCTCCTTGGAAGCTCACGTAAATAATATTTCTAGGACCGCCTTTCTCCACCTTAGGAACATTTCAAAGATTAGGAACATGCTCTCCTCACATGATGCAAAAAAGCTAGTCCATGCATTTATCAGTTCAAGATTGGACTACTTTAATGCCTTTCTATCAGGCTGTACTACAAAGTGCCTAAACAAGCTCCAGCTAGTTCAAAATGCAGCAGCTAGAGCTCTTACTAGAACTAGAAAATTTGATCACATCACTCCTATCTTAGCTATTTTACTGAGCTCCCAGTAAAATTTTGTATTGATTATAAAATACTTATAATGACCTACAAAGCACTGAATGGTCTTGCCCCATAGTACCTTAGAGAACTCTTAGTGCATTACAATCCACTATGTCTGCTTAGATCAAAAGGTGCAGGCTCTTTATTAGTACCAAGAACAAGAAAATCTACCACATGGGGTAGAGCCTTTTCCTACAAAGCTTCCACACTATGAAATAACCTTCCTGTAAATGCTGTCACTTCACCTCTCTTTTGTCATTTTTGTTGACTGAGAGTGGCAGAGTGCTAATGTTCCAGGGTGCCCTCATGCCTGTGGTTCCTTCTGGCTCTATTCTTTTAGCTGTGCTGTCATAGTCCATCTTTGCACATTATCATTCCTTAATTTACACACCCTCATACCTGGACATACCTAATAATCTATTTCCTCTTTCTGCTGAGGTACACCTACCCCTGTTGTCATGATGTTACTGAACCTCAACCCATCTCAGCTGCCATGACTACTCCCACCAGCCCCTGATGTCCCCTGCTGTAGCCTACCACATCTTCACCCCAGCCAACTACTTCTTTGTTGCCCTTAATGGACGTTCTTTTGTGAGATGGGTTTTGGACGCGTCCACACCAATCGGGACAATACTAGCACCTCCAGAAAATTGGACTAGACATTAATTGCTTATTTTTTTCATATAATTTTTTTTTTCCTCTTAAAATTGTTACTATTGTGGTGACCTTTTTCAGACAGAGGAGGATGGGCCCCCCATTGAATTTTGATTCCTCTCAAGGATTCTTCCTCATGCTCTAGGGAGTTTTTCCTTGCCACTGTCACCCTTAGCTTTCTCACTGGGGGCTTGGCATGGACATTTGTAAAGCTGCTTTGTGACATCTGTTGTAAAAAGCGCTATATACACTATATTACCAAAAGTGTTCAGGTGTTCCAATCACTTCCATGGCCACAGGTGTACAAAACCAAGCACATATGCATGCAGACTGCTTCTACAAACATTTGTGAAACAATGGGTCGCTCTCAGGAGCTCAGTGAATTGCAGCATGGTACCATGACAGGACAAGTCCAGTCATGAAATTTCCTCACTACTAAATATTCCACAGTCAACTGTCAGTGGTATTATAACAAAGGGGAAGTGATTGGGAACGACAGCCACTCAGCCATGAAGTGGTAGGCCACATAAAATGACAGAGCGGGGTCACTGGATGCTGAGGTGCATAGTGCACAGAGATTGCTAAGTTTCTGCAGAGTCAATTGCTACAGACCTCCAAACTTCACATGGCCTTCAGATTAGGTCAAGAACAGTGTGCATAGAGAGCTTAATGGAATGGGTTTCCATGGCCAAGCAACGGCATCCAAGCCTTACATCACCAAATGCAATGCAAAGCATTGGATGCACTGGTGTAAAGCATACCGTCATTGGACTATAGAACAGTGGAGACATGTTCTCTGGAGTGAGAACTCATGCTTCTCTGTCTGGCAATCCAATGGATGACTCTGGGTTTGGCAGTTGCCAGAATGGTACTTCTCTGACTGCATTGTGCCAAGTGTAAATGTAACATTGCTGCTGGCCCGAGTGCTGCAGGGTGCGGGGCAGGACGCACAGACTTCCTCCTTCATGCAAAACATTTATTAACACAAAACACGTGAAACAGAGGTGGCACTCACATACAACGTTCACAATAAACACAACCATACATTTAACATTAAACGAAAACATATGTACACTTAACGGAAACTACACAAACCAATGTTACCACTACACAGATCTAATTAAACACACACGTAGCGACAATGACCAACAATGGGAGCCCACACGGACAGGGGTTTAAAAAGACATTAACGCTAAATCCTGTACCTGGAGGGGTGGTGGGTTGGGGATGGTGGTTACAACACAAATAAACACAGTACATGTGGATGCCCCTGCATGTGGCAGGCTGTACCACATGACTAATGGGGGAGGAGCAGTCCATGACAGAACCCCCTCCCAAGGGGCGTGACTCCCGAAGTGTCTACCTCTGTGGCTGCAAATCCCAGGCTGCCATGCACATACACAGACAGACACAGCACGGCTAAGCCCGGCACCCACCTAATACAAGGCAGGCCCATCGGACACGTGGGGGTGTACGTCCACCCTGGTTCCATACGTGTAGCTTCCCCTGATGGTCCTCCTTACTCCTGCCGATCTTGGAGCGTCCCAGTGGAACTCCCCCTCCGGGACTTTGAGCTAACCCTTCCAGTCCTCCTCCTGGCAGGTCCACAGATGCGGAAGAGCTCAGGTTCTCTTGTCTTTGGACACAGGTCTCTTCAACTCGATCTTCAACTCGATCGGCCCCGCCCAACACAAATAAATACAGTACATGTGGATCCCCCTGCATGTAGCGAGCTGTACCACATGACTTATGGGGGAGGAGCAGTCCGTGACAGTAAAGTTTGGTGGAGGGGGGATTATGCTGTGGGATTGTTTTTCAGGAGTTGGGCTCGGCCCCTTAGTTCCAGTGAAAGGAATTGTTAATGCTTCAGCATACCAAGAGAATTTGGACAATTTCATGCTTCTAGCTTTGTGGGAACAGTTTGCGGATGGCCCCTTCCTGTTCCAACATGACTGCGCACCAGTGCACAAAGCAAGGTCCATAAAGACAGGGATGAGTGAGTTTGGTGTGAAAGAACTTGACTGGCCTGTACAGAGTCCTGAGTTCAACCCGATAGGACCTTTGGGATTAATTAGAGCGGAGACTACGAGCCTGCCTTCTCGTCCAACATCAGGGGATGAGAAAATCTTCATAGTGCATCACAAATGTGCTTCTTGAAAAATGGACAAAAATTCCTTTAAACACACTCCTAAACTTTGTGGAAAGCCTTCCCAGAAGAGTTAAAGCTGCAAAGGGTAGGCCAACATCATATTAAACCCTATGGATTAAGGTTGGGATGTCATTCAAGTTCATATGTGTACAAAGGCAGACAAGTGAATACTTTTGGCAATATAGTGTAAATAAATTTGATTTGATGATTTGATTTGATAACTTCTTGAGGCTTCTTACAAAGCCATTGAATGACTCTTAAGCCCCTGTTAAAAAGAACCTGTCACACAAAGGATCTGCATTTAAATGCATTGTTGAAATTTCCATGTTTAAATTTTAACAGGCTACATTTACATGCCAAGATTTTTGCTAGTCAAATTTAATTCTTTCTGATTATCGATTAAGAGTGAGCTATTTATATACACGCTCTACTCAACAGTGTGAAGCAAATCTCCATTTACATTCACACCACAACTAATCAGATCCAAAATTATGCTCATGAGTAGAGCACCACTTCATGTATGTTACCATAACAATGTGAGTCCAGTCAGACAAGCAGTACTAGCCAATGATGTAACATGTAACAACATGAGTTTTCAGTTGGCGCACTTTAAAATTATTAATTGGTCCTATACTTGTCTGAACAGCTTGTTATTGCAAACTTTACAGCCATCTATCTTGCTAACACCTTTAAAGTCTTTTTACCTGTGAGTTTCATATCATTTATTGTTCGTGTTTTGTGCGAATAAGTGTTTGTCTACGTCGAGAGAGCTCTGTGCATCCTGTTCCTTGCCCTGCGGCACTTGAGCAGCTCTTGTTGGTGTTGCCTCAAGACATCAAACTAAAAAGGGGTGGACGTGAATATGCACTTTAAACTCATTTCTTAAATTTCAGATTTCGAAGGCATTTGAGAAACCCCTGCAGTACTCATTCTTTCTCTTCTCACATCTTTCATGAATTGGTTTGTTATCTGCTAAAAAATCTCATCCCAACTCACTTGGGCTCCCACAAGTTCCTACAGCATGTAATCCAGACAACCACCCTGTGTTAGAGATTGTGAGAATTTGACAGCAGGAGAAATCTCATGCAGAGTATCTCTCAGAAGGACTCCTTATTTCCTCAGGCTGGCAGGCATGTTTATCCTCAGGCAGTGTTCTTCAAAGGGATTTATGGGACTTTTATTAGTTGACATTAAGTAGACGTGAACAGCACTTGTGAGTAGTGCCAACAGAAACATCTGCTGGTGCAAATGATCTTTGCAGTGGAAGTAAAACAGGACGTCTTTATTTAGCTTGTCTAACCCTAATAATATTAACAAATTTGAGTTTGATTAGTCTTTAACTTCACTATAGGTAAGCAGGGTTTAGAACTGGCTGAAAGATCAATCAAGGCATTAGTTTTTGCATAACTATTTGTCCTCAATAATCTGCCCTTTCCCAGCACGAGTCTCAGGTCAGACAGGATTTCGGATGGATAGTCAGTCAGGCTGACGTAACAGCTATAGTGTTGTCTGAAGATACTATGAATTTTCATCATGATCATCACAAAAGTTTTCTGGTTCTGGTTCAGTCCTCAAAAATAATGAAAGATTGGGCATGTTGCCCAGATGACCTCCAACGGTACTGAGAGCTTTCTGGCCAGGTGGTGTGCCCATACCCATGCGAGTTGTCCATGCAGGTATATGTTCCTGCTCACTCTTGTCCATGTGTGTGGTGTTCATAGTTACTACATTTTCTAAAATTATTCATTTGTTTTCTAGCTAAATTATAACCTAAACTCAATGGTTTTGTCAAAATCTATTTTATTCTTCAGACTTCAGAGCATTATTTTAGCTCAGTTCTGATGGCCAGTGAAGCTACATGACCATCATCATTGAGAGCACCAGGGGATTTCAACACCCATGCTCAGATTAGGAAGATCTAATAAAAATAAACACTTAATATATAATCTACTAACATCTCAAACACGTTTGTAGTAGTAAAATACTAAAATTGTAGAAATGCTTTACATTGCTAGATATTTTGAAATGGTTAGCTAACTAGCTAATGGTCATACTTTGCACTCTTGATGAGAAACACAAAACCTTTGCACTGACTTATCAGTTACCTAAAGGAAATGATTCTTTACAGCTCAAGCTACAAATATGAAAAATGTGTTATTACATTTAAATCAGCTGTGCATTTTAAGATCTTGTGCAGTATATAGTACTTAAATAATGCACTGACCTTTAGGTTTGACCACTTTATACTTCTAAAAAACCAAAGAAACAAACATCATCAACAAAAACAACAATAATAATTTTATTTGTTTTTCATTTAAAGGTAGCAGCTAGGTACATCAAGATTCTATGATATATGCAAAACTGATTGCTGCTTGTCAACTGCTCTGAATATGAATAAATGCAGATGTGGAATTTTAAGTGTAAAAATGTATGTATTGTAGAAATTTGAAAGCAAAAAAAAGGCAACAGATTGTATGGATCTTTCATTGTTAGTAGAACTTGAAGAACTTAAATAAAACTAACTAAATTTATGGCACTTCATTTTGACTTTATTTAGTTGCACATATTAAAAAAAACTTAATTTCACATAAATATTTTGAGTTGATGGTCAATCATGGGATTTTAACCTGAATGAGGCCATCTGTTACTGAGGTAGACTCTCAGGTTTGCTAAGCACCAAGTTGTACTGTTGGGTCCTTCCATCTTTCACTTTCTCTGCCTGACTTTGTCATCTTCACTTTCTCTGTCATCATCTTGGTCATCTTTGTCAGGCATGTCCTCTCAGGTTGGCTTGGTTGATCTGCTTAGGGAGGGAGGGCCAGGCAGAGCTGCTGATGCAGTATTTAGCAGTTTTTCCATGACCTAAGGTGAAAGACAGCTGATCCATGAAAATGGGTGCATCTGGTGCAGCAAACCTTCCTAGATAATTTCCCAGTCCCTCAGTGTGGGGACCTTTCCTAGCACCTAGTGTACTGATCAGGACATTTCCTAACCCCAACCTGCCCTAAGTGAACGTTACTGCCATTAACGATGCTGTCATCTTCATTCTGATTCCACTGGAAGGGTCACTCTCCATCCAGAAAGGTTTAAACAGCATGGGGCTGACCAGTTTTAAAGTTTACAAACAGACAAGAATTTTTGATGAAAAGCTAATCAATGCACGTGGAGAAGTAGATTAAGATATTGCATTGGGCAGAAGCACATGACTTTGCCTGAGATCTGAACCAAAGCAGCTTTCCACATTCCAGCTGTATAATAGAGGGTAAGAAAGCAATGCACAGCACATAGGTCTCATAGTGATTATAATTTTTTTTTTTTTAGTTTTACCTGGTAACTGGGGCAATTTACACAAAGTTCACTGTAATGCATCCTGGAATATAGGAATATGTTTTGCTAATGGAAAATGATGTGATCAATTATTTGATATCCCTAATCCCACATCCTTACACATTAAAGGGAAAGAGGACCACATTTTTGGATATCCACACCTGGAATACAGACCCCATGTCCCAATTCATGTCAAGGATTAAAATATAGCCTACAATAATATAAATTTAATATACAGGCATAATACACTACATACAGACACACGCGCGCGCACACGCACACACGCACACACACACACACACACACACACACACACACACACACACACACATCAAAAGTTACATACGTTAGCGTCTGCAACAAAACAGACTCCACCGCCGATCTGAACATCATCTTTAAGCAGTGGAGCGGTGTCTCACGGTAAGGTACTCGGTGCTACCAAAATCATGGGATATCCATTCCATCTTCTAAACACATAACAGGGATGATTTTTATAGCATATAGGCTAAATAAATAGTTCTTGAATAGACTTCAAACAATCGGTAAGCAACACGACGTTACGAATCTCAGTCGTTAAAAGGAGGACAACGGTTGGATTATCGAAAACGAAAACGACAACCTTCACAGCACTTTAGAATGCATTTGTCTTTTCAAAATCATATTTGGTGCAGCGCATGTTTGCCATCTGTTCGCCTACTAGTGCGTCCCAGTAACACAGTCTAGACTATATGATATTGATATTGTATCTTGTATAATAGTCAAAGTAAAAGTAGTAGCTACTAAAAGTTGCTTATGTGACATTCAGTACAATCACATAAGATAGTTTTTAATAGTCTATTCGCTATGACCGCTATAATATACGATGTAATCTAAAGAAGACCACAAAAATGTGAGCCCGTTAATTCCTACACGTACGCCGAATCACTAGATTGAGTGCGGGCATGCTAAATCGGGGCAAGTCCATTCCGGATTTCATAAATTGACTTTCTCTTTGCTTGCACACCCCGCACCGTCGTTTTAATTTTCCTCCAGCTAAGATGGTTGAGTTCTGCCAAGTTGAGAACTACGCATATTCCACTGACGGCGAATATAAAGACCAAGAACACTGTTACTCCGTGGGTCCTGAAACATAGCACTCGACATCTTTGATACAAGGGGATAGATCACACTCGCAGACCGCGGGGACATTGAATCCATATAGGAAGTACTGACCCACTAAGAATCCTATTTCTGGCGCGTTTCTGAAAACTACCTGGATGATGTAAAACCTCGAGATTCCTTCTTGTCTCAATTTAGATTTCGTAGATCTAATGGATACATTGGGAATATCCTTCATTTCCAAACAACCGGGTTCTGCCTCCTTGGTGGAGTTTTCCGTATTTTGAAGAAATCCGTTAATAATTGTGTTTGTAATCTTTTTGCTGTCATCTCGATTTATTGAATTGGGTTCTTTATCCAGAGACAGGTAGACGGTGGAGTACTTGCACTCTTTTTGTTTGGCGGATTGGTGCACGGAGTAAGTGATGAAGCATAGACTCGGGGTGCACATCATAACTATCTGAAACACCCCGTATCTGATATGGGAAATAGGGAATGCCTTATCATAACAAGCCTGGTTGCAGCCCGGTTGTAATGTGTTGCTCGCGAACATGGATTGCTCGTCGTCGTAGACTGTTTCCCCTACTATTGCTACGATTAGAATTCGGAAGATGACGACCACCGTCAGGAGGATCCTGAGAACAAACAATTGAACAATTTTAAATGTTGGTTTATTTATATTTAATGTAGAGTGATGGACATGATTATGGGAGCCAACCGAGAGTAAACTAGAGCTTCATTATAGACCGTGCGCCCAGAGCGCTGCTACTGCTGTTTTGTTAGTATATATTCACAAAACTGTCGTTATAATTACCAACCCATTTAATTGTAGCACATATAATAAGCATATTGCTGCGTTTGGGTGCTGAAACTACTGAATTACTCACTTTATATGTTTGCATGCATTTAAAAAAGAATAAATCAATAATCAACATTTGCTTACCTTCCAATCATAGTAGAGTGCTGCTGAACAGCTGCTTCCAAAAGGCGTTCGAGAATCGTCCATTCCCCCATAAATGTTCATCAGAGTTGGTATAACACGGTGGACTGTGCAACTTCCAATGAGAGCTATTGTTCCCTGTGTGTTTCTCCAAATGCGGGCAATTTATGTGGCGTAGGCATTTTCGCTGATCACCTTGCTTCAAAACCCGCCTGATGCTCTTGCTCTTTTTTTTTATTATTATTATTTTTTATTTATTTATATATATTTTTTTGCGATGGTACAGGTCATATTGGAACTTGAATGGGTTGGGGGTGGTGGGGGGGATTGTTGAGTGTCATGTTTGGCCCTTTGCTAGTCTTTGCAAGTTTTGCGATTTCTTTTGACAACATATACCACCATTACTTTCTACTATTCTTCAACTACTACTACTAATACTATCGCTAGTACCACCAATCTAATAATGTGTATAATTTATTTCCGTTTATGACAGGATTGACTGTGTTTATTCTAATAGTTCCTTTGTATTAGCTCATCTTGGCTTCAACTTCAGACAGTTAATAGATGTCTGACAACTATGACAGTTTAAGCCATACTTTTCCAGATCTGCACCAAGAGCTGGTTCCCTTTGAGAGTGAGTTCCCTGAACCTTCATTCATTTATACAGCCCCAGGCGCCCGTGGCCTTCCCTCTCCTTATTTGATAGCTCCTGCGCCATTGAGGGTAAAGTGGCCATGAATGGAAGGAGAGAGGAGAGACCCCTCATCCTGGAATACAGCCTGACGGCCCAAGTATGGGAAGAGACTGGTAAAGCATGGTGGGGGACACTTCGTGAAATTCCTTAATTTTCAACACGCCAGAAACAATCAATCAAAATAGACAAATAAGAACTTAAGTGGTAGCTTCGCTATGCTATAGTACATACCTTCCATATCAGCACGTCACTTCAGTAGTAAGTGATAAACTGCAAACTTATATTTGAATGGAAAGGAAAATAATCATTATATACTTAAATTCCTAAAACATAATCCAAAACAATAATGAAACAACAGGTTTGAGCATTAGTGCACAAAAGATTTGCTAAGTACTATTATTATTCTCTTCATAATAAAAATGATGAGCATCTTACTGTAAATGAAATATTTGCTTCTATGTTAAAAACTGGATCAACATTAGGAGTAAATTTGTAGAGAGAAAAAGAGAAAGAATGGATTTGTATTAATGAGCGGAATAATATGCTGAGGTGTGGAAGTAATTTTATACTTTTCCTCAACTGACCTATAACAAACCTATTATAATACACTGGCAACATCATTCGAAGCTAACACTGTTATTTCACAATAGTGCAAATCAACGTACATTGTTTCATACATAGAGGCAAATCTATGAAAGAGAAAAATCCAGGCTCTTAAATTAGTTTTTGCTAATATATCAGGTAAATAGCAGGCAGATACTTTCTCATGTAAAAGTTTAAAGAGGCACTCAGATCAACCAGTCTTGATGCAGAGTAATATTAGTGTAACATGATTTGTCCTTGGCTATAATAGTCTCTGACTCTTTGTATTAAGCACTTTAGACATGCTGGAGTCACTGTTCTGAGGAGGAATTGTGACCAATGTCTTGTTTTCATGTGCCCATTTGTGTCTCAATGATTAGCCTTACAGTTTGACCAGTCTATCACATGCATAACTGCTCTGTTTAGTGATGTAGCTAATAGACCTGTACCTAGCACAGGGGTGTTCAAATCACATGGTTTGATCGAGTGCTGATTTTTCACCCTCCCTTGACCTAGAAGACAGCTGTGATGACAAAGTTGCAGACATTTTCCCATTAGTGTATGTAATAATGCATAAATAGAATATGTACCAATACAATATTAAAATTGAACATGGTGTCAACATTGGTGTCCTGTATATCAGTAAAAGCTGTAAGTAACTCTTTTATAGGCTGCCTGCTTTGCTCTGAAAAGAAGAGAGCATCATCATTTATCCAGAATCCAGTGTAATTTTAAATATACTTTATACTGACATTATCTTATCAGGCTACAAATAAAACATAGAACTAACCAAATACATAGAACTGTAAATGTAACCCTGGAAAAAAATACAATAAATATCTGAGCAATCAATCAGCAAAAAATTGTTGTTAAAACAAAAAACAATGGTGTTTAATGCAACAACAAGCAGGATGTATTTGGATGTGTTTATTGCAATCTGATTGACTCTTGAAAATGTGCTGCATAATTCCGTGGAAAGGGCCCATTTAGCCTAAGCAGAGCAGTGCAATCTTTGGAAGCAGTATGTTCACGTTCAAACAGTTGCTTGTAATTTTAATCCACTGAAGTTTCTGTTTTTGCATAAAGCAGACTATAACATAGGCTAGGAAACACGAAGGCTAGGATAACAAAACAGGATAATAAACGAAGGATTTGAAACAGACAGGCTTTCAAACATCCAGACATTAAACCAAACACAATGAACCGAACACAAACGCAACCATCAAATAAACATAAACACACGTATTCAAAGAATGACAACCATTAATAAACAATGAACAGCAAAGACACCGGGAACACAACAGGGTTTAAATACATGAACTTAACAAGGTAGAAACAAGGTACAGGTTTAAAACATGGAACATGGAAGATGGGAAGGACTAATTGTGACAGGCTCCTATAACCACAACATTATTACCAAAGGGTCACATTTTTCAGATTACTTAGAGTATGTATCTGCTTGTGATACTTGAGAAGCTTTTTGTAGAAGACAGAAAGCACTCTTTATTTATTGGTATGGTGATAATAGATCATCATCATTAGAGATTTAAATGAAAAGATAAAGTGTATACCTAACAGAGAAGCATTATTATTTACACAGAGCCTCTATAAACTGTTTTGGAGTTGTATAAGATATAAAGGCCACTAAATTGTAATCACATGTAGCACTCATCCTTTCCAAGAAGACCAACCCTGATGGGGCCCAAGTGGGGCCAAAACATTAGCAAATGGTCCCCTGATTTTAAAATGTTATTAGCTGGGCTTGGAAGTTCCTAGTTAAATTACATTTTTACCAAAGCTAGCCCCTACCTGATACTTTCAAATGAGACCAACTTTCTTTCAATAAATTAGGCTAAGTTATTAAGTCATAACCATGGCAGAGTTATTAAATGTTAATTACAGTACAAGTCATTATTTATTATTGACTATACAATTGTGACGGCGGCGGCACAGGGAGCAAGAGGCGAGGCTGAAAGAGGGTGCTCTTTATTATCCATAACTTAAACAATTGCAAAGCAGTGACAAAAGAAAAACAAAGGCGTTTTGAAGTAGCATTGCACTCTTGTGATAGTTCACTAATGCGAAGCACTGTCCTCAGGAACCTGCGGGTTTAAATAGTGAGGGAAAGAAAAAAGGAACAGGTTAGTAGGATTAATAGGTATCGGATTGGGATCAGGAGAGGGCGTGTTCCTGAGCAGGAGTGGGCGTGTCCCTCCTGCTGGATTACCAGACAATCGTGACAACAATAAAAGTAACTGAGATCATTATGGGACTTTCCACCTCTAATGGAATCTAACTTGGACTCTGTTTGGACATCTGGAACAGGGCCAAGTATTTCAGTGGGAGCCTTGTGGAATGCTGAACCTGTGCCACTGTGATAATTGGACATTTTCCTATGTAGTGCTAGACTCAGACCAGCATGACTGAACAAACCTGTCACCATTCATATTCACTCTCTGCTCTCTCATGCACATACAATTTCACACTACAAGAACATTAATCCCTGCAGGGGTTAAATAAATGTAAATAACATCTGTTTGAAGGCAAGAATATTATAATTAGTAAACAATACTGTGCAAAGTGATGTGTCATATACTGGATGTCCTAATAACATATTTCAGTCACATACTATCATATACAAAGTATCATCACTTATTGCTGTGTGTCATTAAGCCCATAGTGCTAGTATGTGGTGTAGTAGGTGTGTGGTATGGTGTGTGCTTGACTGTATTTTCCAGTGGAGGTATGTGTTAAACACCTGGTTCTCTAACATCTGTTCCTCAGAAAACTACTGTAGGGCTTCTAATAAAATGACATGTGTGTCTGCACTTAGAAGAAGGGGGTTTTGGGGACACTTGTGGAGCAACTGTCAGAGTGTTTGTGGAATGAGAGAGGCAATGTGGACAAACATGGTTATAGGACTCACAATTACCCCACCCCCTCATTACACACATACTCCTACCTCCCCAAAATAAAAAGTACCTTATACAGTACAACCACTCAACTGTCTAGTTTGGTGTGATATCCAGTTGAGTGAGTTATCAGTAAAGTTCATTGAGTAAAAATGAGTACAACCACATTTCTTCAGTGAAGGTCAGACATAGCATAAGACTGAATGACTCTGTCCCAAACCTTTGACAAGCATACATTATAATTATTAGACTAAAACTGTAACGTGTGGTGGCCCGAGTGCCGCAGGGCGAGGGGCAGGACGCACAGCCTCTCTTCGACATAGACGAACATTTAATTGAAACATAAAGACGACGGCACTCACGTGCGTTACAAACAATGAACGCCACACAGTTACCACTGAACAAACACGATTACATTTAACCACGGCAAGAAACACATTTAACGTTCCCACATTATGCCAACTATAACTGACAACACTGCACACAATGACAAGAGTTTAAATACACAAAGACTAACACAATACAGGTGTGTGCAGGTGTGGCTACGAACATGACCCTCCTACTGCACGTGCCTGGCCAAACCACGTGCCTCGCAGGAGGCAAGCGTTCCGTGACAAAAACAATAATAACTACTGAATAAAGTGAAATCTGTTTACAAAGTCATCTCTAAAGATACCAATCACTTCACTGGGGAAATTGATCTATATCATAATTTCATGTGGTCTTTATTAGGGCCTAGGTGTCACAGTTCCTGTGGTGTACACTGTCTTTGGTTTGCTTAGAGGCAGCTGCTAGTGGTCGCAGTGGGCAGTGTAGGGGGTGGGAGGTGGGGTGGGTGGCCTTGAAACTATAGAACCTTCTCAAACAAGGCTCCAATGTAAGCACAGCCCAGTCAAAATAACCCAGCCTCTTTACCTCAGTAGATGCCTTTAATTCTGACCTCTGCTCCAAAGGATTGTTACCACACACACTTAATTTTCTATTAATACTGGCGATACTGTAGATGGGCAGCAGTGGTGGGACCCAAGAGGCAGCCGCCAGGATGAAATGCCTGCTTTTGTAACTCAATCATGAACAGAGCCTTGAGTAGAGGCACAGGGTCACACAGAGTGTTGCATGTAGGCTTTCCACAAAAACATGAGTCATGTGTCACGTACCTATGATGGAATGCAGAGAGATTGAGAATTTAACCATTTTTCACCCAGATGTGCAGTGTCACTTCAGGGTGTCACTGGTTATTCACCACGGCCTGGACCTTATCGCTATGTTTCCACCATAACTGTGCCGCTAGCCTTTGTGTGCACCTGTGGCTTTCCAATAACAGCATTTGTCTATATACACATAAGCTTTGTGTTACTTTGTTATTACTTTGATAAGTTTCTTGATTTCCCAGTGTTCTTTATTGCAGATGAGTTCTAGTTTTCTCTGAATTAGCCTCTTTGTAGATCTCATAATTATGGATTACCTCAGAATATTTCTGCCAGCCAATTACCAGTCTTAGTCTATGATTTTAATATTTCCAGTACACATTTAAACATATATTGCAATTACATTATATTGCTTCAGTGTCTCCTGTATTAAAGGGACCTTTCCCTTTTGACTTACTAGTTTGAGATCCATTTGCATCAGAACAGTGCTTTTTATTCATTCTCTTCCAGTGTAAATGTCATCACTCCCCAGTGAAATTGATCTATCACACTTCAGCTCCACTCTTGCAGGAAGAAAACTACATACACCTTCTCCAAGTGCACTGATCTGCCACCTGATCTAAACTCTCTTGAGAGAACCACTAATCATTAACCCCACTACCACATGACTGTAGAAATACAGTTTAGACCATCCTTCTCTAGTGATGAACACTATAACCAGAAATGGCTTAGGGCACAATGAACTGTGCCAGCTGCTGTGGACCAGCAATTCACCCACTTTAGCCATTGCCATCCAGTAAGCCACCAGCTATGGCAGTAGCCCAGCCCTGCTCACATCTCCAGCCAGGTTCAGTGTCATGTTTGAAGAGAGATAAAGCTTTAGGGGACTAAGGCATTAGCACTGTTTCAAGTTGATATGGCAGGGACCTGCTGAGAGATACACTTTGTGTCAATTTTCCATCCCAACAGCACACACACACACACATTTTGGAATGGGTCATTATGTTAACATAAACCCCTCCCCCATCACGATCTTATTTTGGAACTGTCACACCCTTATGGAGTTGCTAGTGGTTGTCTGAAAAAGGATGGGGATTGAAAGGGAGATGCTGCCTCTATCTCTCTGCCTGAGCATTGCTCAAGTGGAATTGGCAGTTGTGCAAAAACCTAAGGATGAAAAAGTCTATGTGGGCATCAGGAACTGCAGCTCAATACTGCAACATCAGAAATGTTGCTGAAAAAAGAGGATTATTTTTAGGACTTTTAAAGGGTGTTGAGAAGCCCCAAGGCTGTTGTCATTGCCCCATATTTGAAAATAATACAATAAGAAGTCTCATCTTTGAAGTTAAGAAGAGACAGTTCTGTGTACTTTATTCAGTCTAACAGCTATGGAAAACAAGATGGTCTCATCTGATTAGGCATATCTGTTTAGGCAATAAATTCAGTCCACAAATTTGTTAAATGGCAAATAATTAGCCATGAGGATGTGCTGTAGCTCTGATGGAAATAACCACTAAAAGGCACCAAACCAACTGATATTGAGCTGTAACACATCAACAAATGGCATTAAAGCAACACTGAGCCAGTGAAAATATGACTGGCAGAGGAATGCAGCAGAAAGGATTGAATCCAAGGACCAGGGCTGCTTCTCAGCTCAATTCATGTATATTTAGCCACAGTCTGAAATAAGTAAAGTTTCATGCAGATAGACAGGAAGCACACAGACAGTGAATGGGTTTACAGACCCTTACAGTCACAGAACAAAACTCTGGCACACAACTAGTGCTGAACAGGGAACTGCAGATTTACAAAATGACTTGAATAGTAAATTAACATACCGTTCTTATGTCAGCATTCGCACCATTCTCTGTGTTTTCATAATTAAAGCATTTATGCTTTTATCAGAACAGTAATAATTTTGCAATCGCATGAACTTGATAAAAATTCAAAAGACTAGAAGGAGCTGGAAACTTTGCAGTTATCACATACAGATTAGGCAAATATTTATATTCAATTAATCACTAAATCACTAAATAAATAGTTAGATAAAATTAATAGATTGACCTATTATAGAGCCACTCTCTGCTACAATATGTAATATGAATAGAGCCACTCCTTGCTATAATATGTACTATAACATGTATAGAACCACTCCGTGCTATAAAATGTAAGTCTTAATTTCTAATGTTATGCAAAAGTGACTAAGATCTGTGGATATTGGTTCACTGACTAAAAGTGCTTTCTTTCAGACATGCAACATTGCATGATTATGCCACCTTAAACAGGCTGAAACTTGTTTATGCTTCAATAACCTCACATCTAGTTAATGTTAATCCTCCCTTAATGGGCATATCAGTGAGAAAACTGTTAAAAATCTGTAATTTATTCAAAATTCAGCTGCTGGTGTCCTTACACTCCCATTCTCCATAAGTTATTTGCTGCCAGTGAAATCTCGACTAGAGAACAAAGTACTTAGGTTTTCATTTAAAACACTGTTTAATCATGGCCCTCTTTTTCTCTGAGCTCTTTTACGCCAGCTCACACATGACCTTTTGAGTTTGGCTACTGGTGGTCCCAAAGACCAGATTGACCTATGCAAGGAAGATTGTTTAGTGAAATTATTTATTTGTTTAATTATATATTCTATTCCTTTTTGTGAGGTGGTATAAAAGACAACACAACTGGATAGCTGTTTACATCATTGACTTATAGATTTATCTCTGTGTGTGTACATACTCGTGTGAGCATGTATATAGTTTTCTGGTGCATTTAGTGAGCTGTGGGCCTTGACCATTGACCTCATGTATGAAGGGGTTGGTCCATTTTTGAATTTGTAGTCAAGCATCAAGGTTTTAAATCTGATGCGTGCAGCTACAGGGAGCCAACGAATGGAGCGCAGCAGTGGAGTAAAGTGTAAACTTCGGAAGATTGAAGACCAGTCGTGCTGCTGCATTCTGGACAAGTTGTAGAGGTTTGATGGCTCTTAGAGGAAGACCAGCAAGTAGCAAGTTGCAGTAGTCTAGCTTTGAGATCACAAGAGACTGCACAAGCACCTGGTTAGCTTCCTGTGAAAGAAAGGGTCGAATCCTTCGTATGTTACAGAGGAGGAATCTGCAAGACCGGGTTAGATTAGAAACATGAGATGAGAACAACAACTGGTTGTCCAAAGTTATGCCCAGACTACGGGCAGCTTCGGATAGTGATACCAGGGAGTTCTCAAAGGAAACAGTAAAGTCATGGTAAGGGTTAGGAGTACCTGGGATGAACAGAAGCTCAGTTTTACTGGGGTTGAGCTTCAAGTGGTGGGCTGTCATCCATGACACGATGTCAGTCAAGCATGCAGAGATATGTCTGGAGACCTGCTTGTCAGAGGGTGGAAAAGAAAGAAATAATTGAGTGTCATCAGCATAGCAGTGGTAGGAGACACCATGAAAAGATATTACATCACCAAGAGAACGAGTATACAAAGAGAAGAGAAAGGGGCCCAATACTGAGCCTTGTGGAACACTAGTGGAGAGTCTACATGGTTTGGATGTGGATCCTCTCCATGTCACCTGATAGGACCATCCATCCAGATAGGACTGAAACCATCTCCAAGCAGAGCCTGTCACACCAAGCCTGGAAAGAACAGAGAGAACAATGTTGTGGTTCACTCTGTCAAAGGCTGCTGAAAGGTCTAGAAGAATCAAAACAGATGACTGTTTGGCAGCTTTAGCGGCATGAAGTTTCTCAGTCACCACTATGAGGGCCGTTTGTGTAGAATGTGCCAACTGATTGGGATCATGCAGTTGCTTCTGGGTGAGAAAAAGAGACAATTGATTATAAACTGCTCGTTCAAGGGCTTTAGAGAGGAAAGAGAGAAGTGATACCGGTCTGTAGTTGGCAACGTTGGAGCTGTCAAGTGTGGCCTTCTTGAGGATTGGTACCACCCTGGCAGTTTTGAATGCAGTAGGCACGTATCCAGAAGATAAGGAGTTGTTGATGATGACAGAGATGAAAGGAAGCAGATCCCTTGCATGAGTGGTTGAGGGTGAGGTCAAATGCTGTCAATAGCAGAAGGATGCAGAAGGAATGCAGCTTGTCTGATGGAAGGTTGAAGTCACCAAGGAGAATGAGTGGATTTCCTTCAATGGGGAAATGACTCAGAAGGATGTCGAGCTCATCAATGAAGTGATCTAGGGAACCTGGAGGGCGGTAGATGACAATGATAAGAAGGGAAAGACACTGCAATGGCATGAAATTCAAAAGAGGAGATGGAAAGTGTAGAGAAGGAAAGTGGAGTGAAACGCCACTCTCAGGACATTAGTAAAGCTGTGCCACCACCCCTGCCAAGACGCCTCGGAGAATGCGTAAATGAAAAGGCAGAGGACAGGGCAGCCGGAGTCGCCGAGTTCTCAGGGGTGATCCATGTTTCTGTCAGAGCCAGGAAGTGTAGGGATGCTAATGCTGAGATGAAGTCAGCCTTCTGGACAGCAGATTGGCAGTTCCAGAGCCCTCCTGCCACCACGATATGTGATGGTGTGAAGCGTTGTGAGTCAGTGAGGTTGCTGAGATTGCGACATCTATGATTGTGTTGAGGAGATCTGTGGGATGTGTGGACAGGAATTGTGAAGCATATTTCAGATGCTTGATTTGTGGATGTATGAGATAAAGGATTGAGATAATATGAGAAGATACTTAGCTGAGTTTGTGAAGTCCTCTAGGTGAGAGTTTGTATGAGGACGGAATATTGAGAAGGTCTGAAATTGATAGTGTCACGATACGGCCCCTCCCTCCTCCTCAAACATCTGTGTGCATATGTGTGTGTGTTCATTAGTCTGCAGTGCCACACCCTCTCATGTCGCCCACCTGATCCTTGTTGTGTGTAATCGTCGAGTGTGCATATATATGTCTCGTGTGTCGTCATATGTTTGTCAGTGTTTGATGTACTATAGCATGTGTGCTAAGTATAGGTGTTTTGTGTTAATAAAACGTTTGTCTTAACGTGTCTCGTCCCCGCATCCTGCTTAAGCCTCGTTCCGTCACAGATAGGGTCTAATATCTTTAATAGCTAATAATCTTTGTCTGATTATTGAACATATGATAGATCTGAGTTGGAGGTATTCAAGAAACTTTACTTACAATGTCACGTGTGGTCTGAGTTAGATGTGAGGAGGCAGTTATTTGTTCCGAAAAAATGTTCTAAAATGCATAATACCTTTTTACAATTTATTTGTATGGATTTGGTATCTTTTTGGTTGTTGGAATGTCAGTGTTGTGCCATATGGGTATTTGTTGTGTGAATCTAGAGTTTGTGAGCTTCTGAAATTTTATACTATCATAAATAGGAGTGGTATTTGAGTGATGGACTAATAAAACATAAATCTATTTGCTTTTGTCGCTTAAAGATTGTCCTACTTCTCTCCATGATTCATTTGTCTGACTGGGTTTTATGCATTTGACTATGTACTGTAAATGATTAGCAAGAAAATATTGCCGAAAGTAAGGAGCTTCAAGCCCTCCCTGAATTTTAGATTTTTGTAATTTGATTCTAGATGGTTTTATTTTCCAGTAAAATTTGCAGATAATGGAGTCTAGTTTCAAGCCAGGAGGTGGTAGGCTGAATAGGAAAAATTCAAAATAAATAGTTACTTTTTGTAATAGTAGTCAATTAAATTAGACATTAAACAATTGAAATACAATTCAATTAGACAAATAGACATTGAAGGTTATTTATAGTTGTGAATAATTCAGTTTACTCAGCTCTGACAGCTGGATAGAGACTTTGATGGCCAAATATGTGATGTGATGAGTTCATAGGGGAATGGGGAGTGATCTGATCAAATCATTAGAATAACTGGAGATTCTGGAATACTTTTCAGTTGATTGAACAGTCTGCAAAACTGAGATTTTGCAGAAACAGTAATATATTGTGGGTTTCTGAATTGTGGGTCTCAATATTTTTGATATTTGTATTTTGTCATACAGTTGTATTTCGTCATACAGTTGCTGCTGATGGTATCTACAGAAAGAATAGAAATGGTGATGTTAAACATCCCTATGTAGCACCTCTGTGCAGCATGATATTTGGTGATATGAGTCAGTATAAGTTAGTCTTGACTGTGACCTTCGGTGTTTGTGTAAAGTTTTGTTCCAGTTTATAAATGATTCTCAGAACCCTAATTTATCCGATGTGATAATAATGCCCATTTGATTTTATTAAGGCATACTCTGTGTCTGCTCCTTCTGATTTGTGGAGAAAAGTGTATGGCATTAGTGCCTGGGTGTGTTTGATGAAGCCAGTAAACATATTTGCAGGTAAATAAAATGTTCCAACAGTTCCACTTCTGCTGAGAATTTTCCAAATTGGGCTTAGTATTTGGAACATTGAGTCAAACACAGCAAAATTGTCTTGCTACACATCTAATTAGATTATTTAAATAATTTCAGACTCATCCTAGTAATCCTCTTCACTTCTTGATTTAGATGGGTCAGATTATTAAGAGAATAAAGAATAAACTTAAAAAAAAACCTCTAAGACACCATGTTGATTATCAAATATATTTACTGTTAGGACTGATTATATTTATAAAATCAACCAGAGATTGATTTGTCATGCTACTAGAGCCCTCTGAAACTGGCAGACTTTCATGACTCCACACCCTGGTAAAAATCTGTACATTAGAGACAACCATACAGAGCAGCTACAATCAGTTACAATACCATAAAGTTGTGCATCAGAGATGACAATTTATTACCTAAACCCCAAGTTTTATTAGCCAGCCTTTACAGGCACAGCAGTCCTTAAAGATATCTTAGGGTAAAAGTTAAACATTAGTAATAAAAATAATCATGTAGGCATGTAATACTTGAAGAATATAGAAAGACATTTGACATATACCATATTTTTTATATTAACTTTTATATCAAAACATACATCAGAGACTGGAAAGAAATCACAAATGGAATACAGTACCATGGTGTTGCAGGTCGAGCATGAAATTAGTTATGAAGTGTTAAATTCAGTCATAAATACAGACCCCCCCCCCCTTTTTTTTAAATAATCTGAAAATAACATACCCAAGTTTGAATATTATCACCCATTATCACCAACCCATGAGTTAGGTTCAGGTGAGCTGTTTTTGCTTCCAGTTAAAAAATTTGTTTAGAAAGACATTTTGTGCCCTCTAGTGCATAAGGATGGAACTTCATGGGCCAAAGTAAACAAAAGCCCACAAATTATAATTATGATTACATGTCTGGCATTTACTATTGATTTATTTCTATTATCCACAACAACTTCACAAAGTATCCAAGTCATTATATCTCAAATATGAATCAAAGATATTTAAATTATGATCTAAAAAGATTTCAATTTTGTATACCATCCAAGCATATATTATAAACAAAGCATAACATCCAAAAGGTAATAAATTAACATCATTTAGATTAAAAATTAAAAGTATCTGATAAAATTAAAAAACAAAAGTTAAACAACAACAATAACACAAATGTCCACTGCTTCTGTAATCTAGCCTAAGAGGGATATGTAGTTGTCCATGACCCAGTAGACTGTGAATGTACACAAAGTTGCAAGCAAGCCCTTATGAACAGTACAGAACTGTTACCTGTGGGACAACATATGTGTTTTTAGATGCCCTGACTGGGTGAAGGCTCGATCACACACACTGCACTGGAATGGCCTCTGGCCTGTGTGAATCACATAGTGCCTCTTTAGTTTAGATGGAGCTTCAAAGCTTTTGAAACAAACTGCACACTGATAGGACTTCCTGAGTCTCTTTTCAGGACACTGGACTGGACATTTGTGTGTGTGTAGTTTCTTTAGTGTGGCAAAGCAGCAGCTGCAGACTGGACAGATAGGAAGGTCATTTGGAGGCTCTGTGATGTGTTTACCCGAACCTTCCTCAGCAGTTTCCTCTTTAGGCCCTCTGAGCCATGTTTGCTCTGGCTGGTCATAACTGAAGCCCACTCTGCCACAGTCAGAGTCTGCAGGAGATCTATTGGAACCGTCTTCAGGAACACAACAGTGGTTCCCCTGTGAATTCTTCCTCTCCAATCTTTGCTCATATTGACCAGGATCAATTGACTGGACCATTTCTTGTTCCAGACCATCCAACACTAGACTCATAGAGGTGTCTGCTTCATGTTTGAATGTGGGGTGAATAAATCTATCCCCTTGAACATTCGTTTCTGTCTTGATCTTGCTGTTTGCAGTATTTGAACTGGAAGCAATACATTCACTGCACTGATTACTTGCATCAAATTCTTGAGAACTGCACTCCTGATGATGAACTTGCTGTGTGTATGTGCAAGCACCAGACACAGTCCCACAAGCAGAAGAGACAGAATTCTGATGTTTCAACAAGTTACCTACGATCATAGTTCTGTCTTTTCTACTGTGGACCCACTGGTGACACTGTAGATGACTGAGCTGCTTGAATGACTTGTAACAAATCTGACATTCAAAAGGTCTGATCCCTGTGTGACTCAGCAGGTGTCGAGAAAGCTTTGAGGGAAAGTCAAACGTTTTCAGACAAAACATACACTGATTCTTATTTCTCTCTTTTTGTTTGGATGAGTTTTCAGACAAAAGCTCAGCAGAGGGAACTGTGTACTGTTCTCTACAGTCCCTTCTGACTTCTCCTGGAAAGCTGGTGGTCTCTGTATCTTGTGGACATGGCAGAGGTGTGGGAACTCCCTCTACAGTGTGGGAATGGGATATGTCATCATTTATCAGTGCTTGATCTTCACTGCTTTTCACAAACATACAGTCTGGATCAGCTTTCTGTGGAACTGTAAAGTTTTCTGAGTCTTGTGAGCAGTTATTTATCTCATTCAAAAGCTCTGATGTCATAGGGACAGCTGTAGCCTTCAAATTAGCAGTTCGTTTGTAAGTCCCTTGACACATTTTTCTTTTAAATGTGTGAACTTTCAGGTGGTTCTGTAAATGGCAAAGCTGTCTAAATGACTTACTACAGATTGTGCATGTGAATGGCTTCACTTCCATGTGAATTAGTGAATGTCTTAAGAGTTTGGAAGGGAAGTCAAATATTTTCATGCATGTTGTGCATTGGTGGCCACATTCTTTAGTTTGATTCGTTATGTCTGTGTGGTGAGAAGTTTCAAATGCAGAACAGGCCAAATTTTCACTGGGTATGGCTCTATATGGGAGAGGTGCAAGATCTCCTGGCATACATTTTGGAGGTGCTGTATAGCTGGCTGAACTATCAGCTATATCGTCTGTAGCATCTCCCTCTCTGCTGTCACATATAAAGGGCTCCTCACCACTCACAATGACCTCTGAGATACTTGGGATAGCATTGGAGTCTTGAAGGCCCTGTCTGTCTACTTTCTTCTGACTTAAAGTACAATTAAATATTCCTCTGCTTTCTCCTTTACATCTGTGAACCTTTAAGTGGGATCTCTGTGTGAACGCCCTGCAGCACACCAGGCATTTGAAGGGCCTTTGCCCTGTGTGGACCAGAATATGACGCCTGAGTTTCGATGGTGCACTAAAGCATTTTAAGCACACTGTGCAGCAGTGCCCTTGTTTGCTGTTGTCTCTGGTTCCTGTATACTTATAACCTGAACCCTGTCCTAAAACAGTTTTGTCATTTGTTCCAACAGGTGACAAATTAACACCCTTATTCATGGCAGCTGGGGCTGCTTTGAGCTTATCAACTGAGTTGACTTGCTTTGGTTGGTGGAGAGTCAAGTGTTTTGCTGATCTTAACTTTCTGCTGAGACTGTTGCATACAAAGTGTTTTAGCTTAGCCTTCGATGCCTGATTGGAACAGGTCTGTGTCTGACTGATGAATCTATGCAGCTGAAGTGAAGAAGTCCTTTTTTTCCTGGGAACAATGTGAACACTGTAATGTGCTTTCAGATGGGCCCGCTGCCTAAATGCACGGCAGCATAAAGAACACTGGAAGGGTCTCTGACCTGTGTGAATAAGACAGTGCCTTCTTAGTTTGGATGGGGCACTGAAGCACTTGAGGCACAGGGGGCATTCATGCACTATTTTACTTTTACTCAATTTTTCTATGACATTTAGATTGTTTAACTTCACCATTTCAGCATCTTTAGAAAATAACTCCACATTTGTGCCATTTTCTTTTGTTGGGGTCACTGCCGAATCATCCTCAAGAGCTTCATTTTCTTCAGACCACTGTCCCTTTAAAGGCTGCTGTGTACTCATGCTCGTACTGAGTATGAGTGGATGACCCTGATACTGAGAGATGCTACTGATATCAACATTCTCTGATTTACTTTTCACTTTGATTTTTCTCTGTGAAAAATGAGTCGTCATGTGAATTTTCAAATGGGTTAGCTGACGAAAAGCTTTGGTGCATAACTGACAGCCAAAAGGCCTCTGACTCGTATGAATCAGCATGTGCCGCCTAAGCTTTGAAGGTGCAGAAAACACTTTCATGCACACAGAACACTGGTGGGGTTTCGTCATTTTGAGCATCTTTGCCGGTGCTATGTTTTTGTAAGAACCACTCGTCATGCTCTCTGATTGCACATCATAACTGCAAATTATACTGGGCTGCTCCCGTTTTTCAATACTTAATCCAGGTTGGATGCGGTCTGGAGTTCTGTTTGACTCAGAACACTGGTCTTTCTCAGGGCAATCATTCTCTGCTTCGGCCATGTCAGTGAGCTCACTGTAATTCCATTGTACAAAGTCAGACATCTGCTTCTCTGCAATACGACCCTCAGCATAGTTTTGCTGCTGGGTATGAGGGCTCATTGAGAGGGAGTGTCCGTGATCTCTTACATGGTTCTCAACTGGCACTTGCTTCCATTCATTGTCACTCCGTGTCAACACAGCATTGTACCATATATTTTGTTCAACCAGGTTGTTCTCTGATATCTCAGTCTGATCTGAAATGGTCGCCTGCGGTCCAAGATGAAGGCCATAACTTCCCTCAGAGTTTATGCAGGTCACCTGGGAATCTTTTGAAGTATACAGTGAAGCATCTCTAAGCTTCATGTGACTCTCCAGGTGTCTCTTCAAATGAGTTGACTGTCGAAACGCCTTTCTACACACAGAACAAGTAAAGGGTCTCTGTCCAGAATGTGTTAGCTGATGTCGTCGAAGTTTTGAAACAAAATCAAACTGTTTCAAGCAAACTGAACACTGGTGTGTCATATTCTCTTCAGATGTTGCATTGTGCATGCACAATCTTTCCCAGATCTTAAGAACCCTTTGAGTGTTGAGCTGAAAAAGAGAATTCACATGTTAATTAAATTAAGTTAAAACAGAGGTATTATGGCCAAGATAAAACATACATCTTAAGTCCTCGTACAGCAGATTCACAATAAACTGATTCACAATAAACTAAATCAACAGTTAAACTATAATATTTAACCTATAGTTAACTATCAAGAGATTAATAATTAACGACTGAAAATCAGTTGTATAGCTCTGTATTCTGTTTAATATAATAAGATGGTGAAAACCATTAGCTTCAGTGTTACCTCAGTTAAGAAATATTGGCAACCCTTTTTCTAGTCCTGACGTTGTAATGACTAAGTTAGCTAACGATTAGCTAGCTAGGTAGGTAGGTAAGTAAGTAGCTAGCTAGCAAACTGCTAATATTGTGTCACGTTTTGCGATAAACAGCAGCAAAAATATTTACGTCCACAATACATTGTTGTTACACTCCAACGATATTTCCATTACTTACAGCAATGACTTTGGTATGTGTAATAAAACTCCAAAATGTAATATTTCAACGAGACATCAACCGCACCGTTCCAAAACAATCCATTTTCCGTCTTTTAAATATGGACGGATGGAAACTGCTGTTGAATTAAACGTTCCTAGCCATCACAAACCTAACCAAGGATAGCATCCACATTTCATTCAAGTGAAAGTCATTAGTTGGTAACAAAAACATCCTATTTTTTGTTTTGCTTTGATATGCATAATCTGATTACCTCGCAACGCTCATGTGCTTCAATCAGAAATGTTTGTCAGAAAGTAAAAAAAGCCAACGGTATTTTGTCATTCTTCTTTTAAGTATCAAAATAATTTACATTTTTTTGCTGTTCTGATGTCAATTAAATATACTTTTAAAGCTAATTTTGTTAGAAACAGCTGGAAGAAATAAAATAAAATATTGTAAAATCTTATTTTGGTCCATGTAATGCTTTTCCATCACTTGAAATACCAGTTTTGACTGTGTCCTTGAACAGCAACCAGATGACCTAATATAAGTCCCACATGGTAAAGCAGATGATCACTATGGTAGAGACTTCACAGTATTTTACACCACTTTGGTATGTGAACATTACTTCTTCTTGATTTCCATATTAATCAATATAAGCCAGCAGACGATATTGACATAACAAAGATATTTGTTATGCTTGTTTATGATTAGGGCCACTTTAAGAAAAAAACAAAATACAGTTCCTTACCATTAAGAGTGGTCATACTAAATGCAGAAATATATGCTCTTTCCTGTAATCAACTTTTGCTTCAACAGTATGAGACGGGTTTATCCACTCATATCTGTGTGTTACAACAGGGTTTTAACAGAGATCACTCCAGTATTTCCACAGTGCCCATATACAATCAATTTTTTATTAAAGATCAAAAACTTGTCATTTGAACACAAGTCCATTACTCTATAAAATTATAGGCATCTGATGCTTGGCCAAATTTATGGGTCATCACTTTTTTTGCTCATGTCGGATTAAATTATCCATTATCCATCTTTTATAAGGAAAACTGGCCCCTTATTATTTGAAGCCAAACACAAGATATTTAAAGATTATTTAAAACAAATCTAGAAATTGCTAGAAAGCATCAGATGGTTATTTATTTTCACGGGGAAACCTTCACCCTCATGGTGTCGAGTATAAAGCTAGACTTGTTATTTGCAGTGCAGTAGAAGATGCAAGTGTTTTGTCAAATAAGTGATACTTTTGATTGAAGATCACATTTATTTATTGAAAAACAAGCTATTCACAGATAATTTTGATCATTATTTATTCAGAGTATTACAAAGTGAGGAAAAGAGCATAATAAAAATGTCTGAGTTTAGATTACATAAACCATTTTATAGCTTATACGATGTTTCTGATGAAAATTTGCACATTATACCTTCATTCAAAATGTTTGATTCAAATGCATTAATGACTGCAAGGGAGAAAAGATAAAAACATTTTTGAAAATTATTTTGTTTATTGGAATTCATTTTATTCATTAGCATTTTCACTGTACAGTAGATTTTGTTGTAGACAGTTTAGTCAGTGAAACTAATACTACTCATATAGTAAATAATTTAACTTAGAGGGTTAATTAATCACTGAACTTTTTGCTCTGCAGGAGAAGATGATTTGCCAAGTGGCTCCTGAGCGAATGTCGGAAGAGCGGCTAGTGTGCTGGCAGTGCAGGAAGACAGGACACCATGTCAGTTAATGCTGTGAACCAAGGCCAGTGGTGAAATAGAAGCGGGGCTGCTCAGCAAGGGGTGAGTAGCCGTGGGAGGGAACAACTTTCAGTTTGGATGCCACAGCTATAAAGATTGGCTGCTGCCACAGATTTTAGGTTGACTGCAGTGTAAGCTGAAAGAAGCTCACTGCCATCGTTGACACCAGTTGTCAGTGTGACTGCTACCAGGTGGTGCTCCCTCACACTGTGCACAGCACACCAGGTGACAGGGAAGCGACAGTGGTCCAACTAAAGTTCATCACCGACTTGGCAGCCAAGTTGACATGAGAAGGAGGAAGTGGCTTCTGATTATGATGGTGGTGGTGTGGGGTCTGAGTCAAATGCATGAGTTCTGGCTCCTGCCTATACAGGATGGGTGTATACTCTGCTTGGTTTTCTTGGTTAAGCTTGACCTTAATAAGGAAACGCTAGACTTAAAGAAGAGGCAAGTGAAGCTATCAGCAGCAAGGAGTGGAAGCAAGGATTCAGGGTCCCCTTTCAGTATGCCCTCTGCTTTCCATGAGTGAAGCTGCCAGTCCTGGATCAGTTACACATGCAGCATCAGAACATATTGGTGGATCTCCAGGAGCAGGGAGATGTGCACATGATCAGCAACCTCATGGAGTTTGTCTACTTGTAGTTATATTCATAAGTAATCTTAAAATGGAAGTTTTATTGTACTTATTGTTGATAGTAAATTGTACATCTAAACATAGGGTTTTTTATTGTAATGATAATTTTGTTGTTTTCACAATATAAGCAGGAATAGCATAAATAGAAGCACTACAAAATGACAAAATGACGCCGCCATCGTCCTCATACCAAAATATAAACAAAGGCTGAAACGGGAAGCTCCGGTTCAGAGGGAGGTCACGCGCTGGACAGAGCAATCGGTGGCTGCTCTGCAGGACGCTCTGGATGACGCAGACTGGGACATGTTCCGGCACAGCACTGATGATGTCAATGAGTTTATGGAGGCAGTAGTGGGGTTTATTGGGAAACTGGTGGATGACATGATTTCAAGAACCACCATCAAGAAGTTTCCCAACCAGAAGCCCTGCGTGGACAAAACCATCCGTGAGGCTCTGAACTCTCGCACTGCTGCCTACAACGCGGGGATCATCATTGGGAACATGGACGAGTAGAAGTCTGTGGCATACAGAGTGCGCAGGGTGGTGAGGGAGGTGAAGTGGCGCTATGGGAGGAAACTAGAGACACAGTTCCAGCAGAGTGGCTCTAGATCCCTGTGGCAGGGACTACGGATGATCACGGACTACAGGAGCCCACCCTCCGGACTGATGAGTGCGGATGAGTCTCTGGCGAACGAGCTGAACACATTCTTTGCTCGCTACATCTAGCAGCGCTAATGCTAACATCGCTAATGCTAACAACGCAAATGGTGCTATTGGTGTAGCCAACGGCACATGCGCAGAGCCCACCATAGAACAGCGCCCTCTCATCATCACGGAGAGTGACGTGAGGAGAGTGTTCAAAAGGGTGAATACCAGGAAGGCGGCAGGACCAGACGGTATCTACAGGAGAGTCCTCAAAGCCTGCGCAGACCAGCTAGCCCCAGTATTCACCGACATCTTCAATCTCTCCCTGATGGTCAGTATCATCCCATCCAGCTTTAAGCGATCCACCATCGTCCCCGTCCCGAAGAAACCTCAACCCTCCAACCTCAATGACTACCACCCTGTTGCCCTCACATCAGTCGTGATGAAGTGCTTTGAAAAGCTAGTCAGAGATTTCATCACATCTTCAATGCCAGCCTCCATGGACCCGCTGCAGTTTGCATACCGCCACAACCGCTCCACTGATGATGCAATTGCACATCTGCTCCACACCACACTGACCCACCTGGACAAAGGGAGGGGTAATTATGTTAAAATGCTGTTTGTTGACTACAGTTCAGCATTTAACACTATCGTCCCCTTTCTACTCACTACTAAGTTGGAGGATCTAGGACTGCATACATCCCTGTGCGACTGGATCTCCAACTTCCTAACAGACAGACCACAATCAGTACAGGTGGGCAACTGTGTCTCATCCACCCTCACCCTCAGCACTGGAGCTCCTCATGGTTGTGTCCTAAGCCTCCTGCTCTACTCACTATACACCTACGACTGCACAGCCACTTCCAGCTCCACCATCATTGTGAAGTTTGCTGACGACACCGTTGTCATGGGCCTGATCTCGGACAATGATCAGAGGGCCTACCTGGAGGAGATTAAACACCTGGAAAACTGGTGCCAGGAAAATAATCTCCTCCTAAACATCAGTAAGATCGTGGATTGCAGCAAGAAGCAGGAGCGGCACTACCAACCTGTGAAGATCAGTGGAACCACGGTGGAGAGAGTACCTTGGCGTTCACATCTCGCAGGACCTGTCCTGGTCCTGCCACACCAACTCCCTGGCAAAGAAGGCTCGTCAGCGTCTTTACCACCTCAGACACCTAAGAGACTTCAGACTGCCCTCGAAGGTACTGCGGAACTTCTGCACCTGCACTATCGAGAGCATCCTCACGGGCAACATCACAGTTTGGTTTGGGAGCAGCACCAAGCAGGACAGTCAAGCAAAGGGTGATGCGTTCAGCAGAGCGCATCACTCATATGGAACTTCCTGACCTGCAGACCATCTATTACAAGCGGTGCCAGACCAAGGCCAGGAGGATTGTGAAGGACCCCACCCATCCAAACAATAGGCTCTTCTCTCTGTTGAGGTCAGGGAAGCGGTTTCGCTCCCTGAAGACCAAGACAGAGAAACTGAAGAGGAGCTTCTTCCCACAGGCCATTTGGGCCCTGAATCAGGGAAACTGATAAACTGTGGGGACCACCACAACCATGTAACTGTAAATATGTCAATTGTAAGATGGAACTGTACAATGTGTATATACATATGTACATATCCATATATATATTGTACATTGTGTATATAAATATATTATACATATATTGTACATACATTGTAATATATTTTGTATATATATATATATATATATATATATATATATATATATATATATATATATATATATATATATATTTTTTTTTTTTTTTTTTTTTTTTTTTTTTTTTTTTTTTTTTTCCCTATGCCCTATAGATATATATTTTCCCTCAGTTTGGACAGAGCACTCTCAAACCATTTCACTGCGAGTTATACTGTGTATGACTATGTATGTGACAAATAAATCAAACTTGAAACTTAAAACTTGAAACATGCCTTGAAATTTACTGCTGATACATATCTCAACAGGTATCTTGCAACAGTGGATTGCTTTCAGCTACCATGTTGGCCACAACATAGTGGCAGATGCTGCAAGGGCCATTTGGGATTCCCTGGTGGTGTATTACATGCCAGTCCCAAAGGATTGGAGTGACTGCATCACAGTGCAACAAACGCTGGACCTTCCTAAACTCTGTTTGGTCTATTGATGAGAAACATATAATGATCCAGGCCCCAGTAACTCTGGATCACTCTTCTACAACTGCAAAGGGACATTCTGCATTGTCCTCTTAGCAGGTGTGCATACCAAGTATTGCTTCTGCATCAGAGATGTTGGCAGTTATGCGAGGAACAGTGTTGACCCTGGCTAACTACATGTTTGGTCATGCTCTTTGTGATGACACTTTCAACCTACCTAAAAACACATTACTACCTGGAAACCCAGCCATGTCAAAGAGATGTCTTAAAATAATCAAGCGCTAATGCATACTGCTGTGAGACAGAATGTGAGCAAGTGCAGAGAAGAACAAGATTTATTAGGGGCAAATCAAAAGTCATGGTTGTTAGGATAGTCCAGGGTCAATTTACCCACATGTAGAGTATGAGGATACATGTTAAGATCAAGGGCTAGGATACAAATGAACAACTAAACACAATCAGCCGCTAGAACAAAACACTTGGAGGCTTGAGCAAACGAAGGTGAGAATTAACATACAGGTTAGAAAAAATAAACACGACTCACATACATTCAGACACAGGCTCAGATATTCAGACAGACATTCAATGAACAGCCAAGACACAGGGAACCAGACAGGCTTTAAATGTATGAACTAGTTAACTCAAAATCAGACACAGGTGAAAGGAACAGGCATGAAAAAACAGACCAAGGAACAGAACAACTAAGATGTAAAGGAGAACAGACATGACACGGAACCACGGAAACAGTGACGCCAGGAGGGTGGCCATTCATAACAGAACCCCCCCCACCAAAGCATGCAACACTGGGGCATGCAAAAACCAGAACACCCAAGGCACAAATAGGACTAGGATGAGATACCAACAAGCAGACCGGGCAAGATGCAGAGCAGGGACAGGACCCAGACAAGACACAAGGACAGACAGAAATCGGAGACTAAACAGGAGCAGACAAGGGAACAGATACAGAAACCAGGGGAACAGGAGCAGACAGAACAGCAAGACCCATGAGCAGAAGCAGGAACAGACAGAACCATGGGAACAGGACAAGAACCTGGAACAGACACAGAAACAGGAGCAACAGGAGCAGAAGCACAGAACAAGAACTAGGAACAACACCCACAACAGAAGGACTGAGGAAGACAAAAGTGTCAAGAGGGAGGATGAGGAAATGCAACAAAACAGAGCAGGGGCAAAGGGACAGGAACAAAAACAGACAAGGGCCCCAGAACGGACAGGTTTAGCCAAAGGAGTCCTAAGCATTTCAGGGGCTACCTGTAGCAGCTATTAGGGGCACAAGGAAGTCTTGAGTAGCAAACATGGAGACAGGCCTGACACAAGGCGTGGGGACAGGCAGAGCAGCTTCTTCCACTCCAGGAAAAGGAAGCGGCAGCACAGCATCTTCCACACTGGTAACAAGAATAGGAACAGGCTGTATGGTGTCCTTCGCACCAGGAACAGGAACTGGCAGGGTGATAACCTGGGGACAGGCAGAGCAGCATCTTCTACACTGGGAACAGAGCCTGGCTGGGGGTCCAGCAGTGCAGCAACTATAGCCCACAGAGTTCGGAGAGTTCTGAGGGCATGGCTCAGGTGGTCAGTGGCAGGTCTGGGAGGTCTGGGTGCATGGCTCCGGCATTCAGTGGCGGGTCTGGGGTGATCAGCAGAGGTTTGTCAGATCCAGATGCTTAGCCATAGGAACAGACATGCAATGTCTTCTATGCTGGGAACAGGAACAGGCTCAGGCTGAGTGGCATCCCTAAACAGGCTGGGCGGCAGCATCCATTATGCCAGGAACAGGACTGGAACAGGAACTGGAACAGGATGGGCGGCGTCTCTCTCCCCAGGAACAGGAACTGGATCAGGACAGGTGGCATCTCATGTCGGGAACAGGAACACACTGGGTGGCTTGTGGGATAGCTACAGATACAGGTTGGGTGACCGAGGAGGAACACACAGAGACAAAACCTTCTCGGGTGGCTCCCAAGGCTCATGCGAGCGATAGGGCGTTCACAGTTGTGCTTTAGTGCACATTGAGTACTTTAGCCATGAATTGTCTGTGCATTCACTCCACCTACTCACGTCTTGCAATGCAGGCCATGCCTGCCTACAGCGTTGGTCAAAATGGGTAGACTCTTGGCGCTTACCTGGGATCTCATCATTGACAAAATACATGGGATCCTGTATTTTCTGGGAACGACGAGATTCCTGTGTACACACAATAAGTGTGTACACAGGAATCTTTGTGAGTTGGAGGAGAGTGGTTGAGGGTGAGGTCAAATGCTGTCAACAGTGGAAGGATGCAGGAGGAATGCAGCTTGTCTGATGGAAGGTTGAAGTCTCCAAGAAGAATGAGTCGATTTCCTTCAATGGGGAATTGACTCAGGAGGATATCAAGCTCATCAATGAAGTGATCTTGGGAACCTGGAGGGCAGTACCTGACAATGATATGAAGTTTGGTGGGGGAAGACACTGTAATGGCATGAAAGAGGAGATGGAAAGAGTAGAGAACATTAGTAACCTGTGCCACCACCTCTGCCAAGACGCCTCGGAGAATGTGTAAATGAAAAGGCAGGGGACAGGGCAGCCAGAGTCGCCGGGTTCTCAGGGGTGAGCCATGTTTCTGTTAGAGGAAGGAAGTATAGGGAGTGGAGGGATGCTAATGCTGAGATGAAGTCAGCCTTATGGACAGCAGAGTGGCAATTCCAGAGCCCTCCTGCCAACAGGATCTGTGATGGTGCTGATCGTTGTGAGTAAATGAGGTTGCTGAGATTGTGACATCTGTGATAATAGCATTGAGGAGATCTGTGGAAATATGGACAGAAATTTTGAGACACAATTCAGATGCTCGATTTGTGGATGCATGAGATGAAAGATCGAGATAATATGAGAAGAAGATACTTAGATGAATTTGCGAAGTCCAGTAGATGAGATGTAGATGAACTGATTGAAAGCACAACATAGCCTTCTTCAGGTGTTGATTACATATACATCTGTAGTGAAGTCGTCCTAATTTAACTCAGTTCAATAAAGTTCAATAAGTGCTGAATCCGCCCCACAAAACTCACACCTAAGACCAAGGCGAAACTACCCCTGTAGTGAGTAATTACAGCTAACAAGCAACTAACAACTAGCCTAGAATTTAACAGAATGTAAGGCAGAAGTAAGTGAACTCAGAGCCTACCTTAACCAACCAGAGGATAATCCCAGAGAAAAACCAAAGCACACCTACACACTACACAAGCTAGTCCCTTACACCTACACACTACACAAGCTAGTCACTACACCTACACACAACAAAAGTTATTCCCTACACCTACACACTACACAAGCTAGCCACTACACATACACACTACACAAGCTACAAAGAATTATGTGATGATTTGGATGGTTGTACTTCTTGTAATGACAGTTGGTTTGGACTAATGTAATTATGAAGGAGAAGAAGCTTATGGAAAGGGGCTCTCTTTTCCTCTTTGATGTCTTAGTCATGTGTGCATGTTATCTGAGGAAAGAAAAAACTTAAACCGCTATATTCCATTTGTGCCCCACTGCCCTTCCTCCATATATTCCTGACATATATTCCTCCATAAATATACACTTATATGCTTAAATATGCAACTTCTTACTTATCAAGATCTTTTATGTCAATTCCTGTTAAAATACATTGTTGGTTTAGTTGTAACATCTTCACTGTAAATGTTTTAAATTGTTTGAGATGTTTTAAGAATTTTAGATGCATTAGGAAAGCCATTCAGCCATTTAATAGTCTTTTAGATAAGATGGGGCCAGAGTTGGAATCAGTTAGCAGAAGTCCACTGCTTTCCAGGTCTATTTGTGGAGGGTTCATATTCTGTTAAATAAAATTTCAGCTTCAGGAAATGGAACAACAACAATATAGATACACTGAAGATAACTATTCAAATTTAAAGTCATGCTTAGTTCATCACACTCTTCTGATGATCCAGGTGCAACAGCTGACTGGGAGAGAAGCTGCCCTTTGTGTAAAGAGGATGATTATCCCAGCCTTCTCCGAGTATGTCAAGGAGGACATGCAGGCATGGAAGGAAGGCACAGTGGCAGAAAAAGATGTGCAGGCTGTTGGACAGATCAAGGTGACTCTTATCCTCTAGATGATGAAGCACATTGTAGATGCAGCTGGTGACTGCTGTGAATACACCCCACAAATGCCCAGTCCTGGTTAAAAATAAAAACTGCCATCAGACTGGTTATGTAAAAGGAAAAGGGTTCATTCATAATTATCAACATTTTCTGCTCCATGATCACCCTGCACACAAAAATATAAGTTTGGCAACAAACACTTCATAAGGTACAATGTGAGTCTCTGTAACAGGGGTCATCAGTCTTGTCTTGATCAGCCTATCATGAGAATATCAGTAGATCATCCGCTCTGGAATATCAGCTCACCTGTTTCCTATTTTACAATCCCTACAAAGACGCTTTAGTTTCATTCTTGTCTTGTGAAGTATTGCCACTACTATTGTTCTAGGAGCAGTGGTAGCTCAGTGGATAAGGTACTTGACTTGTAATGGGAAGGTCCCTGGCTCTATCCCTGCCACTGCCAAGTTGCCATTGTTGGGTTACTGAGCAAGGCTCGTAACCCTCAAGTTGCTTTGGGTACAAGTGTCTGATAAATATGTTGTTGTTTGGATTCTTTTGCATTTTTTGGTCTTGGATTTGAATTGTTTTCTGATGACAGGCTGGCCCCTTTGGCTGGTCTTTCTATGTGGTTTCTGTGGTTTTGACTCTGTTTTGTGTACTGACTACTCTCTTGTGAACCCCAGATTTTTTATGTTAAAATGTTTCCAGTTTTTACAAGAATGTCTGCCTGTTTGTGATAATTAGTAATATTTGTGATTAGTCACACCCCTGCTCTATAGGTTACATATGTCACCTATACAGGCTAAGACTCAATGCAGGATAGTCTTCAAAAGGAGATTCAAGAATTTTTGTTGTTTCTTTTACCTCAGTAGAAGCCCAGACCTCTGAATTGCATCACTGACGAAAGCCAGAGAGATCTTGAAGCTGGATTCTTATTTGACACACCAACATTCATTATATAAATTAAGAATACAAATAATAAAAATAAAGAAACAAACAAACAAAGGCTCAGGAGAACTCCAAAATTGTTATTCATCACCAAAACCATTTTCCTGACTTCAGTCTAAAATTATTTTGCTTGGTGATCCATATCCTCATTGAACTCATAATCAGGAGATTGCCATTGCCAAGTTGCCACTGTTGGGTCCCTGAGCAAGGCCCTTAACTGTCAATTGCTCAAACTGTACTTGGTCACAATTGTAAAGTTGCTTTGGATAAAAGCATCTGCTAAATGTAAGTGTATCCTGCATTTGGGTTTCTGGCATGGACTGTCAACACTAAGGAGTCCAGTTTCTCATCATCCAAGCTGCTGTAGTGTGCCCTCACAGATAAGTAAGTAATGTTTATTTATATAGTATTTATCGCAAACAAGAGTCACAAAGTACTTTACAAAGTCAGATTACAGGATAGTAAAACCACAAGTAAGACATGTTACAACGAAACCACGATACAACAGTAAAACAGCAAACAGTACACATATACAATTCTGATGCCATAGATTTACTGAAAGGCATGTTTAAAAATATGTATCTTTAACTGTTCTTTAAAACAATCAACAGAAATGGCAAGTTTTCTAGAAGAAAAGGCATTCCACAGTTTGGGAGCTACCACCGCATATGCTCCATCTCCACGCATCTTTAAACGAATAAGTGGAACATATAAAATACCTAGTTCACTTGATCTGAGAGAGTGAGGTGATACATGAGGAAAGACTCAGATGTCAGTCACAAGTAGGGGCCTGACTTTGCAATGCTCTACATGTAATATTAAGAATCGTAAATTGGATTCTGTATAAAACAGTAAAGGTGTTATGTGGGCTGTCTACCTAGTGAGTAGTCTTGCAGCTGCATTCCAAATCATCTGCAGATCATTTAAAGCAGGTCTGCTAAGTGAAGGGAACATTGCAATAGTCAATTCAAGATGAAAAGCATGTATGAGCATCTCAAAATCGTTTTTGAGACTATAGATCTCAATTTCAAGCGGACATATCAAATGAGAGTGACTGATCAACTAAAACACCTAGATTATGTATACTAGAGTAGGCAGCAGAGGAAAAATGTCCAAGGCTTTGCTTAATAATATACTCACCCAGTCCTGTAACCTCTTAATTAAAATACAGTGGTTAACAATGTCGAACGCAGAGCTAAGGTTGTATACCACCATGTCACGGTTAGTCCCTCCCAGGTTCCATGTTCCATGTTTTCCCCGGCCTTGTGCGTTTTAATTCCATTCCATAATTTCATTTTCTCCCCTTGTTTGATTTTCCACACCTGTCCCTCATTTCTCGTCTTGCTAAGTCCATGTATTTAAACCCTGTTGTGTGGCCTGTGTCTTGGCTGTTCATTATTTCTTTGAATCTGTGCGTTTGTGTTCATTGTGGTTGTTAGAAATGAATTGGAACGTCTTAATATCTGATAGCCTCTATCTGCCTGTTTCTTAAGTTTTGTACTCCGTACCTATATGTTTCTTCTAGCTTTCATGTTTGTTAGTCTTAGTTCTTCCTAGTGTCTTTGCTATAGTCTGCTTCCCCAGTTTGCCTTTGTGTGCCTTTGGTTCCTTTATCCTAGCCCTTGTTTTGTGTATAATGTATCCTCATACCCTCTGTATTGGCTCTATGACCCTGGACTACTCTGACTATGACCTTGGATTTGCCCTTAATAAATCTCGCTCTTCTCCGCACATGCGTCTGCCTCCTAACCACTCACCATTACACACCAGTACTGTATAATCAGCCACATTAGAAGCCATTGAAATATAATTTGAGACACTTAAAAGTGCAGTCTCAGTAGAGTGTCATCTCAAAAAATCAGACAGAAACTTGCCATAGACACTATGTTACTCCAAAGCCACAGAAAGTTGTTTGGCCACAACTTTCTCTCATATTTTTATAAAAAACGGGAGCTTAGCTGTCGGCCTATAGTTCACAGCAGTGTCCAAATTAGCTTTTTTTCATTACAGGCTGAATGCAGGTTCAAAATAGGAAAGAAGAGATCCTGCAGACAATTACAAATTCATAATAGACAGTACTGCCAGGCCGATAGTAGGTAAAACTGTTAAAATAATGAATTACATCCAAAGGGCTGGAAAAAGGCTTTATTCTCCCTATCAGATCAGTTAGATCCTCCAAGCTAACAAGTTGTAAGGAGTACAGTACACTAGGACGTGAAGGAGGACTAATATTGAACAGGTCACAGGCTGAATACTGGACCTATTTGCCAAAACCTCATTAACAAAAAATGAAAGAAACCTATTACAATTATATATGGGAAAATATGGTAATAATGAAATTTATAGTATCAAATAAGATTTTAGATTTATCTTTGAAATTAGCAAAGTAAGTTGCTCGGGCTTCCTTTAATAATACACTGAAAGAAAAATTTGATCTTTGAGATATATGATGCACTGCTAACCAGGTGGCTTTCCATAATTTTTCTGTGACATTGCTGCCTAAAACAATGGACGTTGTCCATCAACCATGGAGAAAGTAGAATAGCACCCATTTCACCCATGTCTTGGTCTTTAAAGGTGCCACTATTTCCAGCATCACAGAGCAATACTTGTTAAAAGACTTTGTTAAAAGCTCAACTTTCTTACAGTCACTACTAAAGTCAAAATGAAACTGCTCTAAAAACTTAATCAACATTTGCTTACATCATGCCTATGGCCAACAAATTAGTTAACCATTTACTTGTACAAATCAGGTACATGAAAATATATTAGGCTTTATTGGTCTGTATCTTTTAAGTCAAGGTAATCTTGTTAACAGGTGAACTGATAGGTAATTAGTTGCCAATGCTAATCTTACCTTTATTGTGATATTACAGGTAAGTGTCCCTACCCCTGATGTCCTTATCTCTAACCTGTTAAAAAATAAACAGAGTAGCTAGGAGCTTTAGGTCAAATCTGGAACAACAATGAATAAAATTTAAGTGAAAAGAAACTAATTAAACTTATTTACAACTAGCCCCTCCACTCCTGCACCCCCAAAGAAATTCCAGGGAACCCCCCTCCCTGGAACCAAGGTGGTTCAGTCCTCAAGTGCAGGATCTAGAAGGCTTTTGCAATGGCCATGTGTTCGATCATGGCTTATTTACCGCTGGACTGTTGAATCTGCTGTGGGGGGACGTCAACACAATATGCAGACACAAAAAGGCAAAAAGAAAATGAAATGGAATCTGCTGCTTCAAAAAAGGATCATTCTGTCATGTGAGTAGAACATGCAGGAAAAAACAAGGAAGCAAATATAAGTCTCCAGCTGAAGAGTTCAATGAAATGCTTGAAAAAAAAACTATGTAACAGTAATAATGACCAACAACAGTCATGAAAACAGTTAATAAAGAGAAGAACAAAATAACGTAATCACACACAGGTAGTGTGTCGAAGGAGACATAACATACATCTCCTGAGTGAGGGGTGGCAAGAGACAGTAGACTAAAGACCAAGAGTAAGAGCACATGGCCTGCTCAATTTCAACCAAATGTAGTAAGTTAAACCAATGCTTGTGTTGATAATTGTAGTTCAGAATGTTGATTTATGGTAACAATATAAATAAACATAAAATTACGAGGTTTTATTGCTAGAAAAAACCTTCCAGGTTCATGCGCTTCACTACAAAGCCTCTGCAACTGGAGCACCTTTCAGTTAAGGTGAGGCAGATCTTCAAGAGCATAGGAACACTGAAAGGACAAAGGACTTTCATTCAAATGCAGTCATCATTATTAGGGTTATTATAAGGTGTATATATAGCTAGTTATTCAGCTATGAGGGAACCAATACTCATTTTCTTATATCTAAAATATGTAAGGCAACAAAAATGTGGAAAAATTTGGCTTACAATTTGTTTAAATTTAGCTTACTACTTTCCCCCCTGTTGTAGTTTGCTGACATTGACATCAGAAGAAATTTCTTTCTAAGTAGTAGGAAAACCAAAGAGTCTTTTCTCAAGGAACATTTATTACAATGCAATTTAAGGGTGCAATGTATGTCAGGATTTTAAGCAAACACTCTGGCATCCCTGAAATAAGATACCAGTAAAAACTGCATGGGCTATCTTGCTTCATATATATTATTATTTTGGTTTAAAATAGGATGACAATGTATTAGGCATTTACCCTTTGTCTAAATTCTGCATGAGTTCATAAAACCACAGAGCTACTGAAAGTAACCAATAGGTGGCAGTGTTGTGTAACAAAGATACATAAGGGTGTGTGTGTGTGTGTGTGTGTGTGTGTGTGTGTGTGTGTGTGTGTGTGTGTGTGTGTGTGTGTGTGTGTGTGTGCATGTGTGATGGCTGCAGAAGGGTGATTTTATATATGCATTCTCATGGAACTCAGACTTTATGCAAGAACCACCACACACAGTGCTAGACGTTCATCTCTGTCCTGGAAAGCTCTGGACCACTCCAACCTAAAAGCTAAGTTTGCAAGTTTTTATTTGCACAGAACATATGGTAAGATATGTTACTGCTAAACAGAGTATATTGCTAAATTACTAAAAAACCAAAAAACAAAAATCTAAATATAATGAAAATAATGATTGAGTCCTGCAAGCATCTGCCTAGTCACCCACATGAAGATGCGCTTGTCCGTACAATTAAGCTGCATGTGGGTGTGCTTTAATTTAGGTGGACACAGTGAGAGAAGCTCAGCCGGACGAATGTGACATTAACGGGAGATGAAGTCCAGGAGATCAGACGCTGCACTCACACAGTGGTATTTGTCACTGGCCCGGTCATGCAGATTGCAGCAGCACTGGCCACCGACTAAGATTAATGACGACGGACCTCTGTCTTTGTTTCTGTAAGCACCCGAAGAAGCAGCCAAACAGTGTCTGCACACATGCACTACCTATGCATGCATGTCTACATCAGATTGCATGGATTATTCAAGTAATCAGAATAAAATATAAAACATAACTCATTTTTATTTGATAATATCTTGTTGATCATTTGGTGAAAATTTGATAAATATAACATCATACATAGCTAAAGGTGTTGATGTTTCAAAGGGCAACCAAACCCTTTCATTCAAGAAAAATGCAAATGTTCATTATGCGAATCAACTGACAATAAGCTGTTTAGGATGCTTTAACATTACAGGAGCCTCCCTGAACTATGAAGCTGCAGTGTAGCCACATCCCCCAGGTTGTAATGAGGGAGTCTGTGCTAACCCAGCGCTCGGTCACTCTGCTATACAGAAAATGGTTTTCCTTGACAAATGAGGTGTCTGAGGCTGAGCTCAGATGGATGGGGGATTGGACTGGTCGTATCATGGCTCTGGGGATGTAGTGTATTTACTCAGTCATCCATCATCCACTGGCACACTCACTTACAGAGCAACTGCACCACACACCCATACTGATGTAATCAGTACACACAGGGAGAGGCTTATTAACATAGCCTAAGCTTTGGATGTGTGGATGTGTACCTCACAGTAGATGTATATATGTTGGTGTGTATGTGTGTTTGTGTGTGAGTGCACATACACCAGTTTGGGTTTGCTTTTGAGTCTTAATGTGAATATATGCACAGATATATGTTTGTGAAGGTGATGAGTATATGTGTCTGTGCAAAGGTTTAAGGAGTTGTGTGTGTTGACTGTTTATTTTTGAATCTCACTTACAGATTTGACTGATTATAAGTTCTACATTTATTGGTACACTTCTGTTTCTCTTGAGAAGATCCAGTGTTCCACTGCTGTGCAAGTTCACTGTGCTGCTTAATGCTGCAGTAATGTTTGTGTGGCAATCACGGCATGGACCCACTGTCCTGCTGCGTGTTTGAAACCCCCATACTGAACAAAATCAGCTAAATCTCCTCTGGGTTGTGTTCATGTCCCTCTAACAGGCCTACACTACCCATGCTGCTCTGACATGCAGTGTAGTTCCCAGCATGGGCACTTGGCAAGATAGGAGCGTGTGACTGATGTTCACTGCAGATGTATGCTAAAATGAGGATCAATCCACATAGATTTTGATTGCAGACTGACTCTAAGATAAAAATCAATTCCTCCCACTCCCTCTCCCCACCAGAATCCCATGAGACCTGATCTGCAGTAAGTTCTGTGAGTGCCAACTGTTTGCCCTGTGTAGACAGGGTGCAGGGAGAGCAGGCTGCCAATGTGGCCTGAGACTGATGATGCGATGGCTCCCTCAGGGGGCTTGAATTGTGATTAAACATGTTCTCTGCTGAGCCACTGGCCCAGGAACAGAAGCCAAGCGATGGTAGGTTTCTCTCTGAAGGCCTGCTCAGGGGAAGAACCCATTGGCCACCTTGTCAAAATAAATCTGAGTGATAAGTATTTGGGAGAAAAGAGAGTTGGTGACCTGATGTTTTTGAGACATGTGGAGATGTAGCTGGTTGTTCTAATTGTTGTGTAAAAACATTGTGTACCAATGTTCTGTACAAAGTACTAAAGTCACAGTCACAATGAATTACAATTAATGCAACTATATCTACATTGTTAATATAATATAGAGAACAGAACTCAGTGTGTTGGAACTTAGGCTCTGTTATGCCAGTAATTATGTAAAATTGAATATATAAATGAACTAAGCATTAGAACCAAGTAACTGATTAGGCTAAAGTATTTCTTCATTGTGTTTTAGCATGGCATCAATGGAGACTGTTCCTAATGTACCAGCTGCTCATTTTCATCTGTATCTCTATACATAAATTGATGACACTGTACCTAATGATTCTAGCTGCTGAAACAAAGTCTTTAAAAATGTACTTTAATGCAAAAAGTGGTTAAATCTTTTTTTTTTTTAAATCGAAGAGAACAAGGTGCCTAAAGCATTTTCCCTGTCGAGAAGGCTGAATGTGTTCAATATGCAGGTTTTTAATTGGTTATAATAGAGAGAAAGATAAAGCTTGCTGAAGTACATGTGTGTGTGTGTATGTGTGTGTGTGTGTGAATGTGAGAGAGAGAGACACACAGAGAGACTGAGAGAGAGAGAGAGAGAGAGAGAGAGAGAGAGAGAGAGAGAGAGGCAGTGGTACAGAGAAAAACCGATCAGGAAAAGGAGATAGAAAGGTTTTACTTTTCCACTCTCTCAGATCTTTGGCCAAGCACACCTCCACCCTCTCTCCGATTTGTCACCCAGCATGGGGCTCTGACAGTGAGCTGCCTGCTTCCCCTCTCCTGTCCGCTCCAATCTAATGAGCATCTCCCGTGTGCCGGGATGGAGGCGCGTTCCTTTGTGCAGGCCGGACAGGTGTCCGACTGAATGATGAATGTCCCTGCATCGTGCCATAATTGGCTCCTCTCTGTTTGGCCTCAGTCTGGCTGTGTGTGTGCTGGGCGACCACCTCCATCTGTCAATCACTTTGCCCTACTGCCTACTGGCCAGGCTCTGATAACTATGCTAATTCCCACGTTCACTTCTGATTGGCTGTTGCGGCCTTGGCCCTGGCTAATCCATTACAGCTCTGACAGTAGTAATACCCCCACATACCCCCACCCCCCAATACCAGGTCCTGTGTGCTAAACGTTATTTGACCGTTCCTGTCACGTTCGGGCTGACAGCGAAGGTGATGGATGACCTGCTCCTTGTTCATCATGCCCCTCACTTGTTTGTGTGTGACGCTGGAAAAAAGGAAATTATGCCTTGTGATTTTTCAAGATTTTTTCATTAAGATGCGGCTTAGCTGCTCCTAATGAGAGATGGTGCACAGTGCTAGCTTGATGATGATGATGAAAAAGGAACTATTGCTGTGAGTGAGTGACTGCCCATATTATGGCTGCCCATTAGGCCGCAGAAGCCTGCAACCATCTTTATTTTCCAGAGTAATTGCTCCAGATTTGCATGAAGGGAATCAAACAAGTGTGGATGACAAGCCCAAATATACATGCCCCACAGTGGAGCAGATACAAACCCTCTCTCAGCCAATGGGAGGGGCTCCACTCTTTAGTAAAGTTGCACCAAATGTATTGGCAGTAGTCAATATCAGGTTGATTAAGCACTTGAAGTATATAACCTAGTATTAGCAATATTAGGCTGATAGTGTAGTATGACATTATAACACCCATACAAACAATTAATGATAAAAAAAAAGAGCTCCAGTAGTACCCTGCTTGCACCATTATTCACTAATAGCCAGTAGTCGAGAAAGCAGTATTTATATCAACAGTATCATTATGAGCAGTATCAGTTTCGGAATGCAACTGCACTCTTTAGCATGGTAGGAAATGGGTGGCAATCCATATGTTCACTGCTGGTCACTTCATATTCATACCAAACTAAATTATTTTAATGGTTCTCATCTTAAATGAACAGAGATATTTTGTGATCTAGAAGACTGTATATGTCTCAGACTGTATATGTCCTCTTTGAGCCTCAAATGTAATACAAAAGTGCACATTTATGTAGCTTGTCATGCAATGAAAATCAGATTTACAAATGTGTTGCACTTACACCCTACAGGGCATAATTCAGATGGCCTTATTGTGATGACAATGTCATCAGCCCTTCTTCCCCAGTTGTTAAATGTCTTTAATGTCATCTTCATCTTTTAGTTCTCCAAAGTAATGTATCCCTGTTGGGTTTAACAGCAGCAAAGATGCTGAACTCAGAGGATGCCAAGCAATAGGGAGGCATGTAATTTGACTAGTTGCAAGGTTTGACATGGTGAGGGTGTGTGGGTTGATATGGTGTGTGAAAATTATAGTGATGGAGTTATGACCACAGTCCAGAGTTTGAGCATAAGATTTTATCTGCTGTAATGGGATAGCAATGATAATGGTGATGGTGATGTTGATGATGATGATGATGATAATAATAAAATTAGCACTATTAGCCCAATTGTACAAGGAAGCAGCTCGAGTACTTTTCAAAGCTGTAAAATACCCTCCAGCTTCTAGAATTAAAACATAGTAAACTTAATAACTTAAACATGACTAATGTAAAATAAAAGCAAAATAAATACATTTAACTGTTTTTTTACATAGATGTTGACTGACTGATACGAAGCAGTTTTTCTCGTGTCCACATTATAGTACACTTCAGATGTCAATGTTCCTGAAGTCCACACTGGATTTCAGTTCAATAGTGAATTCCCCCCTAGTCCACACTACAGTCATGTCCCCTTGATCACCTTGGGCCCTGCCCCGTTCCTCCCTATAACATTTCACCTCCTCCTGTCCCTTTTGTCTGTCAGCCTCCCTGCTACACTGGGGCCCTAACACAAAACAGATGTGCTGACTAGGGCATAACCCACACTCACACACACGTTCGCATGCATATCTCCTTTTTTTTTTATTGTACGGACAATGTTGGAGGAAAATGGTTTGTTTGCAGTGTGTAGTATTGTTCTAGTAAAATTACTGTAATTTGTACATTAAAATCCATATTTACTGCATGAATGTTTAAAATTGGACATTGTAATAAAATTAATGTCATTTTTATCATTTATATACCTTAGGTTCTCTTTGTTCATTCCATGTTTTATTTTATTGGACATACACGATGTCTAATTGGTTAACATATAACACAACATATACAACATATCTATATAACTAATCATTAACACATGTCTAAGTGATTGCACATACACAACTTGATAGACTGGGGAATAAGCAAAAGGACATTCTGTAATAAACATATCTATGAGAGAACTCACCAGTCACACAGCAAGTGGCTCTGCTTTTATGTCCATTGATTTTAACATGGGTATGATGTATGGGTGTGATATATATTTCCACTCTAAGGCTAAGTACTATAAAGATTCAAATGTATATATTCACAGACACACACACACACACACACACACACACACACACACACACACACACACACACACACATTTTGCCTACAATTTGGCATTTAAAAAATTACCACAAATTGCCATATCTTTTGAAAAAGTCACCCCTAACTCATTACGTCCAAATTCATTACATTGTCCTAAAACATCAAAAACTATTTAAAGAAGCAAGTAAATAAGTGGCCAGTATTCTTTCTGGTGAGGTTCAAACAGTTACTGTGTGCAGGATGTACATGTGTCAGAGTGGAGAACTAGAAATAAAGATGAGGTTGTGATGTGGCTGTCAGGTGAAAAAACCTGTACTGACATGTGTCACTTTTATTCTAGTGAAGCTTCCTGCATGCCAGTCTGGATTGTCTTCCTTCTGATCTAAACACAAATGAAAATCTACCCCAAATCCATTGCTGGAGTCACACGGGCACCATGTCGCTCAATGTGATGTTTTTTGCAGGGTGAAGGAGTTGAGGGTTGAGTTGTGGCATGTGATCAGTAAAAAAGTAAAACTTATTTATCCCTGTGGTGCATTCTGGGTGTCAGAGTGTTGTTACAGACTCCTGTGTGGGGTAAAGATACAAACACATTGTTTTTGCCCAACATGAAATGAGCTGCATGAAAAACATGAAAACATGAAACATGAAAAAAAGGCTTCTCTGAGTGAGAATGCATGGAGCCTACAGCCTGTCAGTGCCATTCCAATGACCTGTATTTCAACTTTGACCTATGACCTGCTGGCACACGTATTGCTGTAAATAAAGCTGAGAAGAATCCTCACTGACCAGCTTTTCTGAGCCCTGAATTTCCACACCAGCCATGCTGAGATAGTCTGCACTTCATAGATAAACATATTCTCACATAGCTAGCTATTTCAACATGACTACTTAGAGTTTCAGAGAAAGCAAAGATATACAGTGGAAATTATGTTTGACAACTCTGATTTAGCAAGTGTGGAGTGGTTGATATTTGACCACAGTTTATGTTTAATTTAAACTTAATTTTATAACTTCATTTTAATTTCACATTCATTTAAACCTTAATGAAAACTCTCAGTTGTTAATGTTACTGTACTCTTAAGGTAAAAAATAATGTTCAGTTGTTTGCTATCTTACTTGATAGCAATATTATTATTATTATTATTATGAGAGACAATGATTAAATTAATCAGTATAAATTCTATGACTGTGGTGAAGACTCAAAAGAACTTCTCAATGCCTTGTTTTTCAGACCTTGTAGAAATTACCCTACAAAAAGACTATAGACTACAAATAAAAAGATGACATCCAGCAAAGACAAAAAGCAGAAGCTCAAATTGATGACCTTAAAAAATTACATTTAAAAGTGTTTTTACTCAAACTGAGGCACAAAGGGCAATAATAACATTAAGGCTTTTTTAAACTGCAGAGACAATTATAATGGACTACCTTATTTAGAAATTTTGTTGCTTCCTGCAATTTCAGCATTTTAAACACACACACACACACACACACACACACACACACACACACACACACACACACACACATATATATATATATATATATATATATATATATATATATATATATATATATATATATATATATATATATATACTGTACATGTTTAATGTAAATGACGTGATAAAATCCTAAACACTTGTTCTACTGGCTAGAGTAATTTCCTGGTCTGTATTACGCGAGGTTGGTTTCTATGGGTCTGACCCAGTATTTCGTTGTACAAGCCTACGCGCTTGTTTCCGCCAGCTTTCATAATGTATTTATCAGCGTTAAAGCTGAAACAGCATAATATCCGCAATAATGCATTCTCGGCATTATTCGGACTATTTATAATCATGTACCCTTATCTTAATTTACGATTTCTTGAACTACTGAATATACCGTGGGGAAACATATAAGATAAAAATAAATAAACAAATTAGGAACCAGATTTGATTCGCTAATTCACCATAACGTCTTCTGGATTTCTTGGTGATAAATTGGGACCGTCAACTGTCTAAAAATAACAACGATTTTATTAAATTGAACCGTAAATGAATACGTTTTAAACGTTTTAAAAATCTGTTTAATCTAACATGAGTCTGTTAGACAGTTTCTTAACCCTATTAAAAACAGGACTCCTATTATATAGAAGATGAAAAATTAGTTGTGGCCATGTAAATATATATTTTGCAATAACAGCAAAAAAACAATCATAGGATATTAATATTGAAAAGCAGCATCAAACATGCAAGTTTTCTCTGTGAGGTTTTCTGTGCCTATGAACCTTTACTTTGCGCTGATGTAATTCTCCTCATCAATAGCGCAGCGAATATCATTAAGAAGATGACATTGACAAATTATCATCCAAGCACGGCATTTTTTTCTCGCGCGACACCTCGTCTCGACTGCAAGGGAGGAAGTCTTTGGAGTCAAAATGTTAGGGAAATGGCATAGACAGTAAATATTCACAAAGATAAATAAATTCGCAAAATAAGGAAATATTTGCGAAATTAAACTGAAAACTCAAACATAATGACATTTTGCCAGAATAGAATAGGAAACCCTCACAAAAACTGTATAAATTAAATATAAATCACATCTATTTGCCATCTGTCATATGTCTACGTTGTGGCACATGTAATGAGCCTACATGCAAATATCTGTTATTTTTTTTCTTTTTAGCTCTATACAGCTACCTATCTGTCTGTCTATTTTTGCATCGAAGCGATAGAATAAACTTTAAATAAACTACCCGAATTTACGGCTTTTTTCGTATCACTATGACTGGAAATTAAATAATGAAGTAATAAATAATCCATTTTATTTGTACACACACACACACACACACCTACACCTACACCTACATTATATATATATATATATATATATATATATATATATATATATATATATATATATATATATATATATATATATATATATATAAAACAATGTAGATTGTTAATTATGATATATGTAAACCTTTGATTGGAGTTTCAGATTATTGCAACATAGGTAAACAACACTGGACAAAAGCATATCGTTCCCAATGCATAAAAATGGTCGACAGTAAATTAAAAAAAAAAACTATTTAAGCATTTTGAAAATGAATTATTTATTACAAGAAATTGGGTCTTGTCTTTGTAGAAATACCACATGCTTTTTAAAAATGAAACTTGTGTAGACGGTGTGGCACTCACTCAACATAAAATGTACAAATACACACACATAATTGAGAAAACTAAGCGAGAGCTGACAAAGAGTAACATCATTTTTACTTATTTTGATTTAAACGTCTTTTTAACATTTATGAGTATTAAAGTAACATTTACATAATTCTGTACATTGAAACACCCTTGATGGTCATACACATTATTCAAAGACTTGTATTCAGCCTTTTTTAGCCTTTTTGCTTCTGAGCTGTAGGTGCTTCGTATCCTTACTAAAGGGTCTCGATTATGGGGAGAGTTTCAATACTTGCAAAGGTGCCACAGTGAGTTGGTGTATTCCAGTGTGTGACACACTCTCCCTTTTACCCTCAGCTCCTCTATAGTCAGAACTGCACCATGGATATGAGGCAGAACAATCCCTCTAAAATCTAACAAAACAAAAAAAAAAGTCAAACACTGATGGGGCATGTTAAAGAGAAGCATGGCTAACCAGAACACTTTCCATTGCATTCCAAACCAGTATCTTCCCCAAATGACACCACGGAAAACAATGACTTTCTGAGTATGAATTAGTCTTGGTGTATGTGAGTGTGCACTTTTGTGTGTGTGTGTGTGTGTGTGTGTGTGTATCTGTGCATAGAACTGTAATATGCAAGTAATTGTGTCTGAGTTTGGGACACTTCAGAAAAGTGTCCAAATGTTCTTGTCCTCATGCTAAAAAAGCAAATAAATAAATAAAAAAAGAACTCCCATTACAAACAAACAAGTTTTGGCTCCTGCCTTTCAGAAGTCCTTTTGCAGTGAGCACTCTAGGCTCACCAGACAGTTCCATTTGGATATCAAGATCTTGAAACTTCTCCAGGGCAGGTCGTCGCCAGTGCAAGAGGGCAATTGGGTCTGTGAATTCCACAGATCATCAGGCAGAGTATAGTGTGTGAGGGGCATGTGTGTGTGTTTGCGTGTGTGTGTCTGTGTGCGTGTACGTGTGTGTGTGTGTGTGTGTGTGTGTGTGTGTGTGTGTGTGTGTGTGTGTGTGTGTGTGTGTGTGATCTGATGAAGATGATACTGCATGTTGGTCTCAAACACTGTATGGCTAGTGCTGGAGAGTCCCCATAGGGCTGGCATTATGACCTGAGGGAAAAATGGAAGAGTGATAAGAGTGATAAGGAGAAATCTGGTACTGTGAGTTTAACACTCAACATTTTTGTTGTATTTTGTATTAATTAAACACTGAGGTTTTGTATTGTGTATAATTCTGTGGTTTGAACATATTGTTCTATCTAGTAATTCATAAACACATCTGCACTCTGTGTGCACATAAACACATATCTGTGCCACATGTAGATATCTGGATTACCATAAAAAAAGACTGTTAACGTAGCAGTCTCATTACTGCCCCGATCAGCATATGTTGTTGCTGCAGACAAGATTAAGAATGGAAAAACATCCCTTTGATTGAAGCTCTGATCATTCAATTACAAAAAATAGCCCAATTAAATAGTGTGAAAATTATTTAGTTTGCATTTACCTATGTCAAGATAGCATAGCAGACTCAACTGAATGTGTGTGTGTGTGTTTCCAGGGGTGTGCGTGCATCCTCTCTCACCGCTCTCCATTAGATCACACTGGGGGCTGTTCCTGGGGGGAGAGGGGCTGTGGGGTTATGATTGCCCCACTGTGGCCGGGGCTTGGGACGTGGCACTTATTTCCATATAAAGAGCTCTATTAATCAAGGTAAGTGTCATTAGAGTGCGGCTCATTGGCTGCCAGAGTGTGGGTATTAAATAAAGCGTGCCCTGCCCACTGCCTGCGGCCCCCTATACATCTTGATTTGTGGAGTGTCAGTGACAGCAGCATGGAGAGCATTGGCAATGGGGCAACAGGAGGAGCAGGACAAATATCAGACCCATTCCCTAATCAGATTTTCCAGCCAAGGAGAGTGGGAGAGGAGCAGCAGGATGGAGGAGAGGAGTGCCAGGCACCTACCATGTCTGTGTGGAAGGTTACATGTAGTGCCACTGGCCATCCATCCCCATGTTCATGCCCATGCCCCCCATTGGACCTGCCAAAGAAAACAAACAAACTAACTCAGCACCACCAGGCCCTTCCAACCTCTTTAATACAGCTACTACACAGGTAGAAGGCATAAATGGAGTAAATAGGGTAAAACAAATATCCTAACACAGCAGTGTTGCTCAGTGTTGTTTTTGAACCTGTTGTAGTTTCACACACCTGCAGGTCGGAGGCCCATGTGCTGCTGGCTGTCCAGAACAAAACCTCCCATTGGCTGCCCATCAGGGCTGTAAGCAGTTCCTTGGCTCACTAAACAGTAAAGTGAGAGCATGTAAAATGTGACATCACAGACTGTCTAGTTCAGAGGTGTGTGATACTGAAAGTGAGGATTACCTGCTCGGTTTGACTGGTCGATCATGGGCTGCACAATCCTTCGCCGGGCATTGATAAACCTTGCAGGAATGAAAACAAACAAAACTTTTAATTTAATAAGAAGAATATAATATGACCTTCATTTGTAAAAAGTACCAGGAACACAAAGTTCCTTGATAAGGCTGATTCACTCATATAGAAAGAGAGGGGATTAAAATCGTGACCTAATTTCTAATTAACACAGCCTAAAATTGCATTCTAACTCACTGCAATTTCTTTTAGCTTTCATGGGGTTCATTTTAATTATTAATTTGTGCAAATATGAAAATTAAGATGAAATAGCAATAATACAATATATCATCTATAAGGTACCCATTATTCAAATACAAATGAACCTAATCTCTAGGGCAATTTATTTGCCCTCCAAGGTTTTAAGAATTGCTTCACCAAACACTTTCACTCTCAGAAATATAATGTTCCATCAAGTAAACAATTCCAGGCGGCAAAAATAATTCATGGGTGTGTCTGTGGTTCTGTAGCCAGTGGGAGTTATATAAACTGTTTATCACATGCTTATACATGTCAGTTATTCATAACAAAAAGCTAGACAATAGTATTTTTGCACTAGGGAAACACATGAGCAGTAATGCAATTTAATACACATACAGTTGCCCCCCCCAACTCTCCCCACCCCCACCCCCAATGGTGTGCCAGTTCATGTTAATGTAGAATCTCATAAATGCCCATATAATAGTGATTCACTAAACAATTCCAGGCTGATTGTTACAGATGAGCTACTGTAATTCCCCAAATACTGACTTTTTCAGACTTCATACAGCTCCCTCCTAAAGTCTAAGATAGGCCAATAATCTTTCCAGAATACTTTTTCCGAGTATAGAGCAGCCAATGAGGTTTTTAATGAGGACTTAAAAAGCCATCTTCAAATGAGTCCCAGTATGTTATATTTGTTCTGCTCAATTTCTTGCCTCTGATTCCAAACTGTTCAAAGCTACAGCCCATCATCATGCCTGCCTGTTCACATTTTTATTGCCATCTGATAAGAGCATTATTACATTAATAAATGGTTTCTGACCAGACGATCTCCCACTGTCTTTATTTCCAACCGAAGGTAAGTCTAAAGAGAGAGCAGTCATAGATCAGTGGTAGCTCACCAGTTATTCACTTGTAAGATAGTAAGGCCTGTGTCTTGAGCTAGCTGTTTCTTCTGCTCTTCTGAAGGGTATGGATGCTGCAGAGAGACAGAGATTTTTATGTTAGTACGTTTTAGTACGTTAGTACATACATAAACAGTAGAGATTTAAAATAGAAACATAGAACATAACATAAAATAGAAACATAAAATAGAAACAATTTTCAGATTTCTTCATATAGTTAGTCAGTATTATCAGTATTCTTGCTGGTGATTTTGGTGAATATCAGGCCAAAGACATCAAAACTACCTTTAGGAAGAACATTCAACATTAACAGATGCAGGTAGTTCACTACCCCCAACTAGACCTTTACTCAACAGGCAAATAACTCTCAGGAAATGATATCATTCTGTGTTACTTCGTTCCACTGTCATACACACAGTGTTGTCCGTAAGACCCCTTGCTCCACAACGTATGGTATTGTGTGACATTATATGACATTACTTAACGCTACTTGACAAATGACCATGTGGATTTGAAAGGGACACAACAAAAGGCTTTGTGAGAGTGTGAATGGGTTTTGGCCCCAGCTGGCCCCTGTTGGTCCCTACTTCTGAGCCTGTGAGAATGACAGCAGGGCAGCAGATGGCAGGCTGAGAGTGCAGAGAGTGTGTGTGTGTGTGCTTGTGTCTGTGTGCCCATTTTGGTATCATCATCCCATTAAGCAATGTTTTTTGGAAGCTGGTAAAGGATAAGTTATGCTCTCTTTCTCTTTCTCTTTCTCTCCATCATTGGTTTTTCTAATATAGGGGTTCACTCTTAAACACAGAAAAACTCTGCATGATCCACCTATGACTGCATGTTTCACCTGTTTTAGCAACCCAGTATATGTACACACACACACACACACACACACACACACACACACACACACACACACACACACACACATTTGTATACCTGCATAGGCATACTCATGTTTACACACACATATGCACAGATATCAACTCAGTGATGTGCAAAAATCCTTTTTGTGAGGCATGCACCAAACAGGCACTTCCACAGGGACTATACTCCTCTGTTCCTCTGCTCACCTTTTTTAGGATACACTGTCATATATGCATTATTTACCCTGGTTTAAAGAGAGAATCCCCCTGTTTCTCATTTACATGTCAAAGAATAGGCTACCATCTTGTCCCCACTGAGCATACCAGTTATAACAGTTTGCATACCAGCATACCAGTTACAACAGTTTGCTCTGTACTCTGTTGATTTTGTCTTGAGTCTTGAGAGGGTCCTTTATCGTGTATAGGTCACAGAAGATGTAAGATAATGCCATATGTAAAGAGTTCCTCTACATCCAAAGCTCACAGCCCCATGTGTGAAGTGGAGCTAGACAAAACGTAACACAGCTCTTTTTTATTCTCCGTTAGAGGCGGATGAATGCACGAGCAGCAGGGTGTTGCACTGGAGACCTTTCACAGGCCTAAGTTCCCCCTCACACACAAACCTTTTTGAGAGGTAGCACATCCTGCAATGGGAAACCCCCTCCTTAACAAATTAGTTTGAAAAGGTGCAGGTGAGTAGAGAGGGAATAATTCCATTACGCTTTATTTAATCTGTAAAACGTTATACTATGGAAAGAGATTAAATCTTATTTAGAATCAGAGAAAACAACTAAAGAATAAAACAAAAGGAACAAGACAAAGGAAAAGCAAACAGATTGTTAGAGAGAGCTGACTCTCTCAGCCCTGCTAGGCTGTACACTTCTCAGGCATAGGTCTGAACAGTTCAGCAAGGATTGTCCACTGTTGCGTACTTGAAGAAGCTTCCCTGCCAGCTCCATATGAACCTGTGGCATTAGATATTTCAATTATAGCAGCAAAGTCACAGAACCAGAGGTGTTAGGTGATCTGCAGAACCCCCTCTCAAAATTCTTTTGAAAATGATTTCCCTCTTATTTTATATTTTTTATTTGCATGTTGCTGATCTGGATGTAACAAACAGAAGGCAGCCTCTGAAAATGACACAAAAATTAATCTCAGAATACTTCTCCCCGAATACACAACAAAATATGTGTTCTACCAAGATGGCAGAAAATGTTAACACATTCCAATCTGGGTGTCTCTGAAATTACATCATGCCCATCCACCCCACTGCTGTTTGATAACTGTGAGTGAAGAGTTGAATTACAAAGCCCAATAACTGCTTAACATTAACTGAGTAAATTGACCAAGTTTCTTTTGTCATGTTGCAAAGAAACAATTTTCTTGATCTTTTCAGTGATGACTGAAACAAATGGAAGTGGTGACATTAGAGTAACGATTGTGACCTTTGTTTAGCTATCACCAGAATGGTCTCAAACATAAATTTAGCCAATGGTATATTCTTGCTGTTGCACAGTGAAGTTGGCTAATTTGCAGTTAGAGATTAATTTTAAGTTGCAAAGGCAAGATTATGCAGAGGTGTTTTTGTGCTCAATTTTGATTAATATAAACCTAATTTCTCATGACTATTTGCTATGATCTTGTAAAAGATTGAACTACTATGATTGAACTACTATTTTCTTGGATGCATTTGGCTATATATTACTTTTTTCATTCTTTTAAAAATACATTTTAAACTGAAGGCATATAGAACACAATGTTTCTAAGGCCAGGTCTTATTCTTTAACAATGTAGATTACAGTATAGAAAGCAGCTGTGTTATTATTCACTGTTATTTAAGCATTATAATGTAATCCTGACAGTTAATTTTTCATTAATTTTGGAATAAACAACACCTTCCCCCAAACAATTTTGTTTAGCTTTCAGTACACAAACACAATTGATTAATATTAAAGTAAAACAAGACCTCTATAAAATTTTCTTAGCATTTAGCATTCTTAGCATTTAGCAATATCTTAAAACTGGAGTAATTTGTGAGCTGCTGTGTTAGCAGAAAGAAAAGCAAGGAATCTAATGAGATTTAAAACTAACAACAATATCTAGCATGGTATTATAAGATCAATTTAGCAAAAGGTTACCACTAGCTATCTGCTGATAGATATTGTAAGTGAATTATCAGTGGCTGATGCTAGTTGTGCTCCACCTACCGTGAGGTGCTGGAACAGCCATGCACGCATAATGTTTGTTGCCACCTTGGGAAAAATCCCTCTCTTCTTCTGGCGTTTCTTATCAGGATCATCCTCATCACCTGTACCAGGAGATGCTAAGTTGTTCTCTAGGCCATCTCCAAAATGAAAGACAGAAATGGAGAGAGAGAGAGAGAGCGAGAGAGAGAGAGAGAGAGAGAGAGAGAGAGAGAGAGAGAGAGAGAGAGAGAGTATTCACCATTACATAATGTTCATTTTAGCAAGCATATAAAACTCAAAGACTGTTCAAACAAGAAAACTTGCACAGAAATCAACAATGCTGAGACATTGTTTTCTTTTTCTTGTTCTCTCTCATCCTCTCCCTTTGAGGACATGTAAATAAGCACGTAGGTAATGAAGATATGTAAATGTCCTCATTACTCATGGGTAATGAGTAAATAACAGACATGTCAACGAGTGCTCAGAAGTTGATGGTTAGTTTATTGGGCTCCAGAACCTAATTTGTGTTTGGGTAAGGTAATGTATATAAACCCGGCATACTTAGTCCCTAGAGTCCAGTTGATTTGATTATGAATTTAGAGATGCATTGCTAAACCCTTACTTTTCATCATATAGTCCAAGCAGTGTTTAACTGGTCATTTTGATTATTTTTTTTAGATCAGTCATTAAATCCCTCATAGCTTAGCCCTGATCTTGGAGTCTGAGGCATTATTTACAGGTACGGCACTTCACCATGTCTCTCTTTCCCCCTTTGCGTATTTCTTTCTCTCACTTTTTCTTCCACTCTACCTCTCTTCTTTTGCTCTTTCCTTCACTCCCTCTAGCCTTCCTCCATTAGTTGTGTATCAGCAGAGATGATTCACTTTTAACAGTCATGCTTATTTTTCTTGGCCCGAGGGCAGAGATGCCTTGAAAGCCTGCCTGGAGGGTATGTGAATAATGTATCTAAGGGACTCCTCCCCCGAGGCGGGACAGGAACCCGACTTTTCTTAAGACTCGCCCTGCCGTGTCTCCTTGTTTTTAGGGATGCATCAATCAAAGCAGCCTATATGTTCCATATTCATGCATAAATATTTTAGCTAATGAATAATGACATTCAGATTGTCGGACACATGGTGGGTGGACAGAGGCCTGACTGATAACATTATGCAAGTGCAGGAAAAGAGTCTAAGACTTGTTACAGAAAAGTTTTTGTTTGTTCATTGGCATTAGAAATTCTTCACCTAAACATCTGTAAAATTACATTTCAGTCAGACTACAGTAATGTACAGTGATTCATGAGTTTCTCTTAGAACACCATGGTCTATGGGAAAAATGAGAATAATCAATATTTCTGTTATTGACTCTCGCAACAGTGGCTTAGGTTCATTAAATTATTGATTTTTTTAAAACTATTTTTGCATTTTTAATACATCAAGCGATAGCTTTTACTGTAACACAAATAAGAAAAGAAATTTTAAAAACAAAAAAGAAGTAGACATGAAGAGAGCAAGAAAGCAAATACAATGCAAATGTATAAGACATAAAGAGAAAAAAAGAAAAAATAAAGAAAATTAAAGATAAAAGAAACAAAGAATAAAGGCTAGAGAATGAAAGAACCTCATTACGTCTGAGGAAGACTCCCTCTGCCCCCTACCCTCGTTTTCCCCTGCTGCTCCAGAAAGGGAAGGCCGCGGGGCAGATCCCCACTAACGCTAATCGCTTCTGACTGTTCCCTGGCAACTGGCTCTGTGCAGCCTGTGTGACAGTGCTGGGTTTAAAGGCTCGAGTGTCAGAGAGCTCTGCCCAGCCCGCCGGCCCGTGGTCAGCACGCGCGGCACAGAGGGGGGACCACTGCAGCTGCGGGGAAGGCTGCATTATGCCCTCAAGGCATCTGGAGACAACACAGCACCTTAAGATACAGAGAAGTGGCTCCCCGCTTGCTCTCCCATTCTCCACTGTGCTCACCTTCTTGTGCTCACGATGTGAGAGAATGTGAATTGGTGTTGTGAGTTTTTGTAAAAAAAATTTGCCAACCAAGAGCAAGCATGATCTAAGGTTATCGCAGTCTTTAGCAGACATAAAGATGAGAGATGGATGGAGATGGATTGGTGTCCTGAAAACAAAGGGCAGTGGCACTAGTGGGGGCTGATAAGCACCACCCTGCATGCATCACAGAATAAATCCTGTTTGCTTGCCTAATGAGCTTGTCACGACCTCAATCTATCATTAGCTGTACTTCTTAATGCTAGCCATGATTCACACTCCCCAGCGCAACAGCCTGGATAATTATTGAGCACAGCCCTGACTTAGCACAGCCCTGACTGACTGAGTGGGGCGAATGCAGATTATTTTTTCCTCACTAATCGTTTTCCCTTAAAGCATATTGATTATATTCTCTTGACAGTTCAGGTTATTGTTCCCAGGTGGCTGTGATGCTAGCAGGCCTGGGAGCTATGAGAAGAAAAAAAATCAGTAAAATTATGTATTGAGATACACATGGTTTAGACAATATTTTACAGCATTATTTGGTAGATGAATCTAATGATCACTAGGTATTGATTACCTGAACAGTGGTGAGTATCCTGCTGTGTTTAAAAATTAAGATCCAAACCTCCTCTTCCTACAGCTTCTGCTGTCACTGAGGGGCACAGAGACCACAGAGGCCTGGAATTTCTTTCTGCATCCTTTTGTTTAGATTTGTCCTTTGTGATGGACATTCTCGGGCCTGCCATCCCTGCAAGCTTTCAATGTTTGGGATTGTCTTGTATGAATTCCCCTCCTCCCCTTGCACTCCTCATTCCCTCACCAGTGACGTCACACAGAGGGGGTACAGTATGGAGGGTATATTGTTGGTCCCAGAAGAGAACACTTGAGGCAAAGGAGACTCAGATAACCATGGATTTACAGTCCCAACCCCATTCCAGCCCTCCAGGCTGCACACTCCAGCCCTCCAGGCTGCACACTCCAGCCCCCCAGGGCTCCCGCAGGATAAAGCTACATTAAGAGAAACCATTGCCAACTCCTGTCCATGTGCAGCCAGGAGGTTGTGCTTACAAGCAGCACTTGCAGGATGACACAGCTGATGGAGGAGGAACACTGAGAGCTACTGAGACTGGCAGGGGTCCACTACCCCATGAACATGGGCAGCAGTGACTGTTCTTTGACCCTTAGTCTTTTCTCAGGGTAAAGAGTGTTTACTTTGCCCATTTTTTGCATGATAAAGCGGGCAAGTAATAGGGCGCCGTGAGAGCAGCAGGTAGGCCTTACAGCATGCCTCTGATGTTCTTGTCCCTGTGCTCCTGTGCCGTGGCTCCTGGCTAATGCCGTGACTCGCACCCTCACTCCCTCCATCTTTCACGCCATACTTCAAAACATTCTCTGCAGGGTCAGAAGGCCACAGACCTTGGATGTCCCCTGCTGTTGTTTTAACAAAGCATGGTGGGAAAAAAAATCCAACACCCCATGCTCTTCCCCTTCCCCTTCCCCACAATTCTCTTTTTCCTGATCTGTTTTGTCTGTACCAGTGCCTCTCTCTCTCTCTCTCTCTTTCTCTCTCTCTCTCTCTCTCTCTCTCTCTCTCTCTCTCTCTCTTTCTCTCTCTCTCTCTCTCTCTCTCTCTCTCTCTCTCTCTCTCTCTCTCACACACACACACACACACACACACAGACACAAGCACACACAAACACACACCGTAAAGCACCGTAGCATTGCTGCCATGCCTAGCATATCACTGTTTAAGTGTAAAATCTGAGGTATGTGGAGTTCCATGTAGAGGTAATGTTAGCTGAAGAATTTTTTCTGTTGTACTTTCTGGTATTGTGTTTTCTGGTATTGTAAGCAGAAGATAAAGACAGATCGGTGTGGTTGGGGTTCCTTTCATCCTTTTTGAGTTCCTCTTGTCTTGCAAAGTATCCTTCCATTCTTCTTCTCAGTAGCCAACCCACTGATGCCTGATGGGCTCAGGGGCAAAGAAGGTTTTAAAGGCTATTCTTCCTGACACCATTAGCTACACACAATAATAAAACAAGCCATAAACACATTTCCTCAAGCAAGCCTCAACATGTACTGGTGAAATATATACGCTAAAAATAGTATTTTAGACTTCAGCCAGTAAATCCCTGAATAGATCACTGAATATATGCCAATAGCGCATCTCAGTCTGTTCTAGTTCATTTTGGGAATAAGCCTAAAACTGGCAAGCCAACAAATAAATAACACAGTAGCACTGGGAAATGCACTTTAAAAACATTAGAACAATTTATGTTAGAGTGAAACCCATACAGGCAACCAACCAGAAAAACATAAAAATCCATTAAATCCATTAATTCCAAAGCAGACATGAAAGACAGGTGCTCAGATGCATATATTTGTGCCACCAAATCACATCAAAACACCCAAACCATCTGGGTCAAAACTCCATGGGATCTACATTCATCTGATTTTTACCAAAAAAAAGTCAAGCTAAGGTTTTAACATGTCAACATTGTACTTTTCTTTTGTGTTTTCATGTGAATATTTGGGCTGATTGTTGACTAACACTAATTAGCTGCTCTATTGTTCAGTATACCACCCAAACTGGGAGCAATTCTCAAAGAACCAACAATGGTCAGTGGATTACGAAAGAAATTAACTCACCCTAATGATGGTTAACCCAAGGTGAGCAGAGCCTTATAAGAATGACTTGCTTATAGAATGAGGTCTTCAGGGTTCCTACCGAGTTCGCTGCTGTTGTCTCCGCTCTGAGACGCATGGCCCCCACTGGATGGCCCTGGGGTGCCTACCGAGGGAGTGGAGTGGGCATCATCTAAATCTCTCCAGGAAGCTGGATTCTGGTTACATTCCAGTTTGGTGTCAATACCAAGGAGAGAAGAACAACAAAATATTAGCAGAACTGTCAGACATTAGTAGTAGAACTGCTAGAACCGAATCACAAAATCAATGCCAGCCAGGATGGTACAATAAATAATGATGTTACTGCATGTACTGAAAGTCCATTTTCAATGAAAACCTCAAAATAATGTAAGTTACCATTCTGCCTATTCAGATATTTCCTCTGTTGGATGAATAAAACTACTGCAAACAAACACAATTCCAAACCTAGAACCAATCAAAGCAGAAGAATTGGAGCAGGAGTACAAGAGCAAGAAATGTGATTAGGAAAGTTCTTCAGGTAGCTGTATAGTTGCTGTCAGAAGTTCCTCAGGTAGCTGTCATGTTGCTGTCAGAAGGGAATGCATGCCAGTGACCAGAGCAGCCCCTTTATATTCAGAGCTCAGGCAGAAGCACTCAAACAGCTCAGCCTGAGCACAAATGCCAGTCTGGCCTCTTCATGTTCTTAGCGTCAGCTGTTTGCCTGATGGTGATCAGATAGAGTGCTCTAAACAGGCCTAGAAAAAGCCCAGTGAACAATAAAGCTGTGTGAATAAGACTCTTCACTGTTTACTCATTAGGATGCACAGAGGTTATTGTTTGTCTGTGCGCGTGTATGTGCATGTGTGTATGTGGTGCGGTGGGATACGTAGTTGTTCAAAGGGCCACTGTCCTTTTATTACATAATTAACATAGTTACATAAAAGCCATCATAATTAAAAGTGTTGAGCCTTAGTATCATAAGGATGAGAAGCATTATTTATTGTCTGCACATATTAATTGTCTGCGCATATAATTAATCAAGTTTCATATAGATTAGTAAAGCAGCTGTAAATATCTCCTCACTGTAGTTTATCCAGAGTAACCTCATTTAGTGGCAGGACTATAATTTGTGATCCTATGGAGAGTGGCCACAGATTAAGTCTGCTACTGTTTTAGCTTTTTTGAGTCAGAATATCTCACTTAATAATCTAAGTACAAGTCTTCAAAGTTGTCTGTCTTTTCCTCTGCTTATATGACTGAAGGAAGAGGGTAATACATTGGGGCAGTAAGAGGTGATGTTGCTGCTGTGCGTGTGTGTGTGTCTGTGTGTCTATGCGTATGTGCATTAGTGTTTGCATGTCTGTGTGTGTATGAGTGTATGTATGTGAGTGTGTGCGTGTTTGTGAAGAGGAAATTGGGGGGGGGGGCGTTGTAGGAAGTGTAAGGGGGGGGTTAGGAGCAGTAGCAAAAATTAATCTCTCCTCTGAACCCCACACCATGGGTTTCTAGGTCACAAAGACCCCCCTCCCCAATGACAATAATAATCCAATCAGTTCAAAGACAATGGAACATTCACATGCAAATTTAACACTGATCATTAGGGCTAACAGAGGGGTAGACTACAGAGCAAAAGGCCCACAGCCTGACCCTACCTACCACCACGTCTAGAACCTGCACTTCATCACCATCATCATCATCATCATCATCATCATTACCACCACTACCACCACCACCATCATTTTCATCATTCTTGGAGATAAGCTCTATGGCTAGGAATTTCTTTGAATCTGACAAAAGCTTTCAAAATACACAGGCATATATGAAACAATATAATGACCACCTATTACCAAAGTGAAACATTTAGACTGTGAACAGTTTGTATTCTAAAAATAAACCTTGGAATAAAGAAAATTATAGATTTTGATCATTTGGCAGCGTGTTTATTTATTTTTTGTGCCTGTGCAAAGATGTCAGTGGGGCTTGACTGATTTGGCTGTAAATATAAACTTGCCACGAGTAAATTTCACCGAACGTTCAGAAGACAACACTGCATGCCACGGAATTTTCCGATATATAGATGAACATATGGTTTTATCACCACGTAAAAGGCTAATAAAACTCACGTGATCTGCAAGATTTGTCGACGATCCAGAGAGGTCGTCGTAGTCAGACTTGCATCCTTCCCGATCTTCAATTACAAGATCAATGGGCATTTTCCCTTTCAGGCAACTAATGTACCGATGGCAAAAGTTATCACATAGCTCGTGCACCTGAGTACAAATACCACATTGACGTAAATTATAAAAATGATAATTTTAAATTGATTTGATCAATTTTATTTTATTTTATATAGGACTGGAGATAAATCAGATTATACATCCAAAATATACCTTTTCCAGTTCCAAAAGATGAAATCGTAATACTTGTATTGCCTGAATCATCTGGTTAAAAAAGAAAGAAAGAAAAAAAGAAAGTGTGAGATTAAACTTGGGGGAAAAAAAACTAAATACAGAAAATAAACTGGTAATTGAAAGTTGAATGTAAATCATATAAACAATATATGTTTCGATAAACAAACTAAAAATAACATCTCGAAGACAACAGCCCGAGGAATAGAACTCAGCCAGAAAACAGATTTTTTTTTGGCGGGCTGGTGTCTCAGAAAAGAGAAAATCTCGCGCCCGATTTTCCCTTCGCCCTCTTGGTTCTGAGTGTGTCCCAACGCATGCGTCTCCAGGCAATGTATGCGGCCTTGTCGAAAATCTCATCACCACTCTATTTCTCATAACAGTTCATACTAGCAACGCTAGTATTAGAATTACTTTATGATGGACAGACAAGAGCGGTTTAGTTCAGTTTTATACTTACCAAGTTGTCCAGTTCTGGATTTGATGAAAATAATGGTTTCTCTGCCCGTATCTAAACCAAGACAAAACGTTATTGGTATCCTGTACAGATATACATTTGACTTTATTATAAATTCTAGTTTCTTTTTTGAACAAACACATCAAAATAATAATAATCAAAAACAATAATCAACAAATAATTCAAAACTAGATAAAATTCTCGAAAACTGGCAAGTTAACTAATTAAACAGATCGATAAATTGTATTATCGTCTTTGTTACATGATTAACTGTTTGACGGCGACCTGCTTGGCAAAGACAGCAATGTCCTCGTTGAAGGAATCGGAAGAGCAGACGTCGCCGCCTGCGACCCCAGGCTCTCTGGGCGTGCATGTGGCCAGCTCGCATTTCTCGAAAACCAGCGCCAGCAAAGGAAATAGTGGGTGCCTAAAATCAGCGAACCCATAAACATCTTCTGACTATTATCGCTCATTTCCTCAAACATCATCTCAATCATACAGTGCTCCTGCAACTTAACAACGCGGACATAGGCCTGTTGATTCCGAACTCTGTGGGGTTTTTTTTTGGTTTTTGCAACCTACATTACGGAAGAAGGTTAAAAATAATGCTATACGTAAATGTATTTATAATTATTACATTGCAAATATTGCAAATCCTACAACAGGACTGGCCTTATATAAAAACCAGCAAAAGTTCAGCAAAGCGCATGGGACCGTCATCTGTTTACTAATATTAATATCCAAATGTCTGTAATATTGTTATTTGTAATATAACAAAAATGGTTAAAAAATTAAATCCAAACAATTTTTTACGATACTGGAAGAGTGTTGGAGCGTATTCATTTTAAACGTACCCGTAAATCTGGTCTTTATCTCTCTTAAGGACATCACTGACAGCAGAGCCCATGCCGCTGGGTACGAGGCTGGGCACGAGACTGGGTGGCGCATGGGCCCCGTAGTGCTGGTTAGTATGGGGAGGTGGCCCGTGGTTCAAGTGATGGACTTGCGGCAAAGGCCGAGGAGCATGCGGGTCTCCATACATCGATGCCGGAACCCCAACACCGTCCATTCCGCCACCGTAGTGGGCTAAGTCTTCGTACTACACCAGGGAAGAACAGGGGCTATTACAGCCTTCAGTTAAAAGTTAAAAAACAGAGCACCAGGACAATAAAGGTATGAACTACAACTAATGCCTGAGGGATTAAATTGACTTCATGAAGTGTGTTTATAAAAGCAGGTACTGAATGCCGCTCACCCTTTGCGCCATCAGCATGTGCAGGTTCTGGTCATGTACAGATGTGCGGATAATGGGAAGTGCCACTTGTGTTCGGAGTTAACGCGGATGTAGTTTCAATAGTTCAATTCCTTTGAGTATCCGATTTAAGTGATCGGTGTCGTAATCCGTACATCTGATAAAGCATAACTTGAGTTTTGGATAGCTCCGTTTAACTGTACAATTTTGAAATAAAATTTCAAATAGTCAAATAAACGTGTACTGTTTTACAAATAAAACCCACATACAGCTGGTTAGGAGTAATATGCATCCGTTTATCTATCGGTCAGTCTTGTAAGATTGTCCTGTTCCAGGTATCTTCAAGTAAGATGACTTCTGAAATCCGAAAGCTTCTCATTTTTTTGATAGCTCCTGCGTTAGTCTGAACACAGTGTCAAATAAAAAACAAGACGAAATGTATCCAATTCTTCTCGTGATCACCATTTACATCCCTTACACGGAATGGAGAAGCGTTGATAAGTACGTGGCAGACTGAATGTATCCTAGTCGGCGTGAGTGGACGATGACTGAGCCCGGGAAAGCGCGGGGGGTGTTGCCACTCGCGCATAAGGGGAGAGAATCTTAGATGGAAAGAGCGCAGGGACTAAGACTAGTCAAACGAGTGTTTACGTTGGATGCACACACAAATGACGCACCACAATGTGTTACATTTTGACGTCGTGGGTGGAGGGATTCTTTCTAAAAGCGCTAAAATTGAATTTACGCACTGAATTATACGACGTTATGCATTCGTTGAGGATCTTGTTTGATGTATAATACCAGACCACTATGATCCAATCTGTAATATAACCTTATTCAAATAATGATGAAACCTGCCTTTTGAAATAAAACGAATCCATTTCCACATATGCAAAAAGAAACCCAATCTATTTATTCAAATTATTTGCATTTATTATTTTAAAAAGGCAATGCAACTAACAAGATTATTTTGTACTTTGGTTTTCTTTTTCATGTACAAAATGCATCAAGAATCGCTTGCTTTTTCAAATCTAATTTATTTCGTATCAGTTCTTATTTACCCATTATCGCTTATAGATGACAATAGAAGAGCGATGAACGATTCTTCCATTTACAAGCCTTGAACCAAAATATATATATTTTTTTAATTCTAGAAGAGAAACTGTCATATAGGTTGTCCAGAATAAATGTCCGATATACGTCTCACGGGCATATCTTTATATGAGTTTAGCTGTTTCTTATTTAATCGCAATATTTTAAGATAATAAGGCAAAATATAGCAGAGAGAATGTGCAAAATGTAAAGGTTCACAGTAACATATCATTTTAGCTAAATGGCCCATAGTCTTTTAAATCCTTTAGTTAATACAATCGTGACACATATAGGGGACCTTGCCTTCCAAAATATACTCCTATCAAGACAATTAAACAATTACTTCTATTTAAGCTTCAAACATCATTTCATTGGCCTCGCATGCAAATATTTAGCCTATCGATAGTAAACACACACACACACACACACACACACACACACACACACACACACACACACACACACACACACACACACACACACACACACACACACACACACAAATACAAACACAAACACACACACAAGGACTAAAGTCTTTGTCTATAATGGGTATATAATGAGATCCGTAATTTATAAGAGTACGCGATAGGTCGCATTTGGGTAGTGTCTTTATACCGGTAGTGTTCATAATCCATCATAAATCCACAGCATTGACCTGAAACGATATCTGTGACGCGTTTAAATTTATTAATTTTTGGAGAAGTGACACTCCTCAGATACTTCAGTATCCATCGGAATGTTTGTATACACTTTCCAACCTGGTTTATCCTCGACGCCACCTAGTGACATATTCAAGGTATTTCAAATAATAATAATAATAATAATAATAATAATAATAATAATAATAATAATAATAATAATAATAATAATAATAATGATGCAGATCTTCTTGCAGCACGGCTTGGCCAGGGGAGCAAACTGGAAACTGGCAGATTTTTTACTTATTCTGAGGTTGAAACTGAGCTTTACTCCTCTCTCCTCTCATCACTCTCATCTGCAATCACATATAGCCCTTTTAAATTCACAACTGCTGAATTATTGAGGGTATATATTTAAAATATAATGCACTAACAATTTTGATGTAGGCAAAGCATACACCATGCCTGAGGCTACATTGTTCCAGTTCACAATATTTCCTGATACTCCTCCTCCTCTCTCTCTCTTTCTCTCTCTCTCTTCTCTGTCCCCCTCTCTTGCTCTTTTTCCCCCTTCCATTTTTGCCTGGTGATCTGAATACCAGCTGATTCTCCGTGTCATCCCAGCTGTCTCACAATGTAATAAATTGCCACATTCTGGGCTGTGCATCCTCAAACACACAACCAGGACTCCCCAGCATCAGTCTTGGCCCCCTCAGTCCCACACACACACTCACAAACACACACTCGCACATGCACATGCACACGCAGGCACACACACACATACACACACATACACACACACACACACACACACACACACACACACACACACACACACACACACACACACACACACACACACACACATCATGGTTCGGGTCTAGCTGTAGCACTGTCAGACATCATCCTCTGCCTCCCCTTTCTGAGAATCATTAACAATGTCAGGACAGGCAAAAAAGCCCCCACCTTTCTGTCACCCCTTCTCTTTTAGTGTTATGTTTATATGCGTATGAATGTATGTGTGTGCATGGGTGTGGGTGCATGGGTGTGTGTGCACACATGCACCCATCCACATATGCATGCTTGCCTTCATATCATCTCCAGACTCTCACCACAAAGCTGATGAATGACAAACAGCGTTGTTGGCAGGACACATTGTAGCATGTGTGTGTGTGTGTGTGTGTGTGTGTGTGTGTGTGTGTGTGTATGTGCAAAGGTGTGCAAGAAGACTATGCCTTGTCTGAGCAGGATCAGCACTGGGTGTGTGAGTTTGGAACAATCCATACTTATACATATACATACACCACAGCATCAATGTATATTCAGTTACATACTTCCTGGGAGACAGAGCGAGAGCAGGAGTGAACCCTCCTCTGCAGGCTGTGTATTGTGATGTGTTTAAGGAGCATGAGAGTGTATTCTTGCTGAGTGACTTATAGTACACATCTGACAGTTTCACCCCCAAATGGCCTTGTTCAGGTTTGCCTGCAGAAACCTTATCCTAAAGAAAAATCATCCATATGTGTGACAGATATCCACTCTAACACCACTCCAGCTACAAATATTACTAACAGAATAACTGGAGGATATGCGGTCAAAATTTAGACAAAAACCTGCTTTTACTTTTACATAATTGTTTTGAACACAAAGGAAGTCACTATTTCTGAATGTACATTATATGAAAATTCTAAAGATGCTGTCTCTGTATCACATAAGCATGTAAACATAAAATAGGGTAAAATTATAACCAGAGTGAATACTGAGTTAAAGTTTAACACTAAAGTAGTGACAGAAACCAAAATTTTATGTTAACCAACAATATAAATGCAGGTTTGTCCATCCTTGTATAATTTAAAGAGAACAATATGTCTATTGTCTGTACTGTTACTATTTTATGGTTAACTTCCAACTCAGGATTTCAAGTCTTTATAATTTTATACCATTTATATTTTGTTCCTGCTGGAACATGATATTTTTCTGCACTTTGTTTGTGACCTGGAGGATAGAGGGAAAGCTCCAGTCTGACACTAAACTAACAATACTCTATCACAAAGATATTCACATAAACATTCACATTTTAGTGAATGTTTTTAGTTTATATGGCACTAAAAGTGTAACATAGTGTAGAAGAGTAAGCTGAAGGGGAAAAATAGAGAGAAACAGTGTGAGGGGGAGAGAGAGCATTGCTATCATTACTCAGAGTCCTGATCTGTGATAAATTAGGGTGCTAATGAAAGCCATCTCCTCTATCCATCACTGCTCTAATACATTCCATACATGATGCTAGTCAGGTTATTAAGCCCAGCCCCTGCTGTCTGCCTTAAGTTTTAAATATGGCCAAAATGGTATGGTTCTCTCTAAAGATCATTTGTGTGTTTTTCTCTTTTTTTCTCTCCCTCCCTTTCTTTCTCTTTCTATTTGTTTCTGCACCTCTCTTTCTCACTTCTTTTCGATGTTGGTTTTGTATATTTGTTAAACCTAAAGAAATTACCCCTTCCTCTTCAGGCCTAACACACTTACCCTGGAGCACAGTAGAACAAACCTGACTCCGTTTGGACAGTCTGAGGCACTTCTCTCTCTTGTAGGGAATCATCGATCATGCAAGCCAAGGACAGGAGCTGCAATAAGGCACTCTACAATTCTGTGTAATAATTACCTTGTCATTGTGCTGAATAGAGTGAGATCAGACCAAAAAGATGAGAGTGATGAGTGTGTGTGTGTCTGGACGGCAGTATTAATGTGTGGAGATTTCATTTCCGATGAGCGATTATTTGACTGTTCATTTTGCTAAGATTTACGATGTGTGTTGTATCTGTGGTGTGCAGCCATGCTCTGATCTTTAATAATGGAAAATGAAGACATTAATCACCCTTTAGCACTCACACGGTGAAATGCATTAAAATGCATGGTGTTCAGTCAGCACACACACACACACACACACACACACACACACACACACACACACGCAAATATGTTAAACACACACACTTAAACATGCACACCACATATTAAAATGTGATGTTCTGAATTATTTTTAATATATAAGTGCTCTTAAAGACATCAGATTATTCCTGAATTGGTGATCGCAGCTACAAAATAAACAAAACTGAGAAAATTACTGCAAAAACAGTGAAAATGCTGTAATCACATATATTACTGTAGAGATAGATAGATAGATAGATAGATAGATAGATAGATAGATAGATAGATAGATAGATAGATAGATAGAAAACTGTTTTTTTTCCACACAAGTGGTTTCTTGGTGGTTATATCTTCTTTCCACTGTGGTAAAAACTTTTGTAGCCAAATATTTTTTATTATATATAAATATATTTATTATATATTTTCCTACCAAAATGACCAGCTTGTTACTAACAGGGTTGGGGGGAAATACACAAACCCTCTACTTGAGTAAAAGTAGTAGTAATCTAATGTTACTCTTTAATTCTTATTACTCTGTAAAATGTAAAACACAAGTATTAAAATGTGTTAAAGTATTAAAGTAGATATATCAAATATAAACTTGAAAGTTATTTGTATAAGTTTAAAAGATCAATAAAATACATAGATGGTATAATCTAAGAAAGTTGTTTTTCTATCTATGTTTTTTTTCTGTTCAAACAGCTGCACTTCATTTTTTTATTAATAAAAGTAATATTTTATCTCAGTGTAAATCAAATGTAAGATGCACAGACTTTATAACCAATTGCAATCCAATGTAATCAAAGTTGCAGTCAAATGTAATCAAAAGTGTTATAAGTAGAGCGGTGGAATATGTCTGTCATTCTCCATGCCCATTCATCTGTTTCTGAAAGAGGACGAGGAACAATGCACAGTCAGTAGAGGAAGGCGCTTAGACAAAACAACAAATGGTGAACTACTCTTTGGTTTGCATAACTTAAAGTTATGTCACCCTGCACTGCTGTGCTGCTATGTTCTCACTATTCTGTTACACACGGTGGCAGAGGTGTTATATCATTATTAGAACCCTCATGGTATTTGATAAGGAGTTCCAGAGTAAACACTGGGCAGATACACTGTGCATGGTACTGTGGTTTGAGTGGAGCCGAGGAGCAACATTTCACTTCTGCAGACTGATTAGACCAATGACTGATGATCAGACATGGTCTAGACTATAGCAAGACTTAAAACTGATCTGATTATCTTTGAACCCTGAACAGAGCCATATTGAATGAGCTACAAAACACATATGTTCAGTAACGCACCTTTTTATTTACGATTTTCAGAGCCTCTGTATCATATTTGCCATTTAGTTATCACTGTGTTTCCAATGAATTTTTAATGGAATTCATAATTGCATCACAGAGATGGAAGTTTAATATCTTTTAATCCATGTACAAGATAAGAATATTACAGAATTTCCCCCTCAGAATCTGGAAGGACATATTTGGAATTATTTGTTATTTTTTAAATGGCTAAATTATTGAAAGTTGTAAATATTGTAATACAGATTGCAACACGTACACATACCCTAAATTCTTATACTTTTGCCCTAAACTCTTGTTTTACTTTTCCAAAATTTTATATGTATATATTATGTTTTTTATATTTTATATGTGTATATCAGCTGGTTTTGGTTAGCACTTGGGTTTTCTTTAGACAAATTGAAGATGTTGATGTTGCAGCACTAAATATAAACCATAATACTTAATAAAATAATTAAATGATTTATAATGATTAATGGTCAGCCATCCACTCAACCATACTCAACCTCTATAATAACAAACTATAAGTTACATTTATAAGTGTCATATTATTATTAATTTCAAGACACTCAGTGAAAGTCATTTTTATATATGAAACTATACAAGGGTCACACTGTCAAATATCATATAATTAAATTTGTTAAATGGATAAATCCTTAACTGACAGCATATGACTTTAGGACATTCATCTCTTTAGGAAATGGCTCCTTGCAAAAGGTTAATTTTGATGTTTTGCCTTCATTAAATGCCAGGCCTTTAGGCAGTAATTAATTTCTTCCACTGATATGAGCAAGATCTCAAATTTGTGAATGAAACACATGACCAGCTGGATAGGGGAACCTGCTTTCAGATTAATATAATGTGCTTTGTAAGTCAAGCATATTGTGCTATCTAGTGGCCAATTGGGGAAATTTTGGAGGATGTTTTCTGCATTTCTGTAGTTATGTTGATTTGAGACTAGCTTTGTCATTCTGGCATACTTTTTAAGAGCAGATCACAGTAGGGGAAGATAAATTATGTTCCTCCAATGTTTCATAATTTTGTATACATTTCCTTATTCAGAGAAACTTATCATTTAGGTCTTGGTTACAGTAGCTCATAACTGTGCATGGTGAGCTACTGTAACCAAGAACAAATTCCTTGTATGACCGAGCATATTTGGCCAATAAAGCATGATTCTGATTCAGACAAGGCAATAGAGGGCAAAGGAATAGATCTGACATTGTATGTTTAGTTTATCAATGTTACCATGGAGATGGATCAGTCCCAAAAACAAAACACAAGACAGTTTCATGACTGTAGCTCTCCAATTCCAGGCTCAGCTGTGTTGTAATAAAGAAAAAAAAAAATTAGCATAATATAGAAAAGCAATGAATTGAGGATAATGTAGTTTGTGTGAGGATCCTCAGATAGATAGATAACATCAGTAACATGTGGATCAGGGCTACCAAACCCTGCAGGTCCCACTGGGTCCCAAAGTAGTCTAACACGCATGGGAATTTAAGAAGATGATCATATTCTTTAGCTGATTTAGGTGTGCTATCTAATGGTTGGAAATAAACTATACAGGAAGGAAGATGTTCTGGAGCAGGGTTAGGCACGTCTAGTACAAATAATGAAGTATAGTGTCCTCTAGTGTTTAGGATGTGTATTGTAGATTTATTTACAATTTAATATCATGTTGGCCCACTCTTTGCAGCTACAACAGCTTCAACTCTTCTGTCAAGGCTTTCCACAAGGTTTAGGAGTGTGCTTATGGGAATTTTTGACCATTCTTTCAGAAGCGCATTTGTGAGGTCAGACACTGATGTTGGAAGGCCTGGCTTGCAGTCTCCGCTCTAATTCATCCCAGCAGTGTTTTGTTGGGTTGAGGTCAGGACTCTGTGCAGGCCAGTCTTCTATATCAAACACTCATCCAAGTCTTTATGGACCTTGCTTTGTGCGCTGGTGCATAGTCATATTGGAACAGGAAGAGGCCATCCCCAAACTGTTCCCGCAAAACTGGGAGCATGAAATTGTCCAAAATCCCTTGGTATGCTGAAGCATTAACAGTTCCTTTCCCTGGAACTAAGGGACTGAGCTCAACTCCTGAAAAACAATGCCACACCATAATCCCCCCTCCATCTAACTTGACACCTACGCTTTACACCTAGCCTCAGAATCTGCTGACCCTGCTCTGTCAAGTGGCCTACGACTTTATGAATGAGTTTCTGTTGTTCCCAATTGCTTCCACTTTGATAAAATACCACTGACAGTTGACTGTGGAATATTTAGTAGTGAGGAAATTTCACAACTGGACTTGTTGCACAGGTGGCATCCAATCACGGTACCATGCTGGAATTTAGTGAGCTCCTGAGAGTGTCCCATTCTTTCACAAATGTTTGTAAAAGCAGTCTGCATGCCTAGGTGCTTGGTTTTATATACCTGTGGCCACGGAAGTGATTGGAATACTTGAATTCGATGATTTGGATGGGTGAGCAAATACTTTTGGCAATATAGTGTATAAAGTAAAGCTCTGAATTTATCAGTCTTTGTCCCCACCCACACCTATAGTCATAAACTCTGGGTAATGAACAACATAACCAGATCAAGGATACAAGCAGCTGAAATAAGCAGATTTCAAGCAGACACAAACATATTTATCTGCTGGGTAGCAGGGTTCACTCTCCATGATAAGCTCTGTGAGAAGCTCAGAGTAGAGCCCCTGCTTCTCTCTCTTGAGAAGAGCCAGCTGAGGTGGTTCGGTCATCTGATAAGGATGCCTCCTCTGGCCTTCCACCAGAGGTATACTGGGAGGAGGCCTTAGGGTAGACCCGGGACCTGCTGGAGGGATTACATCTCCCGGTTGGCTTGGGAATGCTTGAGGATCCCTCAGAAATAGCTGAAGGAAGTAGCTGAGAACAGAGACACCTGGGCTTCTCTGCTGATTCTACTGCCACCACCATTCTGAAATGAACTAACCAGAGAAGAAGATTATGCTAGTTAACATAAATACAAACATGACTCCCCTCCCTTAGTTCCTCATTTCAGTTAATAAGAGATGGTTAATGACTAGTGCAGGTGGATGTATGTGCACATATTCAAATAGATCTAAATGACAGCAAATAAAATGACACAAAACCATAACATTACAAAAATTAAGCATTTAAAAAACACATATCTCAGAACCTATAGCTCAGGTTACCATACTCTCTGTGTCCTCTATTTTTCTACAGCTTCTGTTTTGATAGTTCTATTGAGAGTGACCTTAACTGCAGAGTTTTTTGGTTTTTGTTTTAGTTAGTGCTGTTGTGTTCTGGCCTAATGGTAATTTGATGTCATTTAATGTTTCATCAATATGAGCTTTTGAGTTTTTGCACATGCTGCATTTTTGTAATTGTTTTAAAATTGTGTAATTGTGTTCTGTCTTCATGAATTTGTGTTCTTGCTTAATGTAGTTTTCAACTTTTGTTTGCTTTGCAAAAACTATTGTGATTTGACTCTCTGAACTACCATACATAGCTACTTACAAACAATGCAAAGTGGCAGAAAATATGAATGTATGGTATGGTATAATTAATAAATAATGAGCACATTAATTTCCAATCTCCCACCAAAAAGGGAAGTGTTTATGTACAGAGACCTTAAAAAAACCAAACAAACATATTTTTCAGCATTTCAGGATATGTCAGTGCATACTGGCCTTTGAAATAAAAATAATCATGACAAGTTTTGTTTTGCATAATTTTTTAAACCTTATAGCTAACCCTGTGTGTCTGTCTTTGTTGTGACTGTGAGTTCTGAGGTTGCTTAAGCAGGAGGTATGGGTGGAGAACGATGGAGCAATGTAATGGCCCGATTAACTGTATAGGCTGTATAGGCTGTATAGTCTGCATCCTGGGGCCTCAAGCGTGCATGGGGCCTCACACCAATGAGTTACAAATAACACATTTGAATATCTTTTTTTTTGCCATCTCATGAAAGAGTGTACTAAAACAGCAATTTAGCTTTCTATTAAATTCTAATGTTCAATTAGCATTTCATCAGATAATCTAGTAAAATGTATTGAATGATGCTGCTTTCTAGGACCTTTGAAAGTGGGGGCTATAGTTGAAAACTGCAGTAAGAGAAAAAAGCACAAACTAATAAATAAACCATTTATTTCAGAAATGACAAAGCATTTGTCGTTTTTGGTGATCATTTGCTAGGCTATAGCCCTGTTTAGAATGTGTACTTATTCTTTTTGTTTGCTTAGTTTGTTTTCATCAGAAGTAATGTAAACATACCATTTCTTCATACTGGCCCATTCATTATACTGTCATTGTTTTTCTATTGTATATATATACACTTCCTGTAAATCCACCCCTCTGACAGTGCTTTTCCCCTTCCTTTCCACACATCTCTATGGCAATGCTACTCGCAGATGGTGCTCAACCAGCACATAAGAAAAAGAGCTTTTTTCAATATTTAGATTATTACCAGGCTAAAAGCTGACAGAGTCTGTCACTTTTATTTGTCCACACTTTCTTCAATTCACTTTAGTTCAGTTCAATTCAATTCAATTTAATTGAACTCAAGTCAAAAATTAAAAAGAAAATCAGTCTCATAGTGCTTCAACTGCAGTGCAGAGGGAATGCAAATATTCTGAATATTCCCAAATAGTAATTCTTAACAGAATTCCCACAGTGCAGCATTTTGGTGACATCTGCAAGGACATCAATGATTAGTGAACAGCATTGACTAAATTGACAGCCAAGGAAAGTAACAACAAGCACAGTGTGAGCTTGGAGTTTTTCATCAGCTCAGGCTAAGCAACATCCAGACTGAACCTATAGATCCCCTGGGAAGAAAAGCAATAGAGGCATATCATAGTCCTCACATTTCCATCTACTTCATCAACATCTGTAACAGTACAGTACATTCCTGTTTATCTGTGTCTGCACTATACAGATCATGCTGTTACAGTTGCTCACTGTGATTTCATAGGATCACTCCTACTACATATGATTAACTGCCAGAGTCTCAGGAAATGTCAAATGTAAATTTCATTAAAATATTACTTTGACAACACACAAAAATGTCTATTTTGAAAATTATCATCTACCACAAACATGTTGAAACCTGAATAAAAGCCACATGTGAGCCTTTTATACACTTGTTTTTTTGCCCTCCGTCTGCATTACAGCAGATAACTGAAAGCAGCAACTAAGTATTTGAGATTCGTGAATGCTCCACGAACATGAAAAAAATCGTAGGTGTTTTTGTTTGTTTGAAAAAAAGAAACTAAAATGGTGTGTGTGTATGTGTGTGTGTGTGGGGGGGGGGGGGGGCGTGAAATGACACACAAAAACTCAAAACAAAACATTACGTAAGGAGGAGAAAAAGGAGGAACGCTTTGCCGCAGGGAGCTTTCTGGCTTAGCGGTCTACACAGATATTCCACTCAGCGGATATCTGGCTCCTGTAGCCTCTCCTGTTATTACATTAGACAGAAACGATTGCTTTAGCTACCAAGCTGCCAAAGCGAGGAACAATGGCCGCCTCTGTGAGCAGAATCTAGATTGCGCAGACAATTTGTCTATATGTATTTGAACTTGGAGTGGCATGAGCTACTCAAAATCACTCTGCCTTGGCAGCACTTCACCACTTGGCGTATCGGCAAAAGATGGTGAGATTGAGGAGGTGACACGCGCAAAATCTTTTCACTGAAACCCACTGTGTAGTATTCCAGGACTGCGGCTTCTGGGAGAATCTGGAAGATGTAGGCACGAACCTCAACGTCGCTGCCGCCAACAGCGCAAGGACTTCTGTTTCACCCGCGGTCATGGACTGAGACGCAGAGACAGTACAGCTAAAGACAGGTGGTACGTTATCTTGTTCCTAGAAGTGCCATGGAGAGACAGACGCAGAGAACAGTTATCTTACCCACAGCACCATCTTCCTTCCCTTGAACCGTTAAACCAACCAATCCAGAGATGAAGTTGGGGTTTCACCCGTTCCATTACACAGTCTGGGCTCGATTAAAAACTCACATAGTAAATCGACTGTAGGACCAATTGTTTTATTTTCAGATTTTTAAAAGTGTTATTTTATTATTCGGTAATTCACGATGAAATTTCCAACGGAGAACCCAAGGAAACCAGGGAGCAACTGGAGTCCTCCGCCAGGTGGGTACATATCCCTGTACTGGGAGTGTGTACATGTAAAAACAGGATGTATTTTCTACTAGTAGAACAAAAACGCTTTGGCATTCATGTTGTACAAGGTGTCGCAGCGCGAGAACAACTTTTATCTTGGTATAACCTTTATAGCAGCATTAATTACTATATAAGGCAGTGAAATATTTTAGTAATGTGAACTGATATAACTCAAAGTATGACAAAACATATAACTCAATCGACAAATATTAAATATTGATTATGCTTGTTAAGACGGGGTAGCTTCATTGTATGCTTTGCTGCATTAATGAAAAATATGACTAGCGCGGTTAGCACATGTAGCCAGTTCTCTGTAGACTGGCACTGGTTGCCGCGTTTCTAAGAGGTTTTAGAGAAGCGTTTTTGACTCGTGCACGAGTTCGAAGCACGGCTTCTGCGCCGATGCGGACAGTTTTTCTACAATGAACTCTCAGGGCACACGACTGGCAGTTTCATTTTCGTGGTTACGGTGTGGGTTTCAAAGCCTGGCAATTCTATTCCCGAACAAATGTAAACATTAATTTATAAGCACGAGGGTTTTTTCACCTTAAGATATTTACAGCCAGTGACTGTTACGCAGTATTACGAGTGATGCATAATGAAGCGTACACATTACCTCATCATGCTGTAGAGCTTGGTGGAGACCCGCTAAATCATACATGTAATTCACGTTTCTGCCGCTCCAGGAAATTTACTCGTGCACAACCGACCTGTAATGCATAGTTTCTAGTTTTTATAACATGTATTCACTGAAAATTACAGTTATTGGAGATCAGTATAGGTGCTAAAAACAGTTTTCTGCCATAAAAAATCTACTGTTTGCGCGCGGATGTCAGTGACAGATTCAGCTTCCCGTGACACTACTAAATGTTTGGACAACTGGTGGCTAATTCTTAGGAATTAGAATTCTTCTGCTGGTTTTGCTTAAATTCATTTGACAATCTTTAGAATCCAAACAACAGTACTTAGTACAAGCAACAGTACAGTACAAGCAAAACCTTATGCTCATGCAGTTTCAAGAAATTCCAGTGTAATACAATACCATAAATACAAAACTTTACTCCCCAAACGATGTTGTTATTTGGAAGTGACTGCTGAAAATGGGTGGACAGTGAAATGTAATTTTTGAATTCACTTTAGATGCTAGAAAGCTGCTCATTAACATTTTACACAACTTCAAAGGGAGCAATTTTAATTAGTGGCTTCTAGTGTGTAAGAGAGAGAGAGAGAGAGAGAGAGAGAGAGAGAGAGAGAGAGAGAGAGAGAGAAAGAGAGTGTAGCAAAGGAATGGATATCCATTAATGTGAACAGCTAATATTAGTTAGGTTGGAGAGGACATGTGGTGGAGTTGTGTTTAGGCAGGTGGAGAGGTGTTTAGGCAGGCTGGTGGAGTGCTCATGTCATGTGTTTACACTGACTCAAAATTTACTATACAGTACCTAGGGTGAAATTAATTTCATACATGCCTGATGGAAACACTCTTCCCTTTATTTAATTTATAATCCTATTACTGTTAGTCACACTAGACTTCACACTGACCATGTGTTTAAGATATAGTCTCATTTCTTTGTGCCTCACACCAGCCTAATTTATGATTGTGTGTCTTCTGCAGTGGCTGTACAGACCAACCTGGTAGCTCCAAAGAAGGTCCAGCCTGGCATGCTGCAGACTAGTCTGGTGCAGGCCAGTGTGGCCACCATGCAGAACCCTATGGGCTGCTCCTTGCCACGTCTCTCTGTATCACGGCCTGTTAGCATGGTGGCTAGCATGGAGGCGGTGGCGGATGGCTCTGCCCTACTCTCGGTCATGAAGTGGAAGACGGTGCTGGCTGTGTTCGTAGTAGTGGTGGCCTACCTGGTGGCTGGCGGTCTGGCCTTCCGTGCCTTGGAGCAACCATTCGAGAGCAATCAAAAAGACACGATCACAGCAGAAAAAGCTGCGTTCCTCCAGAAGCACCCTTGCGTCACACCCAATGAGTTGGAGGAGCTCATTAAGGTAAGCATGAGAACTATCCCATTACACCCTGGGTGCTTGTCCTGTGGGATAACTGTATGAATCTGCTTAGACATTAACCATGAATCCCGTGGGGTAACCATGGTGACTGTTTTGTTAGACCTGAAATCTGTGTCTCCTGTGGGGTCTAAGGTGTAGTGTAACACAAGAGTTCTATCAATCTGGTGCTAATCCAAGCCTCACTCTTTCAATTTGCAGTACTAAATGAGTCAGCAGATAAAAATAAGTATAAAGTAAACATGGCAGTATGGCAGAAACAAGACAAGAAACAAGCTGGAAAGAGCAGTGTCTGATGAAACACAGAACACAATGCTCAGTTTGGTGGGTGGGATGAAGGCATTGTGTTCAGTGCACTTGGTTGGGCAGAGGCGGTATGTTTGGCCTAAATGAACACTGACAGCTATCACTCATGCTTCTATAAAATAGTATTCATTATTTAGCTCCAGCACACTAAGTGCTTTTCTGATAAAACAGCATTTCTGAACAATATCATCAGTAATAGCATCATTAAACATTAAACTAGTTACAGCTTACTGATGTATAATGGCCAGACCTGAGCAACAGCATCTAATGCAGGGAAAATGATAGTTTGATTCCTGTAAGGCAGGTATTGATTTTAGTCTTTGGTGGGAGTAGAGGCAGTTGTAATGTAGCAAAGCTGTTGTAGTTAATGTGCAGTTTTCACATTAAATTGATTGATTGGAAGGCAGCAGCATTATGGATGTGTTTATTAATGTATTGTGGTAGTCCATGCAGATAAGAGAATGAGAGAGAGGGACAGAGGGAGACAGGGAGTATTAACAAGCCACACCTTCTCACATCTCTACTGTGGAGTGAATGTGGTTTCACAAAATACATCATGAACTCTCCTCATTGTAATAAGGAAGACAGCTAAACATGCAAAATGAAAGCTCACTACCTGTGGTTCCACCCAGCACCAGCCTGGTTCTGCACATACTTTTTAAAGCTTTATTATTTGCCTGAATGTTCAGCATGCTGTTCCGCTAGCTCCAGGGTTTTTAGGCTTCAGTGATTGGGGCTTGTATAATAGAATGCTTAGGACCTGTTCTCTGACCTACCATTATTGAACTCAGTGCTGCAAAGACTCCCTGCTGCAGCTGAGGATAAATTAAATGCATGCAGCAGAAAAACACCATTGTACAGCATAAGACACACTGGACATCAAATAAGCATGTATTCATTTTTTTTCCTTAAAAAACCCAACAACAACAACCATCCACCCCCACAAAAACTACACGTCATTAAATGAAAAGGAAGTCATGCAAGCTACTGCAAGTTTCTGTTCACTGCTACAATGTAGTGGTTCAGCACCCAGTCTATTAATCACATTAAGGTAAACATGGGTTTTATTAACTATTTCTGCAGGGCATCATTTATCTGAGAGAAGAGTAGTAGGGAAACATGGTCTTATCATGTGCCAGATCAATATCAATTCAGTGTTCAAAACTAAGCAGCAGCAGCAGAGAGATTAATGCTGGTCTCATTAAAACCCATTGGGTTCAAAAATGTGAAGCTCAACCCTGAGGCCATTGGAAACCACCAGGAGAACACCAGCATAAACATCAAGGCAGTTAATGTCTGATCCTATCAGGGTCCCCCATGTGCTGCAGGAACAGTGAAGAACCTTCCAGAAGGACATTCCACTGGCTGAACAGTGTATTTGTGATGGTTTAACTCTTCTGCCATGTTTACATATTCAATAGCAGAATCCTATATGATCTATGCAGTGATTATTAGCTGTTAGCAGCAATGGGAAGTTAAATTAAGTGTTTTCACTTTGATGAATCAGTTACCCATTAAGTGGTTTTGAGAATCCCTCTAGAGGTGGGATGGGGCAGAATTAACCCCTCTTACAAAGCTGTTTACTGTCTGAACACCCTTAATCTAATAAATAACTGTATCATTGTGCATTTGTGTATTTGCTTAGCAGAAACTAAAAGAGTTGCAGTGTTGGGCTGCAGCGATGGCTGTGGTTTTGTGTCAGAGGTGTGGCTGTGTCAGGATCTATTTGACTTATGGCCACTCTGACTTTGATGCAGGTGGCAGGGAGCCACAGGCAGCAGGACAGGTCACTGTGGCAGAACCTCCATGTGTTCACTTCCTTTTATGTGTGATTTGGCTCACTATCAATGCAGTACGCTGTGATTCAGGAGTATGGATGAGCAGTGAGTCAGCAGACCCTCACCATGCTGCTGGTGACTCAAGCCTCTCACCACAAAGGTAAAGCCATTCTGGATGGGATGCATGCTGCGTTTCGTCTGTTCTAAAGCATTTGATAAAATGCCAAGACAGTTCCTACAGATTGGTGGCTCACAGAACTGGCATGAAATGCTTACTTTGTATTTCAGTCAATTAAATTACATATAGTGACAATAACTGCCACTTTTCTGCTGAGCATAACACAAAAACATAAATCAGTAGAAATAATTTTTATTTTTCTTGGGATTTTCTTACATAGTTTTATTACTCAGTATGAAATTAAATAAAATGGAATTCATGTATTTTAAGACTTGAAGATATATATATATATATATATATATATATATATATATATATATATATATATATATATATATATATATATATATATATATATAGCCTCACAGGCATATAGATAGAAAGACTTTCAAATTTACATAGGAGAATTCCAACAAAGATGTATATCAATGATTCCAAGATATTTTACCACTGTCATGGGCAAAAAAATGGGCAAAAAATAAGGAAGCAAATGCGACTTCAGTCTCCAACTAAACAGTTTAATGAAACAGAATAGAACATAAGTGTGCTCAAAAAGTGTAATGGCCCGAGTGCTAATGGGTGTGGAGCAGGACGCACAGACTTCCTCGACAGTGAAAGACGTTTATTAACACTGAACGTATACGACGACGGTGGCACTGACACACAACATTAACAATGGACATGACTACACATTAACTGGACACAGGCTACAGCAACATAAACAGTGGGTAAACAAACATTAACAGACATCAGCAAACAATGACCAACAACAATGCACACACTAGCAGGGGATTATATACACACAGACACAGAACACTAAACCCCATGCAGGTGTGTGCTATTACAAAGGGAGTGGTTACAAACGACACATGTGAATCCCCTTGCACGAGGCAGGCCATACCACGTAACTCGTGGGGGAGGAGCATTCCATGACAGAAACCCCTCCCAAGGGGCACGGCTCCCAAAGTGTCCTATGCCCGGACAATGAATCCCAGGCCGCCGTGCACACACACACACACCACACGGCAATGCCCGGTGCCCACCTAACACAAGGCAGGCCAGGAACCACCAGCCTGGGAGTCCTCTCTGAACAAGGGAGCAAGGCAGAGTCCCTGTCTCTCTCAGGGCAGTCTGATATACTCCACGTGATGTGTGTGTGTGGGGGGGAGCAGTCCTCCATGGTGACCCCTCCTCAGGGATGCGGCTCCCGACGCTTCCCATTCCAGGATAACCCCAGGCCTCCGTGCACACACACACACAGACACTGCTCGGCAATGCCCAGTGCCCACCTAACAGAATGCGGGCTAGGAACCGCCTACCTGGGAGACCTCCTCGTATGAGGGAGAAAGGCAGAGTCCCTGCCTCTCTTGGGTCAGTTTGGTATGCTCCCCGCAGCGTGATGCACCTGCAAACAAACATAAGGTGCTGTGATGCAGCACCTGCTATCTCCGCAGGCACTGTAGATGTGTCCTTGGCCCCAGTAGACACACGGGAGTGCACGTCTGCCCCAGTTCCAGATGTGCCACCTCCCCTAACAGTCCTCCTTTTGCCAGCCGCTCTAGGAGCGCCCCAGAGGCGCTGGGTCCCCTTTCATTGATTGTGCATGATGCAACCTTGCATTGATCGGGTGCGGAGACATCCTCTCCTGACGTCAACTGGGTCACTTTACTCATGTGCGGAGATGGTGCCCTCTTGCATCGACGGGACTCCATCACATCAGTCAAGCAGCAACCACAATGCTGGTGCCTGCAGGAACAGAGACAGGGTCTGGATGGTTTCCAGATTAACCAGCTTGCCCACATAGCGATTAGGAATGCAATGGTTGGCCAGTGGAGAGCGGAGCCAGGGGCCTACTACCGCCCCACCCAAAAATTCCAGGATACTCCTCTCCCTGGCAACAATGTGGTTCCGGACACCAACACCTTGGTCGTCTGTGGTGGGCTGCAGAGGGCTCTATCTAAGGCTCCTCTCCCTTAGTGGTGGCTTTGGCGTCATTGCATCCTCTCTGTATTGGATTGGCTTATAAAGAGGCAACAATACTACATATCAACACACAGGTGAATGAGGTGCAGCATGTGGCTCCTGGATGAGGCATGAATGAAAACAAAAAAAACCCACAAAAGGCCACACGGATGCCACCATCGCCTAGTGAGAAGTAAAATGAAACTGGGGCAACTGGTTACCTGTCAAGCAGAAATTTCAAGCAAAAATGGCAAGTTCCCTAGATAGCTCTTTCCATGTCTGAAACTGATGTTTATCTGTTTTATCTCGAGTTTGGTCTTTCTTTCTTTGTTGCTTGCTTTTCTTCATTTGTAATCTTCTGTATAATCTTTGTTAAATTGTTGTTGCACAAGCGGTGATTGACACTCTGTCAGACACTCCCCCTGACTCTGATCGGTTGTTTTCATTGACTTCTTGCAAATGGCATTAGGAGGACTAAGTGGAGAGCCTGAATTTTTCACAGATTATCAAATATGAGTTACCTACTGCAGCTTTAATCTCATTGAGTTAAGATTTATAGAGAGAATAATAACAATTAAAAACCTCTTGATCAATTGTTTGTTTCTCATTTGTTGTGTTACCATTAACTGACAAATCATGGATTAACTTTTTTATTTTGTCTTCATTTTTCAAGACTAAAAAGGTTGAAATTTCTCCCCATATTCTAGCGATTTAGCTCGATTGGATAAATGCCCTCTGAGAATTATTTAAATAAAAGCAATCTAATTGGGCTTGTAGAAAATAAGATGAACTTTTTTAAAACTCATTAACATCTTTTTGTGACACAGTGAATTTATCTTTTCAATAATTTCCACTTGTTTCGTTCTCCTCTCCTGATAGAATAGTAGATACCCTGACAGTGTAGCATATTTGCTGTTTCAACATTTAAAAAAAAAATTCACCTTTGAAATTTGAGATATAAAAATACTTTTACTAATACAATGAAATATTGCCCTTGTATGTACACAAACAGTGACATTTTACTAATGATGCCATAGCACCTTCAGTATGCTGAGAGCATGGTTGCTATAGATCTGCCCCTTATGGAAAATCATAAATTTATTTGGTCAGATTTCCTGGTATTTTGCTAATAGACCAATGAGCAGATTTGATTAGTTCCACTTTTAGATAGAAAGGTGTCCTTGGATAGCCAAGAATATGTAAAGTTGTGCATATGAATAGATGAATAGGTTGACGCTTTTAATTCTTAATTAATTCTAATTTTTAATTATACCCATTTTTATTACCCTAGTGGTGTGCAATTGGAAGGGCCTGACTGCACACCACTGTGTAAAATGCTTATGTATGCCCTATTATCGAAAGTAATGAGAAAATCCAAAGAGTTCTAAAAGGAGGAGAGGAGATTCCTAAAGGTTGATATTGGTCCAGACTCCTGGAGCCATGAATGCCACCTGAAATATAACTTGTAGGACATTGGTGCAATGCCTCAAGCTGGCCACTAAGTTATGATTGATCTCTGCCAAAGTCACCATGGGAGACATACAGAAATCAAGAGACATAAAGAGAGAGACAGAGAGACATGCTTGCATAGTCTGCAAGCTTGGGGTTAAATCTTCTCAAGGAAAAAAATAACTGATGCTCTCTCATTATAAGGTCAATGCTATGTCATACAAAGGGAACAGTATATTTTTTAATGTAAATATTGATCATAAATATTCAGAATGCAATTTAAAGTATTCTGAATTTAGATTCCAGTTCAAAACACAGCCCAGATCAGCACAGCCTGTTGGATTGTGGAACTGTGGGATTTCTGTGTGAAGTGAAAAACATTTCATTTAAGGGAGCATGAAGTCATTCAGAGCTAAATCCAAAGAGAACAGCTCTATCTGGTCAATAGTGATCATACATCAGTGAATATTTTCAAAAAGGCAAACTCTGTCTGCCAGAGTGATTTGCATGAAAACTCAACCAGCACTGAGTCTCTCATTATGATGGCTTCACCCTCTGAAGCCCCTTAACTGAATTTACAGTGGCTGATGTTATGTTCAAAATGATTTCGTATCAGTAAATGTACCATCTTTTAGAGGTTGAAATGCCTTTCTTATTTACAGATCCTTTGGCTACTTTTTTTTACTTTGAACATCCTTTCATTACTAGAAACACATTTTAGGTGAAGTGCTCGTCTTACTAAGGACATTTTTAAGTGCTTTAAACACTTTGCAGTTCCTATCACAATTTTGTAGATGAGGCATTTTAAGAAATACAAGCCTGTCAACATGGCAAATGTTGCAACCAAGTTATGCTGTGTCCTTTTTCAGTTGGCTACTTCTTCTCCTTGAGGTCACCAACTCTGTGTTTGAGTGCCACGTGGCAGTAGGCAGCTGCTGCTCCAGTGTCGCTAGTCTAGACTGATGAAATTTTCCAGGTTTGCCCTTGTTTACCTGCCCTTCAGCTTCACCCCCTGCCAATTCTCACACCTGAATGGCTTCCTGTTGTTCGGCACACTCTGTCAACCATCTGCTGCCTAGACAACTTGACGGGCTGAGTGGAGGAGGCAGTGCCAGCACCTGGCCCACCTGCCCGCTGGGTGCCTCCCTGTATCTCGGAGATGGCAAATCATCTCATTGTCATACACTCATTATTGCTTTCCTCCATGTGAAAAACAGTTGTCTTTGGACTACAGAAAAGCATCATTTACAGTATGTTCTTTCTGGAATAAGCCTTTTTTACACAAAAGCATGCATGCACATCCATTGTATCTTAGGACAATTGTTGAATAAAGAAATAGAGCAAAAGTGGAAAAAGTAGAATATTTGCACACTGTTACTTTCCCCAAGTCATTTTTTCTAATACCACGTTTCAATTATATGGTCTTTCTCAGATTATAATGATTCTGTTCTCTCTCTCTCTCTCTCTCTCTCTCTCTCTCTCTCTCTCTCTCTATCTTTTTATTTCTTTCTCTCTCTCTCTGTCTTTCCCCCTCTCCAGCACTCCATAGATGCATTCAGTGCTGGAGTGAGTCCAATAGGAGACACCACTTACAACTTCAGCTACTGGGATCTGGGCAGTGCATTCTTCTTTGCTGGTACTGTGATCACAACCATAGGTGTGTCTCTTTCCACTTTACAATTTTCTCCAACCCATTGGTAGACATATGTACATGCAAAAAATACAAACACTACATATAAACAATACAAAAAACAAATCTGTAGTTTTTTTAGACTCATGTACCATACCACAAGTGGACTGTATTTGTTAAATGCTGCTTCTGTGGTATACCAGACACCATGCAAAGTACAAACCAAAATGTATAGAGTAAGACTGTAATGCAACAAGACACTCAGAACTTGACCATTGCTTTTAACATCAATTAGGACTGTAGAACATTGTAGATGTCTATCTCTAGTGAACATTCCTTCATCCACTCCACATCACCTCACCTTTATCAATGGCTTGCTAGCTGTGCCCTGCACACACACATTTCTCACACACAGAAGAGCACACTAGGACATCTGCATGATCAATGACATCTACAGACAGAGATGTGACAGGATTTGCAGTGCAATCTTAAATCAGCTTTGACACCCAACTAGTGGACAGGATCTCAGACAGGAGACAGAGATAGATGTTAGACTGCATATGTACAATTAGTCATCATGCCCTTTGACACTCAAACAGAATGTAGACTCACTAGTTAATGTTTTTACAGATATTGCATACCAGTGAGTAGTGGCCCACTTTGAGCGCTGATCCTAAGTGATATTCAGGGTATTCATGATAATACACACTGTGTATATATATATATATATATATATATATATATATATATATATATATATATATATATATATATATATATATATATATATAACAACAACAAATTTTATGGGATACATAAAATACACAGTTTTATACCTTTTCAGGGTGTGGGTGTAGCACAGCTAAAAATATGTGTTTAATAGTGGTTTATGTATTTATTTATATGTAGAAGTAGTGACATGTTTGTGTGACTGGGTCTTTAAGGGTTTTTTTGGAGGGAAAAAGAGAGGGGGATGGAGTAAAGACTTATGAGGAGAATGGTAAGATAAGAGTTTCCTTATCCAGTAAACAAATTTTTGTACAACACTGTGATAACTTAGGGGTTGTCTAATCCTTCAATTCTGTAAGTGTTGGAGCAAGTGCATATGAATGTTTTAGATGCAAGTCTGCTGACAGAACAGTATTCTGGTTAATGTTATTTTCACTCGTTAGAATGAAGAGGCCATCGTGTTTTTGGTCTCAGTATTCCTGAGCACCGAATCAGGCCTGCTATATATGTTTTTGGGGGTTTGAGTGTGGGGAAATATCATGGGGTTTGGAGTCCTAAGAGAATTATAAATACTCACTGATAATCAGTCAATCTATTCTTTATTCAATTGATATTCGGTATTATGTGTGGATAATAACTACATTTTGATGGTTAAGATACCTGGTAAGTGATAAACCTCCAGTTTGCAGGTTGGTTAGATGCACGAGGTATTAAGATTTGGAGGGAATCTAGTTACATATGGGTATAACAAAAGACACCTAGACCCGCACATTCATAACTGTAGAGTAAAAATTAGAGCAGAAAGTAGACTTCTTCATTCAAAAGAAGTCTGAACATAAGCCCCTGCCCTGTTGGTATTCTGTTTGGGTGTTACACAGGGATTATAAATATGTCCCATATATATTATGCCTATGGAAATATCTATATACAACAAGAATTTTCTAAACCAACAACTAAGATTAAAATTCAAAGCACTTTTGGTTACTCATGTTTTTATGTGATTTCCTGCCTAGTCAGGACATCTGTTGACAACACATGCTCCATGATTTTGAACAAGCTTGATTGTATCCCCTTTATCTGCTTTCTCTTCCAGGCTATGGTAACATTGCTCCGAGCACTGAGGGTGGGAAGATTTTCTGTATCCTCTATGCCATATTTGGCATCCCACTCTTTGGTTTCCTCCTAGCTGGCATTGGTGATCAGCTTGGGACTATCTTTGTGAAGATGATCGCCAAAGTAGAGAAAATGTTCAGGGTAAGTCAGACCCAGTAACAAGTACATTCTTATATCGGTGAACAACATTATCTAAATTTGTGCTATATTCTAAATTTTGGTTTGCATACTTTGGATTGTAATTTCCCATAAGGGGAAGATGGGCATAAAAAATGCATGACTGTATGAATTTACAAATACAGATTAAATCATCTTTGTTAATACAATGTGAACTGCTGTCCTTTAACTCAATATCCAGCTAATTTCCTGCCTGTGATATAAGCCAATGATTTACATCTGTTGTTCCTGTTATAATATGCAGAAACAGCATTCATTTATTCCTGGGACCTGAGCCTCAGTGTTTGTGCTGGGGTCTGATATGATCAGCTGGCTATAACCAAGTTTGTCACCATGACTCATAAACAAACAGTAACACCTAGGGCTCACTGTCACTGCAGCCATGGACCCCAACTGAATAAAAGCACTTTTTACACTGGGTGTTTTAAGTCTCTGTGGTCTGTCTGATGTCTCATGCTGACTGTCCAATCCCTCATTCTGTCTGCCTATTCCCCCCACCGCCAGCATAATCACAACCAGATCAGCCAGACAAAAATCCGTGTGGCCTCCACACTGCTCTTCATTCTAGCTGGTTGCATTGTCTTCGTTACCATCCCTGCTGTCATCTTTAAACATATAGAGGGATGGACTGCACTCGAGGCCATCTATTTTGTAGTAATCACCTTGACAACTGTCGGCATCGGTGACTATGTTGCAGGTAGAAACATTCTAAATTATTATACAGTATATTCTGTGCTCAGACTGGTCATGGTTACTATATAATAATTAACTGCTTTACTAGGACATCATAATGCCATCAGCTATTATTAATTTATAATTAAAGCTCTCTCAAATTAGATTTGCACATTGCATTTCCATATTACAGTAAACTGCCACTCTGCCACCAATGTGCATGCTAGCAAATTGATATAAAAGAGACCTGACAAGGTTTATTGCAACTATAGACCGAATTTCCATTGCAGAATTTATTGTGCTGTTAAACACTGCTCCTCATAGGCACCTGGTATTTTTTATTACCCCTTGGATACAGGAGATTTAATTTAGAGCACATGTGGAATGGTGTTCTTAGTTCTTGAATCAATGTGTCACTTGAATGTGTTGCAGGAGGAAACAGAAGAATAGAGTACTATAAATGGTACAAGCCTCTTGTGTGGTTTTGGATCCTGGTTGGGCTGGCTTACTTCGCTGCTGTACTGAGCATGATTGGAGATTGGCTGAGGGTCCTCTCCAAGAAGACAAAAGAGGAGGTGAATATCTTTAGCAGCACCAGTAAAAAAGCATAAGCTTTGCCATTACTACAGCCAATGCAAAAAAAAAAAAACAGCTATTAATCTGGTCCTGCTTGGTGTGGGACAGAATCTTTTGTACTGCTGATCATGGGATTCAGAGTTGCCTTGTTTTACCAGGTGGGAGAGATCAAAGCCCATGCAGCAGAATGGAAGGCTAATGTGCGGGCGGAGTTCCGTGAGACGCGGCGTCGCCTTAGTGTGGAGGTCCATGACAAACTTCAGCGAGCTGCCACTATCAGGAGCATGGAACGGCGACAGCTTGGCCTGGACCAGCGTGCCCACTCTCTAGACATGCTCTCCCCTGAGCGAAGAGCTGCCTTCAACATCCTGGACACCAACCACTTCAAAACCTCCTCCCAGGAAAGCATTGACACCAAGCTAAACAACCTTCGTCTGCGGGTGGAGCAGAGTGAGCACCGATGCATTGACCCCAACCAGGCATCATCTGAGGACAACATCTTTAACCGCCTTGGCTCCGTCACCAAGCTGGCCAAACGCAATAAGAACCGGGATCTGAAGAGGAACATCCCAGGAGATGGGCGCAGAGCCACGGATTCATTCTGTGGTGGGAACAGTACCATGGATGAAGAGAAGAAGGAAATGGAGGAAGAAGAGTTGGAAAAGGAGGTCAACACCAGTCTGACCAATTTGCCACTGTTTGTGGAGAGCCCCAAATCTCAAAATGGATTCATAATGGTGCCACCACTGACCAAAGAAGTAGAGAGTGAGAAGACATTTGAAGATGGTGAGGAGTTTCAAATTCAAATGGATGCCTAAATTGGACAGAGGAGGAAAGTTGTTTTAGGAAAATATAAGTGCCTTATTTCAGCCTTTCCTTACAGGAGATCTGAAAATCACACATTTGATGTTTGTCAAACTGCTGTGTCCTGACAACTTGATTAAATAAATATCATGACAAGAAGCCTGATGGAGACCATGGCCAGTTCTTAGGAACAGATCACTGAATTGTGCTAAAAGGGACTAAAGAAACCATTCTTTCAAAGTGTCAAGAAATGCCAGTTTCAAACTGTAGCAAATGTATGACATGTATATTGGTCTGAGACACTCGTTAATGACTTATTCTGAGCTCTCCTTCTAAACAGACTTTGGCACAGTACCCTAAGATCATTTAGCCAAAAAAGCAAGAGTACTGGAAGTGTCCTTCCAACACATAGGGAGAGACTCATCCACACAGATTTATTATGTGTATTTTCCAAGTTCAATTTCCCCAAAGATCAGCATAAAAATCTGAAGAGTTCACCAAGGTTAAAAAATGTTGTATGTGCATGGTCTTGGATATTAATTGTCCTCAATTTGCTGTTCATTTCATGGGTACAACCAATAAAATCTCAGGGCTTATGGTCTTGTCCTAGTTATTCTGTGAAGTACCTCTAATGTATGCTGCATTCACACTCAAAAAAAGTCACTTTCATTGCACCAGTTTCATTGCACCTGTGTGACTTCACAGCTTATGACAATGGAATGGAAGCCAAGCCAAGCCAAGGTAGAAAAAACAAGTCAAACCATGCCATCAGAACAGACCAGGATTGATGTACCTTTTAGTCTGGTTTAAAGGCAAAATTGTGTGTCCTCTGTTAAGTGTAATCACTCTCTATACAAACTACATATAAATCATTTTCACATTAGCACTTTGACAAGCCAGAGCTTCATTTTACTTCATTTTGACTTGAAATTCATATCAGTAAACTGTAAAACTATTGTAAAACATGTCTTTGTATGAGTGTGTACATACCTGTGTTTGTGCTAAATTTGTGTTTGTGCTAAATTTAAATGCCACTGTCTGATATATATGGTGTCTATCATATTGTATTACACCAAAAATTCCCTTACACAAAGTGGAGCATATCAGTACCTCCCTATTGCAAACATCTACACATGTGTCACTAAAATCACATGGCTGTGATGCAATGTGCTTGTTGTTAAGCTTTACACCCCAACATGGTCTTCTCATTTGCAGTATATTAGTGTGAATGCAGCAAAGGATTTGATGTTTGTGATGAAGATGCAAACAAGATTTAAAAATGTTCAGAGCATTAAAAATCATTTAAAGACATGGAGACTTAAAGCATGCTATTGTGCTAATATTATCATGATGTGGTAGAGATTGTACCACAACATGCTTCTGAAGATAAATATTTTAAATGTCCATGTTACAGCTCAGAAGTGGGATGCACATTCTCAGTAAATGGAAGTTGTTCACAGTATGTGCAACCATTATATTCAATGTAGTGAGTGCCTTTTGGAAATAAAACTACTGAATGACCTCTGGCCTGGAATTGTTTCACTTATGTTCATGGGCACTTTGCTTTGACTTTATCTGTATTACGCCAATGAAGCAATGTTTATGACAGACATATCCTTTACTCTTCTGAAATAGTGACCTTCCTGAGACAGATGAATCTACTCTTTCAGTTTGTTTTTCCATCTGCTGAAAAGAGCTATTTAGAGATACTGAAAGAATGGTCACCTTCCTGTTGTAGGGTCACGTATTTTATGATCATTTGACTGATGAGTTTAATGTTGGGAGGAGACCCTGGAGTTACATCCTGGGAGCTACAAGGTCTGCATACAGTCATTTTACATACATTTTTAATTGTCTAAATCGAATGCAATTTTAAGGACACTCCTAAATGTAATAATAAATCATTATTTAGTAATTGTAGCTATTATTTAAGATTTCTATTATTCATGTCATAAGTAAGAGCGGCAGTTCATCTTCAACAGTTAATTTGTCTTTTAGATCAAGCGTCTGAGACAGTTATTACTGGTCTGTGTGAGTGTAAATGTAGTTTGTTTAGTTTTGTGTGGGCTGATCCCTATCAGGTAGTATTTCTCGTCAAAGACTTATTGTGCAGTCTAATCATACTGGGCTACACTATTTTCTATTAGGGAATTTGGAATAACCCTTGGATCATCTCAAGACAGATACCAACTTACATTCAATATGCATGGCAGTCCTTGCCTTAAGAAAACACAAGAACAAATTTGCTTAAATTTTGCCCAGTCTCATTGGCTTCTACCATCCAGAAAATAAATTTTACGATGGATCACATGTAACAGCTTACAAACTTAATAATCCATTTGTAATAATGGGTTGTGCATTGTAATTTGCATATGGTATTTTGTTGTTCTGTGTGCAAAACATACAATGTGACAAACAATACTCAGACCCTTGCAGAGTAAATAACTTGCTGGATATACTACAGGGTCTGTCCAAAGATATAGTCAATATCCAGTTGAGGGTCAGTAACCAGTGTGAAAAGCAAGGTAGATGAGAGGGCGAATGGGAAATAGTCCAGTGCCAGAAACATACAGGCAGATGCAGGTGATAATGCTTGGTATACACATACTATAAAACAAATTATAATACTTTAAAATGAGGTGACAGATATGAACAATCTCTATAAACAAAACAAGATGCAGGTGAGAATGAATAATAATCATGAGAGGATGAGTGGTGAAGAGAGTTGTGATTGGTGGATCAATGTGGAGTGATGGGTGAGCTGTTGACAGGTGGATGCTGAGAGATGTAGTCCATGGCATCCTCAAGGTCTCACAGGAAGCATTCAACCATTGTCTGAAGCACTAAATCTACATAATCCTTTTGTGCTATAGTTTTTCATTGTGGTGATTTGAAACTACTCTCTGTGGGTCCTAATATTACACACCACACTATTACCCACTTAGGCCCACAACTCCTGTCCATCAGAAAGACAAAAAAAAAAAAAAAAAAAGGTGAAGTGAAAAACACACACCACTAGCCAAAATAGGCTGTTTGGGGAAGGGGGGGGGTTATTAGCAACTGAAGTCTGATAGCATACACAGGCCACTTATCTCTTTCTAGCCAGGATGGACAATGGCTTTAACGTCTAGCCACCCCAACACCAGACCATATATCAGGTCAAAGGAATGTAACCAAGATAATCAAACTGGAACTAAGCAGACATATCAACACACACAGAAAAAAAAGGAAAAATGGATGGGAACACTGCATGATTCACAAAACTTTAAGTTTTAAGTTTTTCACTTGAAGGTCCCACCTTCTGACACTTATCTTGCATGTGTCTGAGTGTTAATTAACAGGTTTCAAAAGACTGATAACACCTTTAGTGGGGAGAATGATGCAAAAACCAGGGTTATTAAATAACAGCTCATCAGGGTGAAAATGTCCTAACAAAGAATCACGCATAGTCAGAGCATTAATGTAAAAAAAATGTCTTCAATAGTTTGAAGGCTGTTTTGAACAGATTCTATCATATAAAAAGTATAAAACTAGTCATGACAATTATTTGGTGGGAAAGAAAGCACATAACATTATTATATATTATAGGTCAAATTCTGTGGTAAGATTTAACTTAATCAAGAACTGTAGAACTTGCGAATTGTCGTTCAGTAATGATGAATAACTATGGTGATGTTCAAAGGACCATTATATATCTGAAATAAGGCCATTTGGCTGAAACAATGGTAATTAGTATGTGGAAATTAAATTAAAAAAAGTTATTGTCATAGTAAACAGGCTGAACTAGAGTCAAGAACATGATCAGTAAAAAAATAAGGTGGGGGTACTGAGAGACAAAAGGGGCAATCCAAAATCATAGTGAATAAACAGTCAAAGATAAAACACAACAGAGAAAACCAAAATGGCTTAAAAACTCAAGAAAAACTCATCAAAGCACAGTGGTGCATTGATTTCCCCTGTGAGTTACCTGGGGACAGTGGTAGCTCAGTGGCTGAGCTAACTAGTAATTTGAGCATTGCAAGTTCAAGCCCCTCCAAGTTTCCACTGTTAGGCCCCTGAGCAAGGCCCTTACCAAGTACATTACTTGAATTGCACTCAGACATACTAAAAAGCATTAGTTAAATGCTGTAAATGTAAATATGCAGGGGACTGGTAAAGAACAGGGGGATTATGGGGTATGTAGTCTATAGGTATTGTGGCAGGTGTGTTGAGAGGAGCAAATGTGATCTTCACTATAATAATAAGCATTGAAGTTACTTATTCAAAACCAGAATATTATTCTCCTTGGTTTAAGTAACCCTTAGTTTGTCTGTTAAAATCAAAATTGCATTTTGGGTTATGCAACATCTCTGAAGGCGGAAGTCTTGTTACAATGAGACTCGGTAGATATTTACACAGGTAGAAAGAGCTATAACAAAGCCAGCAGGGTCTCTGAACCCTCTCAGGCTGTAGTGAACTCTCTCATTCACCCAGACAGGAGGCCTGAGGGCATAAGCAGCTCCTCCCTGTTCCAGATGGTACAGTCACACAAAAGACAGTGACCATCTCCCACTATACACTGAAAACTGAAAGACTGGAGAGCAACAAAGTGCAAGCACTTCATCAAGTGTATATTTTCTTACAGGAAAGTTTTGGATAAATTAAGTGAGCCAGATTTCCCACAATGCCATATAGTTCATTTGATCATGCTATGTATTCGTTTTTCAACATATGAATTTTGTGATATATATAACAATGATAATTGCCTTCCTTCTATAAATCTATCACATAGCCACAGATCTATAACATGCATGGATACGTCTGCAGTAGTATTTAAATAAGGATTTATGCTCTGATTGAACAGATCCACTACAGAAATACCATGCACTGGATGATTGTGTGTAGACCTATTTTCTGCAATTATCAGTACTTAATGTTAATTAAAACAGAGAAACAAACATCTTCTTGTAGTCTACTGTAAACATGATATAATAATTATATATCAGTAACTGAATAGGGTTGGTGTAGGATTGATATACCTCATTGTTCTTTCAGCATTCGTCTTCTTGTGACATTGTAAAAATTAACTTGAAAGAATAAATGTGTTGAGATAGATGCTTGTGTGTCTTCAGCCAAGGTAGGCTAAGGGAATAGTAAATATTAGGCTAAGCCAAAATTAAAGTGTTTGATGAGGTATCCTGTATGGAAACATATGAAAACATCAGACAGCTATTTGTTGACTTTACCTGAATGAATTTAAATCTGTCAGTTCTAGGGAAGCTGTAGTGTGAGTCTTTGATGTTCTCAAATTCATCCTTGTTTCAGCAGGAGGTACCGGAGCCTATAAGACTGATTTCAAAATGAATGCAAAAAAGTCCAAGTGAAGTTCTAATATATGCTTTAAACTATGCCTTAAGCTATTTCTTTATACAGACAAACTCTCAGCTCTAAAGTTGGAATATGTTACCTGAGGCCTTGTCAGCAACAAGAATTCTGGCAAGTGAAAACACAACAGACGACACTGTCTTACAGCCTCCCACCCCCTCCACTTGCCCTATTAACACCAGAAAGCCTTCCTGTTTATTCTGAGCACAGATGACCTCCTCATCAACATCTTAAACTAGCGTGTTAGGAGCAGAAGCAGCAGCTTTCATTCTAGTCATTTAAAACATAAAGAGTTCTTAAGGGAGTTGAGAGTTTCAGCACTATATTTGGTACTCCTGGAGTGTTAATTCCACTGTAGCTCTGTGGGTGTAAAACTGGATTTAAATGAACTCCAAAAGGTCTATTTAAAACTGCCAATTTTACTGTCTGGGTAAAATCTTTTAAAAATATATATAAAAAAACACTTTTTGCATCCTAATTGCTACTTTCATTTTCAGATGGTTTTCTTTGAAGATTGTGCCTTCTATATATTTTTATAAGGCCATTGACAGCCTTATATATTCAAATATATATTATATCTTCATATTCAAAGAGGTAAAAGAGGCTTTTCTGATTTCCTTTTAATTTTTGAACTTAATGTACTTAATGTACAATTGGGGCAATGATTTACTGGACCCGAACTCTACCGTTTCTTTCATAAAAGGTCCTCCTGTGTTTTCATCCAGCAGCAGGACATTACAGCAGCCACTCAGCATACTCAACAGTTTACATCTCTTTGGGTTAAATATATTGTATGGCCTTCTAAATATGATAAGAAGTGTGAGGACGTGAGAGAATGAAACTGCACGAGAAGAGTTAAAATACATGTAAGAGATAATGAAAATGTACAAATGTACTTACAACTTACAGGAAAGAAACAAAATATGAATTACAACTGGCTAGTTAAATATGGGAACTTACCTATAGTACAAACTGTTCAGTGAACATTAATTACTTGAAAGATATGGATCCATTTTTAATAATAACCTGTACTATATCTGCTTACTGAAATGGTTTAGCCCAATGTAAATGGGCTATACACCGATATCCCAGTGTATAACTTGGAAAGCAAGGGAACCTGGAAAAAGATTCCTGTTTTGAACTTATATTTAATCATAAACATTTAGTTAATATCTTTTCAGCATTTTGTTTTGGACTTGCTCGTGTACACTTTCATTCGTGTATTTTCAGTTGCTCACATATACTTTCACACTCTCTGGACCTCACTGACTTAAAACGTGGCACTGTCTTAGGATGCAACTATGTCAGAAGAAATCTTGTAAACATTTCTTCCTACTAGATTTTCCACTGTGAACTGTAAGTTATTGTGAAATGGAAGCATGTAGGTAGAACATGAAGCAATAAACAACAGATACTCAGAGAACAGGACTGCCGAGTGCTGAAGTGTGCAGCATATAAAAATCTCCTCTCTTGCAGCACTTACTTCATATTTCTAAGCTGTCTCTGGAGCAACATAAGTATATGAATTATGTGTCAGGAACTTCATAAAATGTGTTTCCAAAGCTGATCATCTGCACTATGATTTTCATATTTTCAGATGAATAGGAAATATATGAGTTATTTCTGAGTTATTTATTAGGATCCAAGATTTGGTGATGTGTTGCTACATGGCACACTCCCTTCAAGCCCTGATATCAACCCCTTCCTGCCTCAGACTACTTCTACCAGAATGCACCTGCCCAGCCATCATTCCACCATGATCCATCAATCACAGCTCTCCCGCTTGATCTGCTTCCCTTAAATAAGTACTCTCACTCGTTTCTTATTGCACCTGACTATATAGTCTGCATGGTTTCACTTCCACACTGCCATGCTTAGGCCATATGTATTGTGGGGGCTCTCCTGGGGTCTTTGATTCTAGCTTTTGCCTGATCCCTTACTGGTTTGTTCACTCTCTTGGATTGCTTTCAGGTTTTGTAAATTTTGGACTGCTCTCTCATTTTTCCCTGTCCCTGCCCTTGTCGTGGCCAAAATTTGAGACTGACACAAATTTTGGTTTTCACAAAGTTCACTGCCTTAGTTTTTTAGATTTTTTTTCAGATGTTTATATGGTATAGTGAAGTACAATTCTAAGCATTACATCCCGTTTAAGCAAAGACTTCATATTTACAGTGTTGACCCTTCTTTTTTTTTTTTTTTTAAACTTCTGCAATTTGCCTTGGCATGCTGGATATCAGCTTCTGGGCAAAATTTTGACTGATGGCAACCCATTCTTGCCTAATCAGTGGTTGGAGTTGATCAGTTTCTGTGTTTGTTTGTCCACCCTGTTTTTGAGGGTTGAGCACAGGTTCTCAATGGGATTGAGATCTGGGGAGTTCCCTGGCCATGGACCCAAAATTTCAATGTTTTGTTCTCCAAGCCACTTTTGTCTTGTGACATGGTGCTCCGTCATGTTGGAAAAAGCGTTGTTCATCAAATTGCTCCTGGATCATTGGGAGAAGTTGCTCTTGGAGGATGTTTTAATACCATTAATTATTCATGGCAATGTTCTTAATCAAAATTTTGAGCAAACCCACTCCCTTGGATGAGAAGCAACCCAACACATGAATGGTCTCAGGATGCTTCACTGTTGGCATGACACAGGACTCATGGTAGCATTCACCTTTTCTTCTTCAGACAATCATTTGTCCAGATGTCCCAAACAGTATGAAGGGGGCTTCATCAGATAAAATAAATGTACCCCAGTCCTCTGCAGTCCAATCAATATACTTCCTGCATGATGTCAGTCTGTTCTTGATGTTTTTCTTGGAGAGAAGTGTCTTCTTTGCTGCCCTTCTTGACACCAAGCAATCCTTGCAAGCTCTGCATTGGTGGTGACACAAGCCTATAGCTGCATCCTCTTTAGGAGATGGTCCTTGTATTTGCTTGACTTTCTTGGGCACTCTGAAGCCTTCTTCACTGCAATTTAACCTCTTTCTTTGAAGTTCTTGACTTGATAAATGATACCACCTAAATCAATCTTACAAGCAGCAATGTCCTTGCCTGTGAAGCCCTTTTCATGCAATGCAATGATGACTGTATGTGTTTCCTTAGAGGTAACCATGGTTAACAGAATAAAACTTCAAGCACCACCACCCTTTCAAAGCAACCAGTCTACTCTTCTAATCAGCATGACAGAGTGATATCAGCTGCCTTGTCCTCAGTAACAGTTTCTCCAGAGATATTGAGAAGATCACTGAAATTTTGTTAGCAGGCCATTTTATTGCAGGTATGAAATGCAGTGGCTGGAATGCAGTAATTTGTCATTAAGTTAATTTTCATGGCATGGAATGGCTTTGCAATTAATTGCATTTCATCTAATCACTCTTCACAATCTCTATATATTGTCTTTACAACAATTAATTCAAATTTGCACCACAAAAACTGAAGCAGCAAACTTTGTGAAAACCAAAATTTGTGTTAGTCTCAAGTTTTGGCCACGACTGGTTCTATATGCTCTGGTATCAGGTATGGGTCACATGCCTGTTTATGGACTCTGGATTATTCTATCAATAAACCTAACCTATGTGGATTAATTTGTTACCATCTGTCTTAGTTCTATTGTTACATCACATTTATAGTTTGACTCCCATCCTAAGGTAAGCTACTAACTCCCAAAAAATAAACACATTCACTTCACTGTGGTATGGAGAGTCCAACACCATGTTTATTGGCTATAATATAATTGACTATAGTTTGTAAGCAGGATGAAGCTGAGACCTGTGGCATTTAATATATAATATGTTTCTGGACAACAAAGATCCTGCTTTTGGAATATTTTTTAGAGGAAATTTAAATGCCATTTACCTCATTTTCCAAACCAACAAATAAAAGCAGACTGATGATGAAGGTTGTGTGCTCAACTGCAGTGTGGACATAGTGTATGGTCACTGGAAGGCTGCAGAAGCAGTGAAGCAGGAGCTCATATCTGAGCTCTGATCCCAATTGGCCAATTCAGTTCTGACCAGTATGCAGGAGGGCTGTTCAACTGACAGTCACACTGCTCAGTCTTCCAATGATAACCCAAACACAGGTTCTTACTGATTTTATGTTTTCCCTACATCCTGATTATGAAATGTTATCTCTCTGATCTTATGGGAGAGAGAATTAAGCAACTGTGTGAGAAACACACACAGAGCTAAAGTGAGTTTTTAAGATTTTACATTTTTTTGCCATAATGCACAATACAGCGCAGTGGGGTTACCATGGTAACTGTGGTCAGTGCCAAAATTGTGTTGGGTACAATGCAGCCATGTGTGTTTGTGGTGTATGATGTGCTCACATAGCATCAGTGTCAGAGGCCACTGTAGATGCTCTGTTGTGTTGAACTAACAAACATACCCATCGTAACTGCTGTTGTTAATATAAGAGCTAATAAATAGCTATATCCTTTTCTTTATTCAGATGACTAATTCTGGTTTAGATCAAACTCATTTAAACATGCAGCACTCCTGGCTTTAAGGGCACAGCCCTCTTGACTCCTGCCCATGTCTGTGTCTGTGTGTGTGTGTCTACGTTGCCACACCTCTCCCTTATTGATTGGTCATGTGTACACCTGTCCTTTGTTATCATCCTTGTTAGTGTGTGTCTTTAATGTTTCATTATCAGTTTTGTCTGTGTTTGACCCAGTGTTTGCACGTGTCTCTAGTGTGGCATGTGCATATACCGCCTATTGTGTTTAACCGTTTATTGAGTTTGCCTTGTTAACATAGTGTTCTTTGTGTTTTCAGTTTCATTCAGTATTGTGTCAATAAACGTCTGTGTCATCTAAATCATGGCTTATCTCTGCATTCTGCCTCACTTCCCAACTTCACAGAAACATGGACTGCTGGGGGATGCCTCAAGCTAAGGCAAATAGAAAGAAGGGAAAGAAGCAGTGTAGCCCATACAGGGGAATCTTCCATCCTGGTGGGCACACTCACTGCCATTACAACGATGGACAGTGTCCCTGTAAGATTTTGGGGGTCATACTGTGCAGGGTCGTACTTGCTCCCCATGGATTACGGCAAGGGTGAGGATTAGGACAACATAAGCCTCCGGTCGAGCATGGAATGTGACCGCTCTGGGGATCCGTTGAAGGAGGTGGAGGAGGACCTCCATGAAGATCCTACCTCAGGTTCTGAGAGCAAAAAGCCCCTGGCGTCACCCAAAGATGGTGCTCTAAAGCATGCAAACTCCCTTACCTGGAGCCCTAGAGCCTTTGTGCCTGCTCATGCACCCAAACGAGGAGAGAAGGAAGCACCACCAGGGCCTGCTCTAGAAACAGGCAACCCATCTGGTGTGATCCCCAGTTTGTCAGCCCAAAAAGTGGAGATGCTATCAACACCCAAGTCGCCGGTGGGTGGTACAAAACCCTTGAAACATCCAGGCAACTAGATTTCAGTATAATGGATGTTTCATAATTTTAAGAATCGTTAGACAAAAATGACTTACTGCTTCCTTAAATTAAACACACAAGAGCCTTAGTTATCTTAAATGATTTGCTCACAGAGGCACATATAACACATCCCTGACAATGAACCAAACAAGACTTTAAAGCAAATGCTGCTCCTGCAGAGTATCTTAATGGTACAGGGCCTTTTTTTTTTTTCTTTTTCTTACAGCTATGGTGTTCCTAGTAGCACTGGCTACAGTAAGGTAGAAAACTAGTCCTGTGTCTTGCCTTTAATCCTATTTATATCTTCTAATCCTCCCATCTGAACTCTACTTCCTAATATATACGACATGAATATGTACTTACAGATGTTTGTCATGTGTGGAAACTTGGCTTCGTCCCCCGATCCAGTAGCATTTCTTGTCACAGACGAGAATAAAGAACATTCAGACATGTACATGCAAGGTTTAATTAAGGATCTCAAGCCATTAGTTAGTCATACTTTGTTTAACTGCGTTTGTTTTTACCATTTCCCCTGTTCTGCATCACTATGCACAGCTTACATAAATGGCTGGATGTTTAAATAGTCAAAGTGGAGGTCTGCTGGAGTGGAATGACTGGACTGGCTTTGGAGTTGAAAGACTGGACAATGAAATTTGGGGGAAACCCTTTTCTATTTTTTAGAGCCGATTTTCTGTCTGTTATTTTATTGGTTATCTAACTTGATCAAGGCTTTTTATCATCATATTTTAAAATTTATTTTATTGATTTGTAATTTGTAATAAAACTGATGGGATCTAAGAAAAAACCTGTAAGAAGAAATGAGGTTAGTACATTCTAGCTTGTGACATTGTCTCTTCATCCGTGTTAAGGCATTTTTTTCCAGAAGTCAGTAAGGTGTGTGTTGCAAACTGTTAGATGCATGTAAAGGTTCCACAAATACCACAAAAAATGGGAGAGAAAGAGGAAGGACTAGGAATTCAATGCTGAGAGGAATGATAAATAATTGATGGGTTGTGATTGGTTAAGAGACTGCAGTTCTTATGGTCCTGCTGTTATGAATGACACGGTTGTTTGGACTTCATTCTGCAGCAGCAATGTGAATTGTGCACAAATGTAACAATTACATTCTGCCTGTTAAGATAGGCATAGCTGATAGTAAACTGTACTTGAATTTTTTTTTTCATAGTTTCATTCACATTTTCTTTTTCCATATGTGAGTTTTGTCTGTAGATCCTAGCTTTGGAGGTCATGGACATTAATTATAGAGAATAAAATTGAGATAAAATCAAACACATTAAAGAAAGAGAATTGTCTTATAAGCTGTAGGTAAACAAACCCAGCTTGTAAAGTTTATCGGAAAAGAATATTGTAATGATTTAGGGGCCCATTTATATAACAGCCCCTGAACCAAATGATTGCAAAAATAGCTAAGAAAGCAAAACCTCTGCTTTAGTAAACACATTTTGAGCTCAATAAAGATTTATACCTGACAGGGTGAACCAAGATTAGACATTAGTTTGTAATGATCACATATGATAATAATGTGTATATATGTATCAACCTTTTTCCTTTTTTTTTTTTTCGTGTGTGTTTTTGGTTGAGCGCATACCCTGCAAAGGGGGGCATAGTACATGTTTTCAGGGCTCGTCCCTCGCAGAGCAGATGACTGTAGCTGGGACTGATCGCCCAATGGGAGGGACAATCACAAATGGACTAGCAATGAAACAGGGAATCCCAGGAACCAGAAAAGAGGGTTTTTTTAGAACACACAGAAGCATCAGGTTGTGGGACTTTACTTAGGCAAAGTTTGCATCTTCTCCCTTCACTTTTGCGCAGTGAATATACACCTGAAGGAGCAGGATATTTTTCTTCCTCTTATTGAATGTGGATGGAATTTTGGCTGAGGGATTTACCAACTTCGCTTCCCTGTCTACCAAAAGGGGACTGGTGGGGTGAGCTGTGAAGTGGTAAAGAGACCACCGAGTCTCCATCTTGATATACCGTGATCATTCCATCCCTGTTATGAATGCTTTTTTAACGATGTCAAATTGGTTGTGTTGGATGACCTGACGTGATGATATGTGGGGAATATTTGTATAATACTACTTGCAGTGTTGGTATATACACATGTTGGAGGAAGGGGAGTAATTAAACATCCTGCTTTTCAGCGCTAGTTCATGTATTTGAAAAATTACAGGGCTAGAGTGTTAGTTGCACCACCCCATTGTTGTTTGTGTTTGTGAAAGAGTCCTGAAGAAAACAGGGTGAACTTCATTAGTTTGTATGCCATATTTAGTGTTCTCCTCAATAACCCAAACACGAAAAACTTGAAGCTGAATAATTACAAAAACAGTGCATTCCCATTTGATTATGTTAAAACTTCATTTCCAGCATTCTGCTTTTGCACTGTAAGACATGACTAAGCCTCTCAAATGTATTCTGACTAGTGATGCAGCCACCAAGGTAACCTTGTTATATTTAGACCCATGCACTCAGTCTTGTATTACCACATGACTGTCTTGTCCAGACAGATACATTAATGAATTGATAAGTACTTTAAACTAATTTATTCTGTTTTATTTATAATTTTAGTACAGTTGGAGAGGTGAGATTGGACTACAGCTAGAGCAGAATGCAATTCTTCCTTTTTAAAGAATAGTGCTCATTTTAGGAAGGTTCATGTGAAATCAGATCAATTTCAGATCTGGGAACACATGGTAAACACAATAGAAGAATGTACTTCAAGTTCATCTCCACAGGACCTCTATGTTTTAACTGAGAAACCTCTGAGAATTTATTCAACATTTGAAAAGATCTGTTGTGGAAAATTGTGGAGTTTGCAGAGTTGCTATATTGCATTATCAATATTAAATATAAAACATTTTCTAAAACTATATACATTGTTAATATTAAATGCAAATCCAAAAACCTCTACTGCATTAGAGTGAAAAATGCTAATGAATTGATTTTGGCATGCTCTGGCAAGCAGGGCTGGTAGGCGAAATGTAGTCCAATGAAAGCTTTAATCCCTTGCAACTCTCTGGTTCCCCACCATAGAACTTGGGGGTGGCAATGTAGTGACGCACCCCACTGGCTGCCAAGAGTTTCATGTGCTCACAAGCCCAGGCACCTATAGCCACAGAGAGGCTCTCTATATAGCAGGTGAGACAATCAACCATGGACCGAAGCTCACCAAGTTCTTATTGTTGACTCCCAATTGTGATTACCTGGACCACCAATAGCTCTGCCTAAACTACTCACAGGGCTCCCCTATTTTGTCTGCACATTCTGTGACAATAGCAGGGAGGGAGCAAGGTGTGAGTGCAGGTGTAGATGGTCTTTATCCTCCACAACGTAAATGATAAACAGCACAGTGGCAAGCCAACACCACATAAGAAAGAAAATAAAACAATAGCTGGTAATGATGGCTAATAGCACAATGACATTGATGCTGGCTCAGATGTGCATCTTCTTAGCACCATACAGGCGAGCAACGTGCAGTACTTGAGGAGAGTGTCTATGGGCTTTAAATAAGGAGAGAACAAAACAAGGCACAGGTGCTCACGTTTAGTAAGCAGGTGATTGGGAACAAGACAGCTGCAGTGTGTGCGTGTGTGTGTGTGTCCTTCCTGCTGGGTGCCTGGAGCATTGTTATAACTGATCACAAGTGTGTAAGGAAATAAAAGCACAAAGTCACTGTCACTCATATATGTCAACACATAAGGGCTGAATGACAGCACTGAGGCACTAACCACACACTCACACACTTACTTATTGCTACAACTACTTCTATCTAGTCTCTCTGTAAAATTAATTACAATTTTATCAAAATTTATAATGTAGGTGCACTTTTTAGGTATACAATTTTTTACCTCTATCAGCTACCAAGAGTGGAGGGTTCAAGTCAGCACATGTAAAGCCCAGCACCACATCTTTTCAATGTGCTGCCCACATTAGTTAGTGATAACTTCCCTCATCAGTAACATCAGTAAAGAAAGATGAAAAAGATTAATGTCATCCCTCCCACCCAGACAGCAGCATCAAGCATCAAAACTTACAATGATAGGGCAAACTATAGAACCTGAAACTGAATAAGTTTCCATGTATATAAATAAGTCATCCATGGCCTTCCACAAATTACTTCCCTTCTTTGGAATATGAGATAGGTTTGCAGCAAATCACCAAAAAGAAAATAAATATTTTCACTACTCAGCCATACATGCATGAATGAAACTATTCATGCACATGAGAATGGTAAATACATAAATGATACTGTTTAAAAATAATATACACCTAACCACATTATCTAAAAAGCAAATACAATGCTATGCATGTCAACTGTAAATACAGTTGTGGCCAAAAGTTTTGAAATTGACACAAATTTTGGTTTTCACAAAGTTTACTGTTTTTTAGATCCTTTTGTCAGATGTTTATATGATATAGTGAAGTACTTAATTCTAAGCATTTCATAAGCTTTTTTTTTACTGCTCAGGCATTTCATATGTTTTTTTTACTGCTCAAAAAGAACATTACCAGGAATAAGGAATGGTATCAAAACATCCTCCAAGAACAACTCCCAACAATCCAGGAGCAATTTGGTGATGAACAATGCTTTTTTCCAGCATGACGGCATGCCATGTCATAAGGAAAAAGTGATAACCAAGTGGCTCTGTGAACAAAACAATGGGGGTCCATGGCCAGAAAACTCCCTAGATCTCAATCCCATTGAGAACCTGTTGTCAACCCTCAAAAAGAGGATGGACAAACAAAAATACAGAAACTGTGATCAACCCCAAGCATTGATTAGGCAAGAATGGGTTGCCATCAGTCAAGATTTTACCCAAAAGCTGATATCCAGCATGCCAAGGCGAATCACAGACGTCTTAAAAAGAAGGCTCAACACTGTAATTATTAAGTCTTTGCTTAAACTTTGCTTAAAATAAAAATGTTAAAAAAAAAACGTATGCAATGCTTATAAATGTATTTCACTATACCATATAAACTGGCAAAAGGATCTAAAAAAAAACCCCAAACAAACCCAGAGGCAGTAAACATTGTGAAAACTAAAATTTGTGTCAGTCTCAAAACCTTTGGCCATAACTGTACACTAAATTTACTTCAATGTTCTGATTTAAAAGGTTTAAAAATGTAAAAGAAATTAATTTGTGTTAGAAAGTGAAGTTGCTCCAAAAGAATTATATTTATATTAGATACACAGCTGATCATGGTGCTTCCTAATGTAAACCAGTCTTCAGTCACAATAGAACTCACTGGTTCTATAAAATGTATTGTTGTGGAAAAAAAAAATAAAAAAAAAAAAATATATATATATATATAGTGTGCTATATTACAGTTTTTCTTAATTGCTTAGACACATTTCAGGAACCAATATCTGGTCTAAAATGCTTGAACACATACAAACTTAAAAAATTCTGCAAATCCTTATATATTGCAATCAAAATGAAACAAAGCCAGAAATATTATTGTCAAAATAATATACTGATAGCAAACTGCAAGACCCACTTATACATAGCACCAGGGACAGCTCATCCATTTAAGCAATTTATTTCAAGCTTAATAAAAAGAAAACAGAATGACACAAGAATGACACAAATATATTCAATAATCTTAAAGGTGCTATAGAATGCATTTATTTAGTATTTTAAAAATGTTCTCTAATGTCCATGTAGAAGGCGTGTGACTTTGGCAATGGAAAAAATTGCCTAGATGTGGTTTTACATGCCCATTCTCACCCTGATTTGGCCCTAATATTAAACAAGCAGTTGTTTTACCGCCCCCCCCCCCCCCCATTTTTAGTTGGTTTATGTCGTTAATGAACCCTGCTCTGATTGGCTAGTTTATGGTAAGGCATCATGGTAGCTTATAGAGAAACAACAGGTCAAAATAAATTGATTCCCTAGATTTGTTCCCAATCGACTAGTTCCCTAGATAACTTAATTGACAAGCTTGATGCCCTCCTGAATCAATTCCCCATTGAAGGAAACCCACTCATTCTCCTTGGTGACTTCAACCTTCCATCAGACAAGCTACATTCCTCCTGCATCCTTCTGCTGTTGATGTCATTTGACCAGTCTCCTCCGACTTGTGGAGTAGGCAATGTTCTGGACCTCATTTTCACCAGAACCACCACAACATCAGACATCCCCTCCACCTCTCAGACCATCACTTTGTATCCTCTCTCCCTCTCTCCCTCTCTCTCTCTCTCTCTCTCTCTTTCCCTTTTTTTTCCACCCATACGTCCTCAATGTGTTCTTCCTCCTTTTGTTAATCTATGCTCCATCACTCCCTCTTCCATTACTTCTACTATTTTGTCCACCCTTCCTCACCCTGACTCTTTCTTTTCTCTCCCTGGATACAGTTACTAAAACTTTCCTTTCTATACTCTCCTCATTGATTAATCTTCTGTGCCCTCTCTCCTGCAAGAAACACTCAGGAGAAAGCTAAGGACTGCAGAGAGGTGGTAAAGGAAAACTCACCTAGATTCAGACCTCAGCTCATACCAGTCACTCCTTTCGAAGTTCTCACTGGAAGTAACATCAGCAAAGCCATCCTACTACACAGAAAAATTTGAATCATCAGTATCTGACCTACACAAGCTCTTCAGTATTTCTTCTTCTCTCCTTAACCCTCCCCTCCGCTTTATCTCTTACTCCGAAGGATTTTATCACTTTCTTTGAGGAGAAGGTTGTAGAAATCCTCCATTCCTTTTCCTCTGTTCTCAATCTTCCAACCAGTGTTCATTCCCCTACAACCAACTCTCTGGCTTCTTTTTTCTCCTCTCTTATCCTCTTTCTCTACTCCTGATTCCAGCAATTCAACTACATGTCCGCTGGATCCCATTCTTTCCATTCTGTTCCAGACAATCAAAATACTTAAGAAGGTCACATTCAACAGTTCCAACATAACCAATTAATGACCAGTATCACTCAGCTTAAAACGCCTTGCTTCAGGACTCATGGATGACAAGCATTGAGACTATTTTCTGTCCTGGCTTCAAGATGGTGTAATGAACTCCCACTTGCTGTCCAGACTGCAGAGTCCCTTGCAGTCTTCAAACGCAGACTCAAGACCCATCTATTTGCAGAATATTTAAAGGACAACTGACACTCTAACCTACTGTACTGTACTAGGATATTCTATGAGTAAATGACAAAGCACTTTTGTAAGTCACTCTGGATAAGAGCATCTGCTAAATGCTTTAAATGTATATGTAAATGCTAGCTATAGGTGTAGATTATCCAGTCTCTAAGCAATCGAATTAGCTAGCTGGCTAGTTTCTGAGTTAGGTCTTCTTGATGAAATATAAATGTGAAATTTACCTGATAAAGGGATTGACAGAGATATTGTAGATATCTATAAGACACAGACAGGAAAATAAAATGTACCGCCATGTAAAAAAGGTTGTCATACTATTTAGCTAATATGTGTTTGTTACTTGGAGCCTCCTAGCTAGTAGCTAACATTACCAGTACTAGCTAATTTTACTTGCAGTTAATTTCAACAAATCAAGTCAAATCAAATGTATTTACATAGTGCTTTTTACAACAGATGTTTTCACAAAGCAGCTTTACAAATGTCCAAGTCCAAGCCCCCAGTAAGAAAGCAAAGGGTGACTGTGGCAAGGAAAAACTCCCTAGAGCATGAGGAAGAAAGCTTGAGAGGAATCAAAACTTAAAGGGGGGGGGGGGCATCCTCCTCTGGCCAACAACAGTCACCACAGTAGTAACAGTTTTAAAAGGAAAATAAATAATAATAATAAAATGAAAAAAAAAAAAGCAATTAGTGTCTAGTTTGGTTTTCTAGACATCCTAGTCTGGTCTAGATGGTGTGCATGTGTCTGAAACCCATACCACATGAGAACATCCATTAAGGTCAACAGAGAATAGTTGGCTGGGATGGAGTTGTGGTGGGCTACAGCAGGGGACATCAAGGGTTGGTAGGAGTAGCCATGGCACCTGAGAAGGGTTGAGGCTCAGTAACATCATGACATCAGGGCTAGGTGTACCTTGGCAGACTAGATTATTAGGCATGTCTAGGTACAGGGTTGTGTAAATTAGGGAACTATAATGTGCAAAGATGCACAAAGATGTCAGATATAGCTATGGCAGCACACCTAAAAGGATAGAGCTAGAAGGAAACACAAGCATGAGGATACCCTGGAACATTAGCACTCGGCTGCTCTCAGTCAACAAACTTGACAAAAGTGACAAAAGAGAGGTGAAGTGGCAGCAAGAATTGAGGCTGCAGCTGTATTGTGCATTTGGAAAGCAACCTTATATTCCCTGGCTGTGACTGTATGTGCTGTTTTTGTTTTATTATTTGGTTGTTAAAATATATGCTAACTAATTTTAGCGTTAGAAGTAAATGCATTCTTTGTCTGCATACAACTGAAACAGACTTTTTGAGCTGAATATGACTTCTCCTACATATTCTACATGTATGACAAATATATATGTCTACATCTTAAACAATAAACATGAAATTAATTAGTTAATGAGTGATATGTGAGGATCAACAATTGTTTAAGTATGAATATGCTTTGTTCTTGAACTATTTGCAAAAGAAATTCTTCAGTCTTCAGTTACATGTGAGAAATTTCCATATTATACATTACATTTCAATTACATTTATTTTCCCTGGTGCTATTTCAGACATGATCCATACATCCACGAACAAGCTGCTTATTATTAATGCTTGGCTATACTCACAAAAGCTTTTTTAGATTTTGCCTTCCCTTATGAGGTACACAAGTGGCAGCTGTCCTATTCAGCCATTAGTTATTTGAAACTATTTAACCATTTGTGGAGTTGCTTGCATGACAACTCTTATCATTTATATCTCTTGTGTAGGAGCCAAATGATCACAGTGCTGAAGTTCCACTGGGAATTTTGGTAGTGGAGAAGGATACTGTCTTTCAGACCTCCAACCCCTTCCAACTAAGAGTTACTTCATGTTAGAAATCTACCCAGATGTCTGTACAGTATAAAAACATTGTCAGCATATTGATAACAAACAAGTTCAAATATTTGAAATGCTTTACAAAGAATTTGGGTCCAGGTGGCTAATGAAAAGTCCAAAGGACTGTATCAAAGCTGAAACCAAAGGTGACAGTGGCAAGGAAAAACTTCTTGAGAGCTAGAGGAAGAAACCTTGAGATGAACCAAGGGTCAGGAGAATCTCCTCTGGCTAAAACGGGAAAACTAACAACTCCAACTTGAATGAAGTTATGCATTTATGAGTTAGAAGAATAGTAATTAGAAGACTCATCTATTTGCAGAATATTTAAAGGACAACTGACACTGGTCCCTTATTGACTGACTAATTTAGTACTTATTGTAGGGCATTATTTATGCTTTTTAACAAACTCTAGCACTTATTGTTTATAGCACTTATCATTGTTTAAGATAGACCTTGTGTATTTTGCACTTCTAGGTATTAGCATTCATCCCTGTATTCTACAGTATTCTAGTTCACTGGTATGTTTAATTCTAACCTACTATACTGTACTTGGATATATTCTATGAGTAAATGACAAAGCACTTTTGTAAGTCGCTCTGGATAAGAGCGTCTGCTAAATGCCATAAATGTAAATGTAAATGTAATTTATAATAGTAAGTTAAGTTAAATGACTAATAAAATATACAACAATGATTAAAGAATCTGAGTGAGCATAAACATTACACAGAAGTATTCAGATTAATCGGTGCGAACCAAAAAGTAATTTCTAGTCAGTCTTCACAGCAAACATATAAACATAGGCTAGCAGGAGTACAGACAGAGGTGGAGGTGAGCTGTTCACTTACATCTCAGTGACACCCAGCTGCTGGTTTTTCATCTCATGAAGAGGGTAAGTGATGGTTCAAATTACAGGGGTTATTGGGGGGTGGGGGGGGGGGGGGGCGGGCTCTGATCCTCCTAATCCAAGTTCTTGAATCCCCCAGAAAGAGGTAAAAGCAACAGTTCAGCGGGGTCAGAACATATCTATTCTTCTTACCTGTAATTCTAAATATTACAAAATATTTCCAATATTTATGCCTGGAAGAATTTTGTAATATGATTTCAGAGACCCCTAAAGTGGACCATACCATATTTAGTCCAATCTGCCTGCCTCATGCCTATCATTGTTTGCATCTTCATGAAGGTTGCAGTTGCACAAGCCAGAGAAAGAACTGTATGTTAATATAAGTTGCTAGCTATCTAGCTTGTTTGATACACTTTATTGAATCATATTGTGTCAACTGCAAATGGATGAATGCAAACATCATCTAGTTCTAACTTTTGCCTGAAGTTTCAGTTAACTGACATTAACTGATAGTTTGGCCTTTCATTTTCAGTGTTGGCTTGCCGTTTTATTAGAAAATAAAATATTGTATATAAAATGTTAGGTAACATTGGTGCTCAGTCATGAGCAGTAAGTCAATATAGAGTTTGTAGAGATACATTTTGATATCAGTGTAGAGTTTATTGTTTCATTTTAATAGTCTTTGGTGTGGCTGTGGTGGTGTAGTTAGTCTTTTACTTTTTTTATATCAGTTTTTACAATAGGTACCTGCTTTGTTTTCAGTCAGGAATTCAGGGGTTTTACCTGGGTGGGTAGTTCAGCAATATTAATCCATGTGTACTGAAGGCTGAGTATTTCAAATATATGACTACTTTCTTGAACTCACATTAGATTTATTCACAGAGCCAACATGAGCAAAAGTAAAGAAGGAGAAATAAGGCACTTTTTGTGCTAAAAGAAAAGTAAGTTGAAACTTATTAGAATTAAAATACAAAGATAAAGATAAAGATGTTAAGCAGGGTATAGTGGGTGATGAGTGGGTGACAAGTTTGACATTTATTGCTGTTGTAAAAAAGAAGTACAGGGAGGTTAGAAAGAAGAGGGTGGTCAAGAGGAGAGTGTGCAGGCAGGACCTACTACCAAAGAGGTGGGTTAGAATGGAAAATTTGAAATAGCTCTGTAATGTGAAAGCTCACTGGAATCAAGATTAGGTATGTTGATAAGATGTTTGATTACTGCTACCTTAAAAGTTTTTGGTATAATTGTTAATATGCAAATTTGCTACCAAGGGTTTCTAATACTTGTGAATGGAAGATTTTAGTTCTGGGTAAAAAAAAAAAAAAAAAAAATTCCCCCCAGAAATGCACTATAATAAGTTTTGCTAAATGTGAATTTCTCATTATACAGTGCTGTCTGGCTGATGGGTATGTATATCAGAGCAGTGATGACTGGAATATGGTAGATGGGATGTTTCATTAGAACTGGTATGATCTGTCAGACTTTGATATTATGACTGCTGCTGCATATGAAGACATACCGTTCCAGTCAGTGGGTGACTTCCTCTGTCTTCCTCTCGTTTTCTATTTCCCCTTGAATTTCTCTGTCTCTCTCTCTCTCTCTACCTGTCTCTGTCTGTATGTCTGTTTCTCTCTCTTTCTATCACACAGCTGTATATCCAAGGTTTTCTTCTTCTTTGCTGCTATCACCTGGGGCATCCATAAAATACTCAGTGTGACTCTTACATGCTGTTTTAAAAAGAAAAACAAAACAAACAAACATTCAAACAAACAAAAAAAAACAAAACTACAGGGAAATGTTTGGGTGTTCAATGTTACCCATTTGTGATTCAAGATCTGCAAATCAGGAGCTTATCAGGGAACATCAGCAACAGTAAGTAAAAAAGAAGGGACAGTGTATGTATAGTAGGAGAGTGAGGGAAGTTTCAGAAATTATATAAGGTATTATCCAGCCTATATTTAGAACTTCTGTTAACTTTTGCTTGTTCCTCTGCCAAGGCTATGTTATCGGTCAGAGAGAGATGACACATGCATGGTTTTGTACAGAAAAAATATAGCCTGAAAAAAGAAAGATTACATTTTGCCAAATTCCAATATGACTGCAATAGACTGCCAGTGTATGGTTGCTATGGCAACACCTACCCCCTTCTTGCTGGGCCTGTCTGCTCAGGTGGAATTCCACCCCTGGACAGATTGGATTCAAACATCATGTGTCCATCTTTAACAGGAATATAAAAATCCCAACTTAAAGTGTTTCCTTAGAAACTTTAAAAACTGCAGAGCTCCAGATCACTACAGTATATACCAGGAAGCTACAGAGATTTTGCCTGACAAAGAAGTTAGTGTTTGTGGCTAATGGAAAAGACTCAATCCTGCATAAGTAAAACTACATGAACAGTAACAATTCTTGTGCACTAAGAGCCAGTTTATTCATTGAGTATTTTATGACTCATGTGCATATTATTACACTGCATAACAATGCAATTAGTAGATAAATAGATACTAGTGTTGTTATTAAAAACCAAACTAAGTAACCTTTGTGAACACTAGGTGGCACTATATGAAAGGTAATTCTGTTTTGCCATCTCAGTTCGCTGTGATGAAGGGGGAAAAAAAGGAATGTGAAAAGACAGGATGAAGTTTGACTGGAGTCTGAAGACCTGGTCAAGCTGATAGTCCTCAAAGCAGTCAAGCAGGTCTCTGGGTTCATTCCTCTCCTCTCAATTATGGGTCCCCCTCAGTTATATTACAATCGATTGGGATCTATTATGCAGACATGTAGAGTGCTTTCATCCTTCCCACAGAGTGGACACACACAAATGAGTCAATTAGTTTTGCCTGTAGCCCAGGCAGGTAAAGAATGTCGTGAACTGAATATCCTGTTTTGTAAATATAAGCAGTGTGCTTGAAGCCTGAGGCTACTGACACAAACATAATAATGTTCAGGTGTTCAGTAAAACAATGATATATAAAATGTTTATATGTTATGTCTTGCATTTTAGGTTTTTTATTTTTTGGAAATCTACATTCTTACTCTAATAATGGTTCACAAGATTTTAGCTTTTAGCTCAATATATTAGAAAAATACAAAAGTGGTCTTCTTGGACCTTTTTTGACTAGGTTTTAATCAAATTATGTTACATTTATTTTAGCCCCTGTGAATTTCATCCTAAAAATAGCTTGGGATAAAGGTTTTTACTCATCTTTAACATCCTTTAAAGCAAACAAAATGGATCCCATGTGACCTAGCCTTTAACCAGCTGTTTATGTTTATTCATTTCTGCTTATGTTTATTAATTCATGCTTTTAACTAGTACAACTACACAGCCACCAGTTTGCAGCTATTTCTTAGATGCATGGCAAGCATATACGTAAAACAGACTGAGTATAATCAAATACTACCATCTGGAGGCAAAAGTCCTGTACTGCTTTACTTTGTTTACTCTAATTCCCATAAACTGACTTTAAACCAATAATAAAAGATGATTGCATTCAAACAGAAATACTGATAATAATGATGATATCGTTAAATGATGGGATAGGTCATTTACTTAACCACAGTTCCTGTTGCCTTTAGGAAGATATAATCTTATTCATTTCCCATGACCTGGTATTCACTGGATGTTTACGCAGGAAAAAAGGCTAGCCTTGTACATGTTAGTGAAAGGTAATTTTGAACAAACTGAAAGACAACACAACTTGGAGGGACTGGATGCCTTTACACGAATCATGCATTCACCAGTTATAAGGAGGATTAGTCCGTTTTTGCTTCCAACATCATGAAATAAAAATCTTTAGCAAAGCCAGGATGACAAAAGAGTTTAACAGTGGCTGGCATATGTGGGCAGCAGCATGTGAGAACACCTGAACATCTCTGTATCCTTCAATATGTCTGTTAGCCTGTGGTGTAGACACTGGCTCTCTCGTCATCTTTTTTCAAGCTTCAGTTTCACCAGGTCAAAAAACATCTTTGTCAACTCTGTTTGCAACTCTTAAAAGTTGGAAATTAGAACTTTCACAACAAAGTCAGGAAAGGATTTTTGGCTGATGTATTACCACCACAGCACTTGATATGCTCCAGACATTCATGGTCATCAAAACAGCTGCACTGCTGTTTATCTCTTCACTAATCACAGAACTTTTAGCAAACATCACAACAAATCAAATGTATTTATATAGCACTTTATATAGCAAAAGATGTTGCCAAAAAACAGCTTTACAAATGTCCAAGTCTTATACATATAGTGTGTGTAGTTCTTAGCTGTATAGACTCACCAGTCATTGGGTAGAAAACCTTTCAAAATTCTTTATTTTGTCTTAATAATGGAGCAGTCCTTAATTATCCTTAATAATGGAGCAGTGGTCAGGTTTTAGGCCCTGGCTGCATGTGAAGTTGCATTGAGGGCTTTGGTCCATGCCCAGTTATGAGTCTAACGTACAGAACGTACAGATCACCATGGAATGCCAAGACACTGAGAAACTTTATTATCATCTATTATTACAGCTTTATTACAATGTAAGGTAAGTCACATAATTCATACCCCATTTTGAGTAGTGCCCTTATTGTTTAACCTGAAACAGTCAAAACAGTTATATTATTTCCTGAAACAGTAAGCAATCTAATAATGAATTGCTGATTCACTGGTTGATCCATTACAACAATAAAGTATATAAACATTAAATAACTGCAATTAAATATATCACATACTGCACTGCAGTAGTTGTAGTGACAAAGTGGAGCATTTACAAAGCTTAAGACACAACCACACAGTGAGGACCAGCTCTGAGAGACTTCTTTAGAAGGTGCTTGGATAAACATTGCTGTGTCTTTAAAGAAGTCAGTAGAACTCTGAATCTTATTGTTGGGCTGCACTTCTAACTGCTTGGTTGGACATGTGGAGAACCCTGCTGTAGTTACCAAACACCCCTTTTTTTAAGCACACCAGAGTCTTTTTGGCTGTCACTGCACTTACTGGCAAAAGTAGTGTTAGTAGCACTGTCCTTCCACCCAGGATGGAGGAGTGTTTTAAACACTCCTTTAGCTCTTTTCCTGAAATGTTTCCCCACAACCACGTACAGGAAAGGGTTAATAGAGCTGTTAGCATAAGCAAGGTAGGTGGAGACCTGCTCACTGATGTCTAAAATGTGCACAAACAGACACCCTGGTATTATCTGAAAATAATCCAGAGTGTCCAAGATGCGCACAACCTGGAAAGGTGTCCAGCAGATGAGGAATACAGCCAGCACAGTCAGCACCAGGTGAGCGGACCTCCTCTCCACCCCTACTCCCTGCATTGATCCCACACAGCTGTCTCTAAGGACTCTTACCATTTGGTGGGTGCAGAGTGCAATTATGGACAGGGGAATCACAAAGCCAAGCACATTGGTGGTTAGGTTCCTCTGGATCCTCCAGCTGGGATGAGGATAAACTAAGTAGCATGCCTCCATGTCTAGTTCTGGAATGTAGTTGACAACTCGGAAGAGCAGGGATGGAATACTTAGCAGGACACCCACTGCCCAGATGCCAAGGCAGACTTGTTTGGCCCAGGCTGGCTGTCGAAGTCGGCTGGCACTTAGGGGTCTCACCAGGGCCAAGTAGCGATCCATGCTTACCAGGACCAAGAAGAGTATACTGCAGAAGTAGTTCATATAGATGGCCATATTGACCACTTTGCAAAGCACCTGGCCAAAGTTCCACTGGTAGTCCTGAGCAATGGTGACTGCCCAAAATGGCAGACAGAGCACCATGACCAGGTCAGCCATAGCCAGGTTGCCCAGATAGATGTCAGCCACAGTGCAGGGCTTCTTCTGTAGGCAGAAGACACAGAGAACGAGGCCGTTTCCTAGCACTCCAATAATGCTGATGAGGACGAGGCATCCAGGCTGGAGGGAGACGAGCCAGGCCCAGCCTTCTGTATAATTGCAGTTATCCATGATCAGCTCTGATTCCACAACAGGAACCAGGACTGCAGAAGAGTTTAACTCCATTAAGACCTAAAAAAATAAACAAAATAATAACAAACTCTCATTTATTTGAATACATTATAGATCTTCAACAAGAATTTAAGCAAAATGTTTATTCATGTCCAAATATGTCTGAAATTCATGAAGTTAAATCTGATAATGATTTAAGTTGATATATAACAATATATACCTTTAACTATAAATAGAACACTGCTTCAGCAGAAAGCATATGGCTCCTGCTCAAGCATGGGGTAGTGATATGATGATTAGTATTTATATTATTACTATTAATTAATATTCATGATTAATATTATTTATCTTCAGTTTTAAAAAACAGATTCAAATTATACCTTAACCTTTTTTTACGTCAAATCACGTGTCAAATTTTGGTTCTCCTGTATTGTCTTGGTAATCTTTTTCTGATCTAACTCTTTAGGCTTAACATATTCACTGAACATCAAGAAATTAATATAAAACTGCAATACGGTGGTACTATAAAACTGTAACTTGGGAAAACCACTCTAAAATACTATAAGTCTGTAAAACATTAAATAGGGCTATACAACTGCATAGATAATGAAATAGAACTTCAGCAACCAGCTGTTCTGACGTACCTTATATCACACAGTAGCAAATCCAAATTCCAGATCCAAAGATGAAAGGAAATTCACTTCAGATGGGATGTCTGACTGTTCCTGTTCTCACTGAAGAATTCTCAGAGCTGCCAGACCCTCTTATAAGTGCATTACGAGTTTGTCGTCATAAGGAGCTTGGATCTGCTCTTGCTTTCCATCAGTCGTGCTCTAGCCCACAGTGCAGTATGACTAATACTGTAAAGATTGAGAAAAGTGTTATGCTACCTCACTGACATACTATCTCTAAATGCTACCACCTAAATGTAATTCAGGATGTTACGAATTCGAGCACTGACAATCTTGCAGGGATCTAATAGAAATATTTACAGCATTTACAACTCCTCAATATGAAGAATTTCACTTTATTACAGTACTTTATTATTTCTATTGCTATAGAGATCAGGACTGGATTTCCCAAAAGCATTGTAAAGATACATTTTAAATGACGAAACACTCACTCCCATTTAAGATTGTCTTAACACTCTGATGATTTTTGAAAAACAGAACCCAGTTTTCATTTCAATTTGTATTTCATTTTAATATGTATTTCAGGTTTGTTTCACCCTTATAGATGTATGGTTATCATGTTCAACACCCACAACATTAGCCACCAACTAAAAATCTACTTTTAATTTTAAAGCTGCATTTATTAAGTTTTATTCAGGATTTAGGATCCAGTTTAGGATCTAATGTGTTAGATTAGAGACAGGTCTTACTAAACTTGCACTAAATCCCACGCCAAATGTCAATAGGACTGTGTTATTCATCATCCAATTTAAGGAGTAGAGTAGGGGCCATATTCACATATCCCCCAAGGACATTTAGTACTCCTAAATGGCCAAAATGTTAGAAATGTCTTATGATTTAATGTTTCACACTGTATTAATAACTGTCACCTTATGTGTACTGGATTTTTAACTGACATTGCTCTGCATTTTGCAGTTTTTTCCTGGTGGTTTTTCTATGGATTATAATTTATAAACTCAATGAGCACAGCTGTGAGTTTTCACCTCATACTTCTCTGGTTTCTCAATGTGCCTGACACGTTGGAGCTTGATCACAATTTCTCCCACACATGCTTGGACTGTGTGGAGCAATATCATCCATCTGCCTTCTGGAGGAAATCCTGAAAAGAATGCAGAATGCAAATATCTATCCACAATTTAAAGTGATTCTACTTTAGTATTCATTTAGTTTTAAATATGCATTATAGGAAGTTTAGCAGTTTTAATAGGAACTACCTGTTTCGCTTAGACAAGCACATAATATGCCTCCTGTAGTGTCTCTCAGCTGAAGCATGGAAACCAGGTCATATGACACATTATGGGCACTTTAAAGGCATACAGTGTCATAACTGAAGAAGTTACCATCGGCTTGTGCACTAAACAGGATTTTTGTGAAGTACTTTTCCAACCAAATGTTAACAAAAGAAGAGTGTAGCTATTTTATGTGAAATTATTCTGAGAGAAACCCAAGAGGGTAGCAATGCATTCTGTGGGGTGGAACATTCTCCCCATTACATCCTGTGTGAGGCAGACAACACAAAGATCTTTCCTCTCAGCTCAAGTCATTACAACAACAATCTTCTTTTTACTTTTATTTTTTTTTTATTGTATGCATATAAAGGAAATCAAAGATAGTTTTGATAGATAACAACACCTGATTACTTAATAGTTACAATACAGAAAAAAAAACATTCCAGATGAATTGTTTCAGAAACCAACCACTGTCTTCAAAACAACTGTCTGCTGTAAAGAGAGGGTATAATATTGTGTGATTGTCACATTATTTGTAATGTTGTGGTTTCTTCCTCTTCCTCGTCCTCTTCGCCTCTATGCTTTTCCAAGTCACTGTTTAATGTTTGCTTACTTTTTGCCCAAGTGATGTATGTTTGGCCCATTGGTAAAATTATTTTTGATTGTTTCTGATGTGGTTCTACAAATTATATCGTTATGCTTACACTTAAATCTAAGGTTTCCAGCTGAGTGTGTGTAGAGTTTTGCAAAACGAGTGCACTGCATTTGCAATCTGTGTGGATACTAAGAGATTGTGTTTTTGTTTGTGGGGAAAGTGTACATTACTCTGAGGTGTTAGCATGAGAAACTGAATTCTTGGTCTCTTCATTCAATCACAATATGCACTTGATTGGGAGAAAACTAACATTGAGTAAGTAGTGAGATGCCAGGTCAATAAATGGTTTGTATTTATGATATTGGTATTTGTTCAGTTTATAAATGTTTTATTAGGGACTGGATCTTTTCACACTCTCTTTGGAAGCTTTCCAGTATGTTGATAATTGGGATCCCAGCAGTCGCCTCATGCTTTTGTCTTTCTTTCATTCTCAGCAAGATTATACTATTCAAAGGAGGCTTTAAGGAGTTTTAAAATTGCATGTCTGGCTTTGTCCTTTTGCCTACAGAGGTTCTGTTTGCACTCTGAGGGCTAGAAAACATAAATTCTGTTATCTATTTGCTTGCATGTAGCATATGATAAGGTAGGAACACAATATATCTCTGTGTCACAAATAAATGTTCTGTTATGGTGTTATAGTCCAAATCACACAGCAATATCTAACCAGGGTAGAGACACAAATCACGGTTGATCTTGTTTCAGCGTATTATTTTTTTGGCTCCAAATGCTGAAAACAATTTTGAAGTCTGTAATGTAAAATTACTGACAAATTTGTAAAAGTACTATTTTTTACATTTTGAATACAAACATCCATATGCTGCCATATGGACTGAACCCTATTTGGTGGCTCAGTCTTGAAATAAATTATTATATGCCAAATATGTGCTCTTATGAAACAGAAGGGTTCCTGTGTGGCAGTACAGAGATTTATCTCCCTTTGCCCCCCAGTGCAGCTTTACAGATTCATTGCCCACAGCACTTGAAGCTACCTCAAAACAATAACCAACATGTGTGACCCTTGCAGATAATACAATAATATTATTCTGTTTTATCTCTGATGAAAATGATAAAACAGAGGCTTTAGAGTGGACATGTCCTTTTCAGTTTCTTGCTTTTGTATAAATGGGTTCCAGTTCCATGCACACTATCTAGATCCCTGCAGATGCTATGGGTAACTTAGTTTAAATTAGCCTGCAAGAACTCTTCCCTCCGGTCTTCGGGGCAGCACATGGACATAGGATTACATCAGGAAACAAAAACAGGAAATGTGGTTTGTGGAACAACCTCACAATGAAGCAATTAGTCTGATATTAATCTGTAAGTCGCTCTGGATAAGAACATCTGCCAAATGCCATAAATGTAAATATGATTCAGAAAAATGGAACTGTGAGATTCTGACTATGAAATATTCAGGAAGATTTATGGATGAAATGAATAATAATAATAATAATAATAATAATAATAATAATAATAATATTTCATGGCATCTATGTTGGTTCCAGTACAGCCAGCACAAAGATTATTAAGCTTAAGTTCAGTTTCAGGGACTCAAGGAGTGTTTGGTAGTTCATGAGCTAGTTCACACGTGGGGTTCAATGAGGGAAAACTGCAGTGTGGGTTATAATGTCCAAATCTTTCAAATACTTTTACTTTTATTACTAATACTGCTACTACAAGGAAGTCCAAGGAAAATGTAAAAGGACTTCCCACCCTGCTGGTCCCTATGGTAACAGGTACTGACATCAAAGAGAAAACACAGCACCTTGGAGTCAGGTAGTCATTTTTCCAGATGTGATGTTTGACAGGGTGCCTAGGTTAGGTCACTAGGGTGTTGTTTGCAATATCTCTAATGGCCTGTGTAATATGCCCGTAAGCCACTGTTTTAAATAAGTAGAAGTACCTTCTGCATTATGCCAAATAAGTGGATCCAACAGCTGTGAACTAAAAAAGATTACTTTAGGGGATGGATTAACTTCTTCACTGATGGTCTCCAGCCATAATATTTTCCATGTACTAAGAGTTAAAGAAATGTACCATTGTGTTAAGATTAGTCTCCTGTAATGCTGCATTCTCTGGTCTGGAGCCATTGGAATGAATCAGGCAGCTATTAAAGCAGTCAGTTAGCTGTCATGAAAGAGTCTAAAAGTAGTGAATTTCTGGTTCCTGTAATGTGTCGTGAACAAACAGATGCTTGCGAAATCGCTTTAACAGTTTTAATATCTGACGTACCAAACAGGGTAGATGCCAGGAAGAAGCAATAAGCAGAAGGGGTGTCTGAGCCATATTAATAAACACTTTCCAAAATACATAAACTAACAGAACAAAAAGAGTACGCAAGCAAGCAAATCCAGAGCGACAATCCAAAACCAGAATATAAACACTTGGTAAGCAATAGATAAACAGTGGCATTATTTCACATTGACTAAGTGGAACAGGAGTCTTTATAAGATGAAAAAATGAGTAAAAGTTGAGTAACATATTGACTAATATTCCGGGGAGGATGATCTGCTGATGTGATTAAAGATTTCCTGGTAATTGTTGGATGTAGAGTCAGTTCTGATGCTTTCTTTGTAGTGGAGAACTATGTTACAGGTCCATGAAGCAGTGAATCAATTATCTTACTTAAATAGAAAGACTACACTTTTTAGAGTCTTAGCTTTGGGAATAAAGATTATTATTCAGAATGCATCCTGAACATTACATATCTTAAATCAACATGAATTGCAACTCAATCATGAATCCATTAGCATTTCTCTACAAAAATTTCATTATAGATTTGATGCATACTATATGCAGAGCACATGTAAAGTGAGGAACTCTGTGTTTTTTGGAAATGAATTCATATATATTGTAACATCATCCCAAATTCTATTTGCCTTAGAAGCATAATCTATTAGATTAAAATGCCTTTATTAATATATATATATATATATATATATATATATATATATATATATATATATATATATATATATATATAAAATTGAAATTGTTGTGAAGTACACAAAGACAGAGGTCATTCATCAGCTGTGCAAGCAAATTATATATGTAACGAATGCCTGAGTGCCGCAGGGCATGGAGCAGGAGACACAGACTCCCTCGACATTGTGAAACATTTAATAACACAATATGTAACAGACAACGGTGGCACTCACACATGACATTAACAGAGAAAATAAACACACTTAACCCTAACAACAATGATTGTAACATGAACACAGTCTAGACAAACATGGATACTAACATAAGCTTCGACTAACAAACAAACAATGACCAACAGTGAGGGACGCACTGACAGGGGTTTAAATAGACTAACAAACACTAATGATTAACCCCGTACAGGTGCATGCCCTCATGGGGGTGTGGCCACAAACAAGCATGAAACCCCTGCACGCAGCAGGCCGTACCACGTGACTGGTGGGGGGGAGTGTCCCATGGCAATATATAATAAAGTGTAATATATATATATATATATATATATATATATATATATATATATATATATATATATAAAATCTAAATTGTTGTGAAGTACACAAAGACAGAGGTCATTCATCAGCTGTGCAAGCAAAGTATAAAGTGTAAAGTGTAATATATATATAAATTCCCCTGATGAAGTTCTGAGCTAGTCAATAGCAGGGCTCTCTACCACCCCTGGGCCACAGACCAGACCTGGGACACACTGGTGCCTGGAGCAAAAAATGGCCCAGCTATCAAGATGACCTGGTCCCTTCCCTCTAATGATCATAAACTGATGTATGGCAAGGTGAAAAGCTCTTACCATCCTGGTATAGTAAGGAAGACCATAAATTCCATTAGACTCAAATTCCTAACAGGGCCAGTTACTTTGCTCATCCCATATATTCACAAAGTAGCCACTTAATCTACTTTGATGTCAGATAATCAACCAATAATGTATAGTGATTTTAGTATAATTTCCAAATTGTGATGTATGCTCCTGTTGTTTTATAAATGCCTGTTGTTACATTATTCTGTTCATTACTTGTCCTTCATTAATTTGTATTATTCACTCATATTACCTCATCTGTATGTTGCTTAATTGTAAACAAATTGTTACTCACTGCTAGTTGTGTTTATCAGAAATCCTATATGAACCAATTAGACAATATATTAAAGTTAGTAGTTTGTAACATCTAGAAACCAGGAAAGTAATTAAACTGATTATCTAAATGCTCTACCCTCATTCTAAGACCAGGAGGTAGAAATGGGTAGGAACATGTGATTTTTAAAATTATTATTATTATTATTATTCCTTTATTGCTTTATTTCTTTATTTTCTTTATAATTGATTTGTGGTGGATCCTATGTATTCCTGTGTTCCTATGTCTCTGACTGACTGATGCGCCCCGGACCCGCCGCCACTGACTGCTGCAGCTGCGCTCCCAGGCCCGCCGCCGCTGATTGTCGCAGCCGTGCCCCCAGACCCACCGCTGACTGCTGCGCCCCCAGATCCACTGCTGGTCACCGCGGCCATGCCCGCGAACCCACCGCTGACTGCTGCGCCCCCAGACCTGCTGCAGAACGTCGCAGCAGCACCTCCAGACGAGCCTAGTCCTGCTTCTGGTGCTACGGACACCTCATGGCTTGTTCCTCCTCCTGGAGTGAAAGTAGCCAGGCCAGTTCCTGTGCCTCATGTTGGTCCTAGCACCATGGTTAATTCTCATGACTCTTCTGTCCCCAAAAAGGCTGCTACAGGTGTGCTCCCTGAGACAATTGGGACTCCTTCGGTCACACACGACCAGTGACTCCTCTGAACTAATGAACTAGCCACTCCTGGTCATTAATAGAATTTTAGTCACTGATTGTGGTGCATGTTTTCTTGTTTCGGCTTATTCAACAAACTTACCTTGATTATTATGTCTGTGAGCCCAAGTGATATTATGTTTGGTAGACGAGAAATAATCACATATCGAATTGGCGACTTTCATGAGTTGAGACAGAATTATTAGTTATTAATACATTTATTAAGCATAATCAATTTTCCCCTGTTAATCAGGGTGGTACCTCAATTAAATTTAATAATTGTAATAACTGACAATTAATAACTGACAATTCATTAAATTCATACTAAATATGCTATAATATATATTTCCCTCAAGCAGGCTGGATTCAAAGTAAACATTTTGTATGGAGATTAAGAGGGTGGAGGAGAGAAATGAGAAATTGTGATTCTCCAGACTGGATGTACCTGTTAGAGTAAAAATGGGCTGCAATGCAGGGTTGGCTGAATGTGTTGGGAGGGCAGTACAAGACATCCTGAGGTTCTTAGATTCCAAAAGAAGTCTTTTCACATTGGCACCCACTGAATGGCACAGAGGGCACAATAAAACAGTACCTGTAAAATAATCTACTGCACGTGCCGAAGTAATATACAACCCCAAGTCTGCAGCTCTCAGGTTAGTCCCCACATCAGCAGTGCCTGCCACAGGAATCACCTGCTTTTTGCTCACTGTAAAAATTGTTTTTATTTAAATTGGATTGTGGTTTCAGAATTTTTCCAGTGCTGTGACTGATGAATTTCAAGTTATCTATATATAAAAATTAATTGTTGATTTGACTATTGATAGGATAAACAGCTGAAAATAATAGGCCAATGATTGCTTAAAAAATCAAATTGCTGACACTTCTGTTACTATATACATGGAGTTATTGCCACTCATGAAAAATCAAGCAGGAGAGAGTAGTAAAATCATGAAAAAATCCATGTACTCATGTTTGATTTGTATACATGAGAAGTCCTAAGGCATCTGGTCTAAAGTCAAAGTTCCGCTTCATTTGTGGACAGCTAAAAAATATTTTCTGCATCAGTATCTGTTTGACATTTTATACCAATAAGCCTAACACAGCCTAATTTGAACTACATGCTATGTCAGCCTATTTGCTTAACTGGGCTTTGTTTTGGATGTCTAAAGATATAGGTTACATGGGAATGGTAAACACAGTTATTGTATAAGAGTGTTTGTGGGGAAATTTCATAGGCAATGAAAACAAAAAATCAGAGAATGGAAAAAAAATCAAATGTAATGTGTAATGTGTAATGTTTGTGCACCCACAGAAGAGGATCCAATTGCTAGAGGTGTTATATTAGCAAACAAGCTAATTCTTAGCATCAGACAGGTAAGCGTAGTCGGGTCGGTCCGGGGTCGAAACACGGGGTAGTGTCCAGGAGGTGTCCAAGGGTCAGGCAGGAGACAAGGTCTAGGAAGCAGGCAGGAGTCAATAACCGGGAAAACACACAGGATAAGGAAATGCTTAGTATGCCAAATAGGTTAAACAATACTTCACGACGTGTACACGGGGAAGGGAAGCTTATAAACGGTGTTGGTAATGAGGGGAATGGGAATCAGATGTGTGCTATAATTCTGGTGAGTCGGATTGGAGGGGTGAGCGTGGCTGTGGGTTGTTCCTGGGGTTTGTAACAAATGGGAAGCATTCAGATATTATTATTATTTGCATGTATATAGGACCTTTCTCAAACTCAAGGTCGCTTTACAAATATCTAATACTAATATTATCTAATATTTAATACTCACACACCTGATGAGAAGCAGCAGCCAATTTGCACACGTCGTACTCTCAATCAGAAACCACAGCCCCCTTGGGGGACTGCACTGGGTGCAGGGGAAGAGGTTAAGATCAGGACAGAGCACCAACCATCACTGGACATACATGCACAAATTATATATATATATACACACACACACACACGACAATTTAGAGTATCCAATTAAGCAAACCTACATGTTTTTGGAGGAAACCAGACACCACAGAGGAAACCCATGCAGACGCAGGGAAAACTTGGAAACTCCACCCAGATAGGGACTTGAACCCAAGACCCTAGTGCTGAGAGGCAAACATGCTAATCACCAGGATAGGAAAAGTAGCTAAAAATGAAATATTTTTTTCAGCTGTGTCTGTAATATTACACAAAGAGGAAAATAAAGTAGAACTATGACTAAAGACCACACTGTTCTTTTCTGTAGTTTTGGGTTAATTTTAATGAAAAAGCAGCAATTAAAACTTTGTTATAACAAACCCAAATGACATCAGTAATCAGTTCTACAACAGTACAAATTAAATCTCTGCCAAGCTTGTGAGTTCAAGCCTCATCTGAACCAGGAATTTTAAGATCCTCTTCTGTGAAAACACTTCGTCATTTTACATTTTGAATATGAAATGGGAACCTGCCTGTTTAGTATGATAATTGGCACATTATCCACCATCTTAATGGTGTGTTCAAACAGTTGTTGAAACCTCATATATTTCCTAATTTATTGCTTGGAAGTTTGTACAACTGACAAAATCAGAAATACCGGAGGATAAATGGTGGTAAATCTGACTTTATCTCAGTTTGTGAGTTGTGGCATATTAGCAGAGAGTAGGTTACATTCTGATATTATGTCAACAGAATGGGCCAAGCTGGCGAACCAAGTTGCTGGTAAACATATTTATGAAGTTATCCAGCTATGACTTCAGTTTCTGTGTCTTAATGTGTGTAATGTTATAAATGTAGTAGTTGCCAATGACCATGCAAACAACTAGGTTAGTTATTCTAATTTATTTTAGTTGCCAAGGGCCATTTGACAGCATAAGTCAGTGATTGCAGTCATGGTTGTCTTTCATCTTGGTGCAAGAGAAGGCTGATCACTTGGGCTTCATAAGACCAGTTCCTGTCCTCTGCACTGGCATCTGTGGCCATCATGAATAATGTTCACACTAATGTCCATGAATAATGTCCCTCTCAACAGAAGGGCTGGGTTGCTACAGTAACTGGCAGACCCACCAGAATCATGTCACAAATGGCACAGAGACTACACTGCTATAAAAAGTGAGGGCCAGAGTGTTATTGACAGCCGATTAACCTCTGACCTATAATACACTGATGCAAATTGCCATTTATGTGATTATCACAGACCTGCACTAGCCTTCATCAGCACAGTAACTGTGGATGCTAATAGACAGTAGCTTCTCAAAAGCAAAGAAAACAATGAGATGGCTGAGTCTCTAAAAGTTTAGCTCATTGGTGTACTACAGGTGAATATGTTTTATATCTACCAGTTTAACTCGTTACTGTACTACAGATGAATATGTTTTTTATCTAATATTCCCCATAGCTGGGAACATGCTGAGAGTTCAGCAGACAGATAATTAGCAGGAAGATAATAAATATAGTGAGTTTAAAAAGATAACCACAACCATAAAATAAAAGTTATATGTACTGTTATATGTAATATGTTTCACACAAATACAAAAGCGAAGATTGGCCTGAAGATTTATCAAGTATTAAAATTGACCAATCAGGATTGTCCAATCAGCAGTACAAACCTTCTTGGTGGTAGAGAGAAAGAAAGCCTTCATTACCAAACCAGAAGAATTATAACAAGAATAAGAACTTTAACTATAACATAACTATCAAAACAATGTCTGAAAACATTGTTTTGTTTAGAATTTGATGACCTTGAATTGAGATGGTAACTACAGAAACCTCTAACAGCATTTTGTGTCCTCTATACATTTAAAGCTTCAAAACTGCATACACGCTTACTAAAGGCAAAATTACATACAAACTATTCAGAAATACCAAACTAGGTACTGTCCACACAGTAGAACGTAGGCATACCTGTTCTTCTAAATGCATTACATTGTACTCTGTCATTTATCAATTTACAGAAAGCAAACAGAAAGAACAAGTCAAAAATACTTTCAAACCTCAATGTTAATTTGAATATAAAAATTAATGAAAATTACACTTTATGCCTATGTATGCTACATGTAAGACCTCACACCCTGTTCTAAGGATTGGGCTTAGAGACCTATAAACAGGATGTTGTCTCTCAGTTCATCTCTCAGTTCATCTCTAGACTCAGTTCTGTTTAGAATGTGAAGGCGTAGACCACACCCACCACCACAATATTGCCGATGGTGGCAGTGATGGCGATCCACAGCCAGATGGCATCGCAGGACATAGGCTGGTGCTCCTCCTGTTGGTGGTGAGCTGCCATGGCTGCGGTGTGAACACTGACTGAGGAGTTGAAGAGCGAGTGATCCGTGCTGTAATCATCATTGGGGGAAGAGTCCATAAAGGCCCCAGTCATCACTGGGATCTGCAGCAAAAGGGGAGGAGAGGATGCAACCAGAGGGGGAAATATGAGTTTAAGGGATGCATCATGCTCAAGATAGAGCTTCTATTCTTGCTGCTGAGCCTCTAACTTTGAAGTCCATTTCATGTATGTCTTGTACATGCTTGTGGTTGCATGCATTTGAAAGTGTTCTAAACTGACCACACATCCTTAAACAATGTTCCATATCTTATATATCATTTGCATAATTAACAACAATAGCAAGTCAAGAACATTGTATTTTGATGTCAAGGTACTAAACATTGAGAATGTTCACATCATGAGGGTTTTTCAAAATCCCCTCCCAGGGGTAATAGTATGTTTCATGGGAGGAGTAATGTGTCTTCTGGGGCACTAGAGGGTCTGATGGTGGAAGTATTGAATCTGAAAGAGGTGTAATAGGTGGGATGGGGGCAGAGGAGCACTGACAAATGCCCTAAAAAGGAGCAGCACAGTCAGCTGAAGCCCAGAGCAACATCAAGATAAAAATATCCCACAATTCTCTTTTTCAACCTTTATATTCTTACACACATACACACACAGTTCCTGTGATTTGTGTACCTTCCTGATACACACGTGCATGGCAACCAGTGACTATGGCAGAGGACAGGGAGTTTTAATACTAGCATACAGCTGGGTGTGAACTCTCATCAGGAGCTAAAATATACATGGACATCTAAACAACAGACAACATACATATGAAATTTAGACTGGTTTTCCTATCTAATAATACATGTATACTTGCAAATCAGTATTAATGTTTTTTATTGTCTTTGCTTTTTCAGACCAAATTTTGTCCCATGCAGTATTTCTTGCCTGTATAAAACTTTGTCACACACAGCTCTTTATCAGGCATGGTTCTCTGTAACACACTACTTTCTGTAACATACTGCTCTCTATCACACACTACTCTAACACTGTCAATAACCTCAAGAGAACAGGAGCAACCAGCATAAAAAATCCAGATTTATCTTAAGACCAAATAAGATAAAGCTGTGTCTGTCTGTCTGTCTGTCTGTCTGTCTGTCTGTCTGTCTGTCTGTCTCTCTCTGTGTGTGTGTGTGTGTGTGTGTGTGTGTGTGTGTGTGTGTGTGTGTGTGTGTGTGTGTGTGTGTGAGACCGAGAATCTCCTAGGACTGAAAAGATCATGTGCAAGTAAAACCTGGGTGAACTGAAGTAACATTTAAGGCTTCAGGACATAGCAGACATCACTGATTCACTTAGCTCAGACCCAAACTGTGATAAAAATACAAGCTAACCCCCCTTCCCCCCCCAAAAAAAAACAAAAAAAAAACAAAACAAAAAAACAACCTCATATAGTCAGTAGATAAACCTTAGCAGCTCACTATACACAAGTATTTTCTGCCTCACATTAACATACTTTATAAACATATCCTATTACTTAGCTCATGGGGCAGCTATGTTTTGTGCTTGCACACATGGTGTCCTGTATGCATTGTGTCTACTGATTGGATTCACATTAATTATCAGTGACAGAGCATGTTTGGAGGGAACGAATGAGAAGTGAGACAGGCAGTGGAAACTTTCCTCCAGGCATCAGACATGGATCATTATTGAAAGCAGAGATGCAGATAATGGAGTTGTGTTTTGTGTGTACATTCTTTGAGAAACAGAATAATGAAAGTAATGAACTTTAAATAGCTATCTTGCGGAATACTGCACTCTGTCTTAGTCTGTCTTAGTGTAGTGTTTTAAATCAGCATTGACCCAACCCCTCTGCCATAAAGCCTCACTCGAAAAATGTTAGTCTACATGCAGCTACTCTGGTCTTTGTTGTTTTTCCTTTGAGCCAGGTTTCACTGCAGAAACAGCACAATGGAGCACTGGCACATCTTATTTTCTCCAGTAAACAATATTTATTCTATAGTTTCCTTCTCTGTTTTTAGAATGAAAAAATCATTACAAAATTATATCCTTGAAAGTCTGAATGACTAAACTGAATAAGTAAGAGTTTGAGTTACTTAATAGGATCCTGTGACAGACCAGACTATTACTACTACTCACTCAATCTGCAGTGAAACACCCTAACTGTACAAAAAATATACCGAAAAAAACGTAATCACAAAATCACTGCAAAGCAGTACAAAAATCATTGACTAAACTGACTAAATATTGTTAATTGTATTTTAAAAAGTTAGTTAAGACTTGTCATTCATATGGGACTGAAATTTTAAAGTTGTTTGCATTTTTCATGTGAACAGGGAATGTTCTCAAAACCTTCTTTAATATTATCTGAAGGTTTTCTCAAAGTTATTGGGAAACATTCTGAACATAATGTTAATGGAATGTCCTTATAACCTTTTATATATGTGATACAATTTCTCAGGTCATTAAACAGAGAGGGACTAAAAATTGTAGTGTAATACACAAGGCACACAGTTTATAAAGCTGGTCAATCAACTTTCCTGAAACATTTGAACTGTAATGTTTTTAAATGTTTTGTAGGGATTTTGTTACTGTATTTACTTAGCTCTACCACACTTACGTACAAACAGTGCTGGGAACAAATATTGGTGAATTTATGTAAACCGTAATAAATGTCTTTACTGTCATAATGCTGAGTGTCATGTGCCTCTTGATCTTATCAATCATTCACTCTAGTTAGAATTTATGTGTTGACATTACATAATACTGCCTAAAAAGCTGAACTTTGCATGAATTCAAGATAACACAGGGTTTATTAGCATAATACAAGCCAATGTTACATATTAAAATTGATTAATATGGTAATTAGGCTATATTAATAATACTTTAAATATCAGAAATACAGTATAGAAAATGCTACATGAATATTACCTGGAAACAGAAAGGGAAGAAAGAAAAAAGGGACATAAAAATGAGGGATTTGTATTTACTTTTGTAGCATCTAGCAGACATTCTTATCCAGAGTGACTGAAAAAAGCATCCGAGATGCTACTCTACAACTCAGTCCACCAAGGGACTCATACCTGGAAAGACACTTATTTATGGTCCTGAATAACAATTGACTATTTATGATAGAGTGGGGCCAAAGTGACCATTGTGACTGGATAAATGTTATCTCTGTGAGAGACCACCAATGTGCATAACAGTAGGGTTACAGGAGAACATAACTTCATAGATCAGAGTTTGGCCTAAAGTTTTTAGAACACTGTGATAAGAAAAATATGTTCTACGATTGTTAAATAAACTAAACACAATGAAAATTTCCAGAACATTTGACCCATAGGATTCAGAAAATATTTTGTAGAACTGTCACAGTTGCCCCTCCTCTGGTGTCATGGTTCTCACGGCGACACCTGCCATGTGTCCTTTGTTTTGGTTCTGTTCCTGTTCCACCCCTTGCTTTGTTTTTTCCCACCTTGGATTGGTTTCACATTTGTCTAGTTAGTATCCATTAATCTGTGTATAACTACCCCTTGTTTCCATGTCTCAGTATGGGTCTTTAATCGTCTCATGTTGTTATGTGTGGGTTTCAGGTTAATTACCTTTTGCTGTTTTACCTTATTTTTGTGTCGTTGGATTTTCCTTTTGTATTCCCATCCAGCTTGTATTTTGTTTAGTGTTATTGAATTTCGTGTCTGTTGTTTCTGCCAGTTGCATTTCTGCCAGTTTCCATATTAAATATACTTCAACTACACACTTGTCTCCTGCTTTGCCAGCTACTTTGTTACAAGGATATTCTCATAACCAGTAAAAAAAAATGTTCAAGGACCATTAAGAAAACTGGTCATTATTAATGTTTCCAGAACATTTGGCTGACATTTTTATCCAAAGTAACTTATATTTAAATATTTTATCAGAATAACAGTATGTGCACTCCCTGGAAAATGAACCCATTGGTTTTGTTAGCAGCTTACTTTAAGTGCTTTACCAGATAAGCAATATTGTTATAACCATGGAAAAATGTTCCAAGAAAAAACTAATGAAAAAACTGGTTATTATGAACATTCTTACCTGTAATGCTCTAAGAATGTTTTACAGAATGTTCTGATAATTAAGATAAAACATTCCCTAATCATTGGGAAAACTGCACACAACAAACAGTTATATAATAGAAGTGATTTGTTTGCAGGAAACAAATCACGTTGACATTTATTGGCCTCCACAGAACATCCACAATGGCCAGCACCTCCACAAAGCCCAGAACACCATGCTGTACAGTACCTCCACACAGCCTGGAACATCCACAATGTCCTGCGCATCCACATTGCTCAGCACATCCACCAAGCACCCCTGCCTCTTACTGCACTCTGGCTAGCTGGATTCTTACATGGTGCCTCATTCTGCAGCCAATCACTATCAGCCCACATCATGAAGCCACACAACAAAATCTTTGCATTCAGGACAAATACTTGCACACATATCCTCCCCTCCCCTCTGTGTCCTATAAGCCATAAAATCTTATTCATTTTGCAGTTCAGCATTGTGTAATGTTTATAGCTGAATTGAACCATTTTATAAGATGTAGCATGTCCTCTTTTCGACAAGGACATGCTACTTTACAATCTTTTGGTTTGAAATAAAGTATGTATTTTTGGTCCAACCAATCTTTGCTGTATATGTATTAACACATTCAGTATAATCAATACATTACTGAATGCATAAAATATTGTAAATCAAATAGACTTAACCGCAGAATCAAAAATTGTATTGAGCCTAAAAATGTGTTTATCATTACGCATCCTACCACACACACACACACACACACACACACACACACACACACACACATAATTATATGCTTTTTCATATTTTAACTTCCAATTTGAGAAAAAAAACAATTAACATTGTATCATGTGGCACAGTTTTTTTTTTTCCTTTCTATTTGTTGCACTGTCAGGGGAAAGCAGTGCTATCTGTTTGGCACTTGGTTCAGTGCAGATCTGAAAGCAGGCTTGGGGCAGTGGTGGCTCAGTGGTTAAGGTACTTGACTTGTAATTGGTTAAGGCACTTGACTTATAATTAGAAAGTTGCTGGTTTAAGCCCCACCACTGCCAAGTTGCTACTGTTGGGAACCTGAGCAAGGCCCTGACCCCTCAATTGCTCAAGTTGTACTCAGTCATAATTGTAAGTTGCTTTGGATAAAAGCATCAGCTAAACGCAAGCCTCAATAGAAATCTGAAGGCAAAGAGCTCTTGAGGGCCCCTGTTCACCCATATTGTTCATACTGTGACAAAAAGCTCCTTTCCATTCCACTCCATAGGCTCCCTGAACATCCTGTGGAACTTTCTGGGTAATCAATCAGTCACCTCAGCTTTTGTTCATGACCATAAGCATTTGAAGCCAACAAACCCTACAGGGCATAATTTCAGAAAACATTATTCTCTCTGACAATGCTCAGACAGACACACACACACACACACACACACACACACACACAAATGATTGTAATGATTTCAAATTCAGTATAAAAAAGTAATATAAATGTCATTAACAATTAAAATTTGTATTATTTGTATTATTGATACCCTCTTTGAACTACTCTGATCATTCCCCTCTACCTGGTTCTCCTCTCATATGCTGTAAAATGTTTTATATGTAGCAGTTCAGATTTTTGCATTCTGCACAGCTCATTTGCACTTTTTTAAAAGTTTAAAAAGACAACTTGCTTTCCAATTTTTGTTCTGAAATAAAAGTTTTTGTCATGCCTTCCACTCGGACTCAGTTCAATACAACCTACAATGCCCACAAGCCACTAGTTTGTTACAGATCACCTGATTATTGAACTCACCTGTGTCATTATCCCTCATGTGTTCTACTATATACGTTCTGTTCATTCACTGAGAAGTCTTATCTGTTTGCCTTATGATTCTGAGCATTTGTATTCTTTGTATGTTCTTCTGGCTATCGTACTCTTATGCCTGTTTTCGGATTTATTCTTATGCCTGCTCCTTGTTGGATTTGTCTGCTCATCACCTGTTTGCTGGATATTACCTCTGCTTGTGTTTTTGACTACATCTTTGGTGTCACGGAACACTCCCATTTCAACTGATCATATGGTACGGCCCACTGTGTGCAGTGGGAGTTCACTGTTTATTGTGACTCGTGTCTTATTTGTGATCACGCCCCCTTGCTATTTCACACCTACACCTTATTCTGTGTTTCATTTATGTTTGTATTTAAACCTCTGTATGTGTATAGTTCTTTGTCGGTCATTATTCATGTTACTCGTATTCTGGTTAGATGTTTCTTGTGTTCATGCTGCTTGTTGTATATGAGTGCCATTTTGTTTATCATTTGTGTCTAATAAATGTCTTTGTACGTTGAGGGAGGTCTGCGTGTCCTGCTCCTTGCCCTGTGGCACTCGGGCCATTACATTTGGATTGCCCCTTTTCATTATTAAATCCAAAACCTGCATTCAACTCCATCTCTGCTTGCAAAATGTAAAACTATTAAATAAAAGTATTTTGTTACATATACATATAGTTATACCTGAACACACACACACACACGCACACGCACACACACACACACACACACACACACACACACACACACACACACACACACACACACACAACTATAAAATAGTATGGGAAAGGCATACTTATTATTAACAGCACCAATAGCTGAAAGAAACACCAATATCTACTAATACATCTTTTTATTTATTTCCTGTCCAGTGGTAGTCCTCCCCTTTTCTTAAATCCTTCTTGTTGCTGGACACTGCTCAACATTGCATATATCAAAGGATAGTATAGGCTCTAATTAATCCCCACAGCAGCCAAGTATGACAAGCTAAATGCTGTTTAGCATGGGAGTGGACAGATTGTTTACAAGTTTGATACACACTCCAGGCAAAGCCTGGCAAAGCCTGGGGATAGCAGCCTCACCCATCTCAGCCCATCTTCTCTCAGGATAATAATTACACTGCATGCAGTGGAAAAGTGCTGGATTCATTCTCAGGGGATCTTACCAACATTAGCATGTGGGCTAAAGAGCTTTATGTGATTTACAAAATGTATTCTGTCTAAGACACAGCAAAAGGAAGCCCTTCAAATCATACAAGAGATTTGAATATAACAGTTGGAAAGAGGCAACTGGGAGCCAGCTATTAATATGAATAGCCTGAGTGGTAAAACTTAAAGGAGAAGGCCAATAGCCAAATGAGTTTCTCTAACAACTGAGAAGGTGGGGGAAGGGGTACAAGAACCTCTTGGCAACTGACTCAAGAAAGCATCTTATACAAGCTCCCAAGACCTCTGTTATAAGCAGACAAATCACATTACTGCAAATGCCTGACCCAAACTTAGGTAAACAAATATGACAAAGCAAACTGATGTCTCTGAGAGTTGTATTTCAGTTCAGTTCACAAACTTTCATTTCACTCCTTATATCTTGACAAATAATTATTTTTAAAAAATATTTTGGTCCAGGAAAACAAAAATATTCCAACCAACTGTGCATTTACAATCCACTGAATGCTTTATAAATCTTTAGATATAGCTTATTTGTAACATGGGAATTAAGACCTCTGCCCCCCAAACTTAGAGAAACTATATAATCTTTTTGGCCAAGAGGATAAACACAGTTGAAAGAGCTGCTGTGAAGGAGATAATCTTCTGCTCATGGTGATATGTATTCCTGTTCTGGGAGATTAAAGTGTTTTCAGTGCAACTTTTGTGCAGATGCCTCATAGTAACCAGCCCACACAATGATAAGAGCATTGGCTGCAACTGACTATTATAACCTCCACAGTAGTAACAATAATTGAATGAGATATGAATATGCATATGTCTGATGTGGCCTCTGAATTAAAATCTGTACTGGTGTACTATGCTGTGCGACCTCCCTGATAACACAATTCCATGCTAATATTAAACAAATAAAACAAAAGCTTGCACAATAGCACTCACACCACACTGTACACTACACTACAGTCATTCAACCAATGCTATATATAAAGCTATGCTGATTAAAAGACAACAGATCAAGCAGACTATATACTCTTTTATATAACCTTTTAAAACAGACTACATTTGCTTCTTGCTCTAGAACCAGGATACACTGAAGGTGTACACTGAAGAGATTTTTATAGAGTAATACCATAGACCAGTAATGGCTTTTGTTTAGGTCATTAATGTGCTAGTATGGTATTTGTGGCTCTGCAAAATAATGTAATATGACTGGCCCAGAGTCTACTGGTGTTCACCACAGTTATCCAGGGTTATGCAGTGCATGATGACTGTTCCTTCACATCAAAACATGTGATATGGCAACTTAATATGACCATCATTGGTAGAGCAGCACCATTTTATGCCTGTCTGTCCTACAATGGTACAATCTCATGGAGGTGTAAATTCTTTATTATCATAGTGCAGGGTCAGCTATTATAAAATACCCCTGGAACCAAGAGGGTTAAGCGCCTTGCTCAAGGACCCAACAGTGCCAAGATTCTGAAATTTGGCCCTGAAATTCTGATTCTAAAATTCTGCTGATGAAAATTCCCTCTACTGTTAAAATACAGTTCCATATTGCTGTGTGTGTGTGTGTGTGTGTGTGTGTGTGTGTGTGTGTGTGTGTGTGTGTGTGTGTGACAAGTCTATGCTAAATTTCCACTGATGTTTTACTGGGTAAAAATAATTTCAATGAAATGAATGTATAATCTAGCTCCATTCAAAAGAGAATATTTAGAGAATCAAATACATTTTAATTAGCATACTGGGGATTGCAACAACATGTTTTGTATATTTATTATTTTTTTAAACGCATATCATATATAGATTAGAACTAGTCCCAATTAAAGCACACATAAGATTGCCCAGATGAGCTAAACACACTAAGCTTTACTTGTTCTTTTATTACTCTTAACTGCTAGTGCTTTTAGTTGAAGTGTAACATGCATTCTTAATGTGTGGAATGTTGTTGTACCACAACATTTAATGATCGCAATGTTTTAGTTTGGATGAGCTGCATAAAAAAACAAAAAACAAATGCAGTCTTCATCAATATAGTAAAACACACACTGTCAGGTCTACAAATATGAAAACATGGCCTTCAGTTTAGGCACCTATTACTCCTTCACTAAATATAAAACCCAAATCAACAAGTCTTTGACTAAACATAAAATGTCTTAAACACACTTCCTATAACACAACTTCAGCCCCAAATGCATTTATCATATAACACTACAAAAATACAGAGAAATTAAAGTCAGAATCATAACAAATAGATCTGCTAGCAGTGCTATTAATTTCTTCCTGATCACTCAGCTCACCTACAGCATCTCCTACAATGAGCAATCATTTCCATTCAGAGTAAAACGGTGCTGTCAGCATATTCACTCCACTCTTCTTCCCTAAAGTCATTTCATCCTTAAGGAAATCAAGCCCCACATAACCCCAAGTATACCATTGCGTTCCTTTCTGAAGGTATTTTATCTTGCTTTCTGATCTTGCTGAAATGACTCAATAAAACAGGATTTTCTATTTGCTGCACATTCTACATTATTCTATCTTGCACCGTGTGCATGTTCTCCAGTACTGGCTTGAGGTTGTAAACAGGTGTTCATATTCAGGTGGTATATATCTTGAATTGTGCAGTAATTTAATATTGTGTGCAGTGGAGAAAGCTCAGACAGGCTGGTTGGTTGTGCTAGTAAATTAGCTAGTAAATCATACCTAATCATTTATCATCATTTATTTATTTGACTCACTAGCAGAAAATGTCTGACTTGTATTTGATACAATCTGCTCTTCCCTATATGGCATGGCAAACCTGTGCCTATGATTGTCAAGGCACTGCTTTTGATTGGAAATAGTTGCTTTTGAAATAGCAGCTTTTTACCATCAGAGATCCATTACAAATCCTAGTAATGCTTTCTATAATTTGATTTCTGTTTGAATTGTGTTACTGCTTTCCAGTGCTTTCTAATTCGAAGGTCCTCCCCTGTAACAGTGCTCTCTGTCCCAGACAAGCCAGGAAACTGGAAGAGGAGAAAATGCTGGATTTTTTCAACCACACACACACAAATTGTAAGAACACGGAGGGCACATATGCAATCTAGAAACTTATACAGACAGATAGGAGGCACAAAGTGAAATTTCACAAACTTAACCAAACCAGTGGGAGACATTTTCCACCCACTCCTCCTCTTCCTCTACTATTCTAACCTGAAATGATTTTACACCACATCTCCTCAGCTATGTGGGTTCCTGGGTCCTGTCTATGGCCCAGGGGTGAGAGAAAATCTATACTGACCAGGTCAAAGTTTCATCAGGTGAGTGGTTTGTAGTCTATCATGCAATTTTATATGAACAGTGACTCTTTGTGTGTTCACTGAAGGCACTTAACTTTGCTTGTATAGCACATTTCTCAAATTCAATGTCACTTCACAAAGCAAAAAACAAACAAAAAAAACAAACCAAAAAAAAACCCCACTTTACATAGATCACATTACAATTTCTCAGAGAAACTTGATATAACTGGTATAATGACATAGAGGGTGATTTGCAGAGGAAGGTTCTCACTGGGTTTTAAAAGAAGGCATTAATAGATCCATCTCTGATACATCAGGCTACAGAATTCTACAATTTAACGGTCCAGCACAGAATAATGGAGCAAAGTCTGGTCTGAGAAACCAGTGGCAGCCCAAGACCTGAAAACATGATAGCATGTGGAGGGTTGTAAACGTGAAGGACCTTACGGAACTGACCTTCATGGACAACATTTCACCTGGAGTTTACACAAAAACCTTCAGATTATTTGGAAATCTGCACTATGAGGTGCTGGTATTGGTCAACCTAGCGAGGAGACAGCAGAGAGGCAGACGAGTGGGTGTACTCGTACTACTGAGATGTCATGGGTTTCGGACCCCTTTACTGTCTTTAGTCCTATCCAGTCTGCGATCTCTGTGTGACAAAATGGAAGACCTACTTCTGCTTAGCCAAACCAACAAAGACATTTCAACCACATCTGCCATCTGCTTTATGGAGACCTGGCTTTGTGATATGATCCCAGACAGCACGTTACACCTCCCTGGCTTCCATCTGCACAGAGCAGACACAGACACAGAGCTCAGCAGGAACACCAAGTGAGAAGGAATATCCTTTTCTGTCAGTGAACTCTGGTAAAGTCACTTTTTATTAACTGCCAACATCTTTTATTTTGTTTGCCGCTTACATTTCACTGGATATGTGGGTGAGAGGTGTGCAGGTGAAATTCTCTCTGATTAATTAGAGAGAATCCAGATTCACTGTTTACAAGAGAAGGGAACATTTTGGATCACTGTTACACCACTGTTAAAATGTCTATCACAGTGTCACACACTCAGCTCTTGAGCATTGCTACCATAGCCTCATTCACCTCATGCCATCATACAGGCAAAACCTCAAAACCAACAGGCCTGTTGTCACTACAGTGAGACATTGAACCAGTGGAAACACTGAAAAGCTACCAGTGGAAACACTGACAAGCTGCTTTGAATCTGCACAGAGGCGAGAAATGGACTAGACAAAAACACGGACACTGTGATATCAAACATAAGTTTCTGTGAGGATATCTGCATTTCAACTACAACACAGGAAAATACACTAACAATACACAACAATAAACCATTGTTTTCTGTGGAACTTAGCATCGGAGGGAAAAGGAGGCAGCACTCTTCAATGAAAACTACAACGAAGCCAAATACAGGCTGGAAAAAGAATTAAAGCAACAAAGAAAGAATACTCAGAAAAGCTGAAAAGCCACATTGCTACTAACAACCCTATTTCAGTCCGAAGAGGCCTCCAAGAGATCACAAACTTCAAAACATTTACCATCATTCCAGTAACCCTAAAAAATAAACAGTACTGGACTTAATGACTACAAGCTTATAGCTCTGACCTCTGTAATCACTAAGGTCTTTGAACTTCTGGTCCTACTGCATTTCAAGAACATCAGAAATCTTCTGCTGGATCCCCTGCAGTTTGCATACAGAGTTAACAGATCTGTTCATGATACAGTCAACCTGGCCCTGCACTTCATGCTTCTGCATGTCAACACTCCTGGAACGACAGAGTTCTGTCTGTGGACTTCAGCTCAGCTTTTGCAAAACATGTTTTAACTTTTTGCAAATGTTCGTATCATTCTGTAATATATTTGAATATAGTTTCAAGTTTGGTTCATTTGTCATATACATAGTCATACACAGTATAACTTGCAGTGAAATGCTTTTTTATAATAGTTTTTATTAATATTATCTGACCTACATATGTATAGATATTGTGGAAATGTGCAGATATTCATACATCTCTTAGCTCTCCTCCATGGCTCATTACTGGTCTTATTCTTTGTTCCTTACTCTATTTATTGTATTTTGTTTTTAGTTTCTTTTAGTTGTGCTTGACAGGTCTGTTTAGTTTGTGCCACCCACAATAACCTGGCAACCTAACAGACCACATAACCTATCTATAGAGAAATATTGCACTAAAGTGTAAAGCACTACCCATAGAACTCACATGAAGCATAATGAGCACTTTCTGATAATAAGAACATTTTCCTATGGCCTGTGCCTGAACACTACAACGTGACCACTGAGATGTATGTTTTTGAGCAAGTATGTATCCCTAGTTGAGTATCATAAATTCACAAAGGATAGCGAGTAATACACTTTAAGTCACTGGCTGTAGGGAAGGCAGCTCTAATAAATATATTTTGTCAGTATAGTTACTGACTATATTAATGTTACAAATCCCAGAATGTATAGTAATAATAAGTTTAATTTATATAGCAGGTTTCTCAAGTCCAGTGTTGGAGCCTTACATGCATACATGCACTCACCAAGACAAATTCTTTATAGGGGTAACATACTTCAAATATAGTGATTCTGAAAGGTTTTCCAGTTTTCCAGTGTCAAAGCATTGTGGTCAGCAAATAAATATTAATGAAATGTATTTATTCTCTGAGAATATTGAGTCTGTTCCTTTTAATCATTCATTTAAATCAGAACTGCTAGCTTTTTAATAGATATATAGGCTGCTTATTTAGTTAAGTAAGTGCTTAGCTTAGTTAAGCATCATCCTGTTAGCAGGGTGTAGTGAGAGTTACACATTGTGATTTCATCACATGGCAATGACTCTTTAAAAGAAAAGCTGATCCAGGAACAAAAAAAAAAGAATATTGATCCCAGAACATGTCCTACTCAAAGAAGTATGATATGTATGGTGTGGTGTTGTATGGTGTAAGGCTGTATGGTATAGCGCAGTTTGATGTAGGCCTGTATGGTGTAGGGCTGTATGGTTTAGGGTTTTTTGGTTTAGGGCTGTCTGGTGTATGGTTGCATGGTGTATGGTTGCATTGTGTAGGGCTGTATGGTGTAGGATTGCATAGTGTAGGGTTTGTACATGGTGTCAATTCTAATGGACAAGAGAGAGGGTGCTGAATCAAAAAATTCTATGCAGGTGAGGGTAAACTCATATGTACTAGTTTAGAGATAGATGGAGTCTGTTATATATCCATATATAAACATAAGGAAAAAAAAAACATTTATTCCTCTCTTACACAGAATGGTACAATTAAAGTACAGTGGACAATATCTATGGTGTGAGATAAACAGGTGGCTTAGTTCATTATATCAGAAATATTCCCCCAAATCTAGGACATTATGAGAATGCAACAACTGCCACCCTTCATCATCTGTCAGAAAGAGCAAGGTGATGATTCATTCACATCAAGAGTGAAGAATGAGGGATTAGATCCATGAGGAAAAACTATTTATTAATGAACAGCAGTTCATTCATCTGGACATTGATTGGAAGGTCATTACAAGACGTTTGCAATAGGGACATTAAGCCAAAGCACAAAAAGAAAAATAAAGAGCAAGGCCTTAAATAAGGGCTGGCAGAGTGGGATAGTTGGTGAACAGGGGCCAGATTCATAAAACCTGATGGTAACCACACTACGCCACACTGAACTGCCATTTGTATAAAAATATAATGCAGTTGCAACATTTACCAAGATGGAAATTGCATGGTTGGGCTGAATTGGTGACTTTAGTTCTTCTTCTAAATCATGGCAGAGCAGTAGAACTGTAAAACAGCTAAACTGTTTATAATCTTAATCTTTAACATCAAGTTAAATGTCATGTTTTATGAACTAAATAAGTAGGCCTTAAGTAAGGTATGAAACTAATCTGCTGAGAGCCTGCATATCTTCAGAATTTTAACTTTCTTTCAAAACTGGTTCTTAGTCATCAAATATGACATTCTGCATATTCTCAAGGCACTTTTCTTTGTTATGGAGTTAATCCTAAAACAGCTCAAAGCTTTCTGTCAGGGGAGATGAAGCAAAAGAGAGATGACAGATGTGAGGTCTTCTTTTTGCCAAGCTCTTCCCACACTTTGAGACACACACACATTTTTGCATGTAGATAGGAAAGCAAACATAAACAGGCTTTGAATGTGACAGTAAGCCATCCCGTTGATGAGGGCACACAAGGATTCTGTCTGTGCTCTGCAGTGGGGGTTAATGTAGGAGCTCTACCTCAGCCAGCCACCCTCTGTTCACTCATTTTTAGCATAGTTTCTGGCCATTTTCAGGCAATTTGTTCACACAGCTCCAATGTGACTTTATATGAATTTGCATCTTTTTTGCTGACAAAACATTTAATTGATCTAAAATGATGGAAACAAAATGCACATTCTGTAAGAACAAAGGTTGCTAAGGAAAAATAATTGCTACAATAATGTAACTCCATAAAAAATACCATACATAATTTAAGAGGAAAGGAAAAAGGGTAAATATAAAGTTAATATTTTATGTCAGTCTGATAAAATTAGACAATCCCAAAAAACATCTTATTACAACTCATCAGTTCATTTCATCATATGGCAGGCAGTCATATCCAGAGCGATGTACATATTTATCAGTATGTTTCACCTGGGAATCAAACACCCCAATCCTGGGGTTTTTAGCACCTTTCTTTGATTGTACTACCAGGTATGTACTACCACTGAAATAATCTGCTTCAGACATGTTTTCTATGGAAACCCTTTTGCTTGGTATCTTTATGTCTGAAATGTTTAATAGCACAACACTTTTACCAGTATTACCTAAAGCTGCTTTAATTTTGCTATAGTCAAATTGTGCTTCCTTTACCTTCACCTCAGTCAGCTGGACCACACTGACTAATTTACTTGCCAGTTCTAATGAACACAGAAGTAGCCCAAAGCTCTAGTGTCCATACATCAGCCTCCAGTGTTTTGCTTCAGGCATTCTGACCATGTTGCCTTTAAATTCAATACATATACCACATACCATGTCTGATCATAATGTTAAAGGAAGTGTTTAGTGTAATGGTGAGTTCATGTCACAGTGTTATTTTGTTTCTATAGCTTTTAACTATACACCTTTTAAGTGTGTTGTGTGTTTGTATATGTGTTTATGTATATGTGTATGTCTCTAGGAACAGCAACTCTCTAGGGTCTGATGTATTTTTGTCAGCAGTATTGCACAGAATACCACTCAAATTATATTCTTCCTTATAGGATTTACAAGCATTTCAGATGTTGATGCATGAAAAATGTTGTGGAATAAATGGAAGTCTAGTAAAACTAGGCTTGCTCAGCTGTCTTGTTTCTGTAAGGCTCCAACACTGGACTTGAGAAACCTGCTATATAAATTAAACTTATTATTACTATACATTCTGGGATTTGTAACATTAATATCGTCAGTAACTATACTGACAAAATATGTTTATTAGAGCTGCCTTCCCTACAGCCAGTGACTTAAAGTGTATTACTCGCTATCCTTTGTGAATTTATGATACTCAACTAGGGATACATACTTGCCCAAAAACATACATCTCAGTGGTCACGTTGTAGTGTTCAGGCACAGGCCATAGGAAAACGTTATTATCAGAAAGTGCTCATTATGCTTCATGTGAGTTCTATGGGTAGTGCCTTACACTTTAGTGCAATATTTCTCTATAGATAGGTTATGTGGTCTGTTAGGTTGCCAGGTTATTGTGGGTGGCACACCCAATTTTCATTTTATACGCCCTTACGTCCTTCCAAACGACTATCAGTTTATTTAATGACCTGTTCGTTTATTAGCCTAATAAGTTGCTGTCATTTTCAAGCGATAATAGAACACATATTTATAAACGTTATGAAATTAAACAGACAGAAAAAAACGGCATTCTATTCAATAGTCACACGCTGGAGCTTCGTTTTTCTATCTTTTTCGACCCTGTCCTATAAGATCGTCGTTATCATTTTGCATTGTGGTACAAGACGAAAGCCGTGCATCCAGCAATCGTACAACATCCACCTAAACAAAAGTTAACCCTTTATTTTCTGACATGGATAGTGATTCCACATCATATACCTTTAAAAGTCATTGGTTCATTCTAAAAACATGACACCCTACGTCGCAGATTTTAACGGTCTTAGTATGAAATTTACAGTCTACAATATTGTCCCATTTCTGCTTTAAGATTGCGAATATGATTAAACCAGAATATGATTAAACCATTTTTTTTTTCACTTAGAAAGCTCATAAGAATCTTAAACGCCAATTTAAGATATCGAATAACACCAAATACCAAGCCAAAGTTCATGAAATAGCCAAGCTCTCGAAACTTGAGTTTGATTTTCCTTTTTTTCTAAAGAGGTAGTTTCGTTTGTGGAAAATTAGGTTTAATCTGTAGGTTTTCCATGAAAAGACCTACCTGCGCAGCCATAAATGACAGGTCCATGGTGATTTGCTTATCCTGACACCGAGAAAGCACAACGAAGGATGAGACAGCTCAGTTCTGATTTGCAGCGTAAAGCGTAGTAATCTATTTACATCCAGTGTTCATTGCTGTTGTTCTTTAGCGCATGACTCCCGGTTCATGCATGCTGGCGTAACGCTGAGCGCAGAAGACCATTTTGGTCATCAATAAACAAAGACACGCACGAGAATGTGAGACAGAAAAGGAAGGAGGTAATGAAAGGGACAGGAAATGAGAATGACAAAGAGAGCAAATGAGAACGCGTGAACGCACGAAACGCTGCTTCTTTTGTGTCCTGGTTTTCTGTTTGCCTTGAGTATTTGTGGCATCAAATAATTTCATTGCCTTGCGCTGCTCATTTTAAATATCAGAATAATTTGAAAATGATATATAAAAAATACATATATTTTGATTTGCTATATGTATTAGTCCTTTCTGAATCCAGTATGCTAGTGGTGTAAATGCAAATATACCATAACGGAATTTGTCAATATTTATTGTATGTTTGTTACTATGTGACACTTTTGACGTAGGCAAGAACTAGCGCTACTGCGTACCTAGTGCACTTTGGACTGTACTTGACTAGACGTTGTTTATTTTCTAGAACTCTATTTTTAAAATACTTTGATGAATACTTTTTCCTTGGCAGTCCTTGGTCTTTTGTGCACGTGCTCAGTTGCCAAGTCTTCTATGAATCTGAAATCATCCGGCGAATCGTGTGAGCCAGAGGGTTCCATTACATACCACTCTAACATCTCTCAGATTCAGCCCTGTTATCAGTAGCTATCATACCACTCTAACCCTCAATTGCTCAAGTTGTACTCTCTCATAATTGTAAGCTACTTTGGATAACAGTGTCAGTTAAATGTAAATTTCAATTAAAGTGTGGATGAAATGTAACCTTGAATCTGATGTTGCTCAGTGTAATGGGTTTTACCATGGCACACTCTCAATCAGTCAGTGTGGCCCTCTTTTAACCCAGCTTCATTATTTCATAGCTGACAGGCACATTTAAACACACAATGAGACTGAGTGAGCCTAGTAACTATACAAAACTGGAACCTCAGTGGGCACAGGTGGGAATGAGTCCATGCTGACATTTTTACCAAATGCCAGAGGCATCACATGCCAAACTGAATATTCATTCATACAGCACAAATATCTGCTTTGTAATAAGCCAGTTATGATTAGTGTGCACCAGTATGATGTAATTTAATGCCTGAAGGCAGCATTATGATGGGGTGAGTTCTGACACATCCACAATACAAACTGAACAATCAGAAGATGAATATTTGTTTGGAGTGCACCGCATACTGTGAGTAATTGCTAAAGCAGGCAATCATTGGTGGCCTGATTGACACTATGGCAAATACTTGATTTCATCTGTCAGCAGAATTTTTTTTTGGTGTCATGCAGCCCTCCAGAACCATCACACACTACAGTTCCCAGAATCCTCCATGGAGTATTAATCCAGCACACCTGTGCTTCCTTGCATCACATATTTATATACTCCTCTCACGCTTCCTCATTGTGAAGTATGGCCTCTATTTGCTTGAGCATAATGAGTGTTGTAAGTTATCCTGCTATTTCTCCATGTTTCCAAATTCTAGTCCTTTTACGAGCAATGCCTTGCCCTTGTTTGCCCCTGTCCTACTGCCTTGCTATCTTGTCAGCTCTAATTTGGATGTGTTTGCCTCTCAAACTTATTTTCTGGATTTTTACCTGGAATGTTTGTAAAGTAAAAAAACATTCACTTTTTCTCATCTGCCCTTCTTGCTGCATGATATTAGGCAATTTTGAATTGTGTGCAGTTTGTCTGTCTCCAGGTTCAGTCATTAAATTCAGTGACTCTGAATCAATGAATTCAGTCACACAGATGATCTTGGACTTCTGAACTAGGCCTGGCAGACATGACTTAGGTGGGTTTCTATCACATAAACAGTCCTCATGCACTATAAGGTTTAACAGAGTATTAATAGTTTGATATTTAATATGGACCTGAGTTTAGGGCATGTTTAGTGTGGATATACAGTATTCTTTTACATACATGAGACATAAATGTCACATGAAGTAACCATATATATACCTTATGGGGTAGCAGTAGCATAGTGGTTAAGGTATTTGCCTAGCAGTCAGAAGGTTACCAGTTCAAGCCTCACCACTGCTGAGTTACAAATGTTGGGTCCCTAATCTCAAAGCTGTATACAGCCATCATTATAAGTTGTTTTGGATAAAAGCATCAGCTAAATGTCATCAATGTAAATGTATATCTTGCATTTATAGCCTGTCAGAATCCACTGCCTGTGTCACAGTTTCCCCTTTCTTAGTGTTGCGGTTCCTATGGCAATACCTGTCATGCTCTTCTTGTGTTGGTTTTGTCTGTCTTTAAGCATTTGTTTTTTCCACTCCTTATTGTCCAGGATAGAAAATAGAGCTTGAGTAGTCTATTGCAGCAAAACGTCTAATCATAATTAGCTGTCCTAGGGTGCATTTCATAATCCTACATTGAAACCATCCTACATATCTGGAAATTGATAGTTGAAAAAAACAGAAAAAGACATGCTTGTTTTTGTCATCATGATGTATTTCCTGTCCAGTTCAATATTTTGTGCAAGAATTTGAGAAAGAAAGGGAAAATTCACATGAAATATGGGAAAAGAAAATTGCTGCTCAGTAATTATGATTCCGATGCTACCTAACCTGAGCAGTTGGACTTTATAGACAGCATTTCTGGCTTTGGTTCATTAACTTAATATGACCTTTGAGTTCTCACTGCCCATTTATTTTAAATACTGCCAAGGTGAAAGTGTATACATTTAAGATATTTTATAATACATTGTATTATAAAAGTAATGAGAAATTATGCATTTTAGTTTATAATTCTTTACACTGGTTAAAACAGATTGCTACCCTTCATTCTGATAATACAGATATACACTACCAACATCAGCAGTATGAATGAATGAAAAATCCTCCAGCAGACCAAACAGGAAATTGCCACTAACAGGCTTTTGAGGTGGCATATTTATTTCCAACTATGGTGATGGGTGAAATTCATGTTAGCACTATCCATCTATTTTTTAATGTTGCTTTCAGTATGTGCCTGAGGGGTGGGGCCTGCTGGCTCTCAGACAGAGCCACTTCCTGAAGAAAATTCTGAAGAAGAAACATGTCAGGAAAATGACTGATGGATCTGTCACATCAGCCTGAACACAGCGTCATAAAATAAAATGCAGCTGGGGGAGGGCTTGAGCGTCCTGCACATGTCACCTCTGTTCACTAATGTGATGAAGATGTGGAATAAGGCTCCTCCCACGGCACTTGGCTTCTCTCTAGATGTTCTCCCATGACAGCCATCAGTGAGGATAGGCTCACTTGGTAGGATATGATTAATTGTGTGTTTCATAGCAACCAATCTTAGTGAGTTGGATCTCTTGGGCCAGTAGTTGTGTGGTTATTAGCCTGTGGCAACTGTGTGGGAGGCCACATGCTGAATTTCATTACGAAAGAAAAAAAGAAAATCAAGTCTGAGGAGTATAAGTTTGTTAGAGCCAATCTAAGTATGCAGTTACACTCCAGTCTCTATCAGAATAATTTCTTTCATCTCCAGAACAAATTGTTTGCTTGTTTAAGAAAAATGCAATGTTTTATTATTTATTTATTTATTTAATTTTATTTTTTTAATGAGTACACATATAGTAAATATGGGCTCCACAATGGTCTTTGTACTCTGAGTTAAATCCTACATTAAAGTTCACATTAATTTAGAAAAAGATTTGTAGCCTCATCTGTTACTTGCAATTCCTTTATTTTTGACCAGGGTTGGACTTTCCTTCACTTAATGTAAGAGAAAAGGTAAGGAACAGAGAACAAAGAAGAAAGGAATAGAACTATGAGAGGGAGGATTTGCTCAAGTTTCTGGAGGAAAGCAAATGCTCAACAGAGGAACATTTCCTACACTGGGGTTTAATCATGCCAATTTTTAATCATGCCAAATTTACTTTCTCAGGGGAATATGAACCAGTGCTGCTAGTGGACCATACATATGTTTTCCACTGTTCTGAAATTCCTCAGGAATTGGTGAAATATTTTTCATTTTCTGACAAGCATGGTTTTGGGGGGTTGGGAATTTGGAAAGTTTGTTTTCCATTATTACTATAAATTTAGCTTTGAAACTTATTTTTGTGATTTGGAATTGTTTCTTGAGACATTTATAGGCCTATACAGAAGAAATTCTAAAGAAAGTAAGATTAAGATTCCCTTTATTGATCCCCATGGGGAAATTTGGGTGATACAGAAGCCCCAGCACTGAATAAATAAAGGTTAAAGGTAGAATTAAAATAAAATAAAGTAAAAATAAAAACTATGGGGACCATTACTGTATTATGCAAAATTGTCCAAGTGCCACCCCATCTGCTAGTGATGTACATTGACGTGATATAGAGCATAATGAAAGTGACAGTGTGAAATGGCAGCAGGTATACAATGTGAAGGTCTATAGTTAGAGACTATAGACATATATGGTATAATTATTGTATAATTATTGTAACATAATGTATAAAATGTTTGCACATTTTTCATGATCTTCAACATAAGTTAATCAGGCAAACAGCATCAGCTACTAAACAAAATGATCAATCACATGTCGGCTTTTTTCCTCTTAGTGAATCATAATCACTGTAGCAAACTACGGAAGTAAACAGCAGTAGAGAGCTGTGTTGGCCCAGAGATTTGGTCTGGTTAGTCACACAACATTTGTAGGTTAGAATTTTTATGCCTGCCTGCTCATTTGATCTATGATTGTTTTGTTTTTTTTTCCATTGACTCTTGGTTTAGAAGACTCCTGTCTGCACAAATTCCTTCCTTGAACATGTTGCACGAAGCCATATTTATACCTTCACAATCTTTGTTCACAGAGATGTGAACACTTCTATTGCATTGTACATTTCCAATGGCAAGGTGAAAGGCTGAAAGTACTGCAGTATTCAGGGTCAAAAATGTTTAACTGACTACTAACAGCTGAAGATAGATATGTTCTGAAACTTCTGTAGCAGCTCAAATAATTTGTTCCATGGATATGAGCTAACTAGCTTTCATCCAAATGTTCTTCTGCAGCTTAAAGCAACTTACTAGTGGTGAGTGTTTCACATAAAGTAAGTTTCTATTTAAGCCATTTCCTGTTTTACATATAATTCAGGTTACTGAAAGGAGATATGGTGCTCCTCTAGGAAAAATGAGCATAGAATTCATGTCTTGGTTAGATTTTCTTTGCTGATTTAAGATGGCACTTGGTCTGTATTAAAAACAAAACCAAGCTTTTGGAATGAAGTTCACATTCAGTTAACTACATAGCTGCACCAGGCTAGCCTGCAATGCTAAGCTACTGGCGTACCTTAATGGCTTAGTGGTAAGCACTGAACATCAGTAGATGGTGTACAGCTTCATTCTCTCTCACTGAGATGAAAATATTTGTTTGTGTTTTGACACGACTCTCTCCTTGTCATAAAACTGTCAAGGACAGACAGCCAGCACCTCTTGCCTTTGCATTGCATCTGAGTGGTTGTTTGAGAGGTCCATTAATCACTAATACTTTTTAGTATGTGTTTTAGTGTACACTAAAGTCTAACATGTAAAAGAAAGCAATTAATGTATATTAAATATATGGAGTTTTTATCCAGAAAATTAAAAAAAAGAAACTAAACATACAAAAGTGTTAGCACACTTTATGAGAAGGAATTTTCATATTAAAATATTACACATTTGTCTGAAATTTCCTTACACACTGAGAATGAACCCTTAAATAGTAATCAAAACTGAGAAAACAGAATTAACTGAAAGAACAGTTTATTGCTGTATCATTGTAGCAGTGTAAAAGTAGCAGTGTAAAAGATCTTACAACATTTACAGTGTAAAAGATCTTACATTTACATAAATGTAAAGATAAATGTAAATGTTGTAAGATCTTTTACACTGCTACAGTCTAGTGCCTCAGTTTGTGAGGGGTAAAAGATTCCTATATGGAGCAGATGAGGCAAATAAGGAGAGAGACACACACACACACACAGTCATACAGGCCATAACTGGCACTAAGGCACATAGTGCCTTAATCCCTGTCAGTAGATGGTCCACAAAAAAAAGAATACAGCACAGAGATACCACCTGATTCTAAGATTCATTTTCAGTTGATCAGTGGGTATAGATGGAAGACTTTCATATGACCATTCTTCTTCTGCATGACAATTTTCTATAAAAGCTCTGTAATTTCTTAAATCAGACTGCATATTTAATCTCTGTTAGAATAGTCTTTGGATCGCTACAAATATTTCTTATTATTCGTCTACTTTAATATGAGTGAATAAGGCTATAGAATCTGCAAAAACATGACTAGTGAGATATCTGCATTACTGTCGACTGTGATTTTTTGAGCCATTTTTCTGAAGGTATTTCTATATCATATCCAAGCACGATTAATTGTGTAACAGTAATGTAATACAGTCCTGCACATCTTCTTGGATCATAGCCAATTACTAATTACCCAGGACTGGAAAATGTACAGGGTTATGTTAAAGAAAGCTAGTCCAGTGTTTGTTTTTTTCTACATCAACATGAGTTTTACATCAACTTATAGTGTTTATAGGCCACTTCAAACTCTGCTTCATGCTAATGCTTTTCCTGTTGTTGGGCAAAAGTAAATGTGTTTAAAGTGAGGTGCAAACCTCCATGAACTGTTGTTTTTCATTCTAAGAAACCATTAATAGTACCTCTGAACAATTGGGTGTCAACAGGCAGTCACTCCTTATCTCTATGGAAACAGAACCAAATACACATAGCTGAAGGTGTGCCATGTTAGATCTTGTTCTGCGGTAATTTTATTTTATTATTTTTTTTTGTGTGTGTGTGTTTTGTTGTTGTTGTTATTGTTTTTAGCACTGTGGTGATATAGTTCTGGCACATATGTTTGTCTTATAAAATTCACTTATCATTGCACTGCAATAATCTAAGAGGCTGTGTGCATATCAAAAGTGAGATGCTACTAGTCATTTAGGCTAATAACTTCCATTTAATTAATAGCTTGTTTTCTCCAAGTGGTATTCAACTGTAACTTTGAAAACTGTGAGGGACAAGAATGCAGAGCAGGTGTTGCATTCAATTCAGCTGCCCCTCAAATTCATGTTGTCTTGAAATCAAGTCAAATCAAGCATGTTCACTGAAAAGAAATCACTGCCGGGACTGAAAGTAAGAGGTTCATGAAACGTTTTATGACTGCCTTTGTCTAGACTATCAGTGTTGAACAATCCAAAACGTATCAGAGCTATGGCTTAAAATATATTTACAGCAGAATTATTTTGTTTATTTTGATTAAAGTTCATTTTCATTTCGCCATAAGTTTATTTTTTGGGTACCTGCCCTTTTTCTTTTGATCCTCGGGTGTTTATTATTTGTAAATCCATTGTATTACAGCTTTTGAATTATTTTGCTAAAATTTGTATTGGCTCAGCACTTTCTCAATTTCTTCTATAAAGGCCCATGTTAGCTACTGATAGTCTACCAGCTCTAGTGTTTATAATATTTCTGCATCCTGAGTCCCATGACGTCTCTTATACACATGTAAGTGAAGTTAAACTTTGTTCATCCATTTCATAACAAAAACATACCACTTTCCTGCCTAGAATCATTCAAGTAGGAATAACATATTGCCACCTAACAGAGAAATGCAACCTGGGGCCTGGGGCAGAAGAGGTTATATGTCGAAGATACTAGAATAAAGCCCTATATCTTTGTTTACTTAAATGTTCATTTATACAGCTTTGTCTATCTTTTTCAATCTATCTCTTCTGGCAGACATGTTTTAAAAACCTTTTAAGGCTGGGCCACACAAGTCTGAAATAATTAAAACACTGTCAATTTCTGTTTCTTTGGAGTCATATTATCCATTAAGCACAAATAAACATTGCTTCCACAAGTTGTACAAGCAATCGGAGTAGAGTAGTTAGGAAACAATCCTATCTCCAAACAGAGTAGGGTAGACATGACCAAAAAAATTTTCTCTACACTTCTGAGTACAGACCTAATAAATGATCTACTTAGCAGTGCAAGAAGTGCATTGTGGGGATTCCCCTCCTGGACAGGCTAGTGAGATGTGCTGGAGGACAAATTGGTGGATATCTGGCTGGAGTTCCTAATTGTACTGCTGGGCCATTTTATTCCTGTGACTTAGGAGAGGTCCGGCTCTGTCTACCATCTCGTGGCCCTGGCCATCCCTGCCCTGCTGTCTGTGGACCCGACTCTCCAGAGTTCCGGGTGCTATAGGCCCCCACTGCCTCCAAAGCATCCTGTTCTTGCCCACTGGACCTGCTGGACTCACTGCTGGCTCCCGCCTTCTCTGGCACAGCATTTCCCATGATGATGCCTTGCCATGTGCTTCCTTATTTTAATTTCATTCTTGGTTCTGTCTTTTGCTTTGGTTCTCTTCTTTAACTTTTTTTGCTCTTCACTGTTTTATTGTTTTCAGGTGATCCTCATTTTGTCATTACTCTGTTTCTTCTCTGTCTTGTTGCTCGTCCTGATGTTTTGTAGTGTTCACATATCACTCCCATTCTTCAACAGCTTCACTGGTTACCCATAGTTAAACTTGTCCAATATAAAATTTTCCTACTAACCTTTAAAGCACTTCATGGCTTTGTGTCCTCATATATCACAGAGGTACTCCATCCATACATTCCATCTTGCACATTAAGGTGCTCTGATACAGGTTTCCTCACTGTCCCCAAGTTTAGGCTGTCCACCATGGGTGGCAGGTCATTTAGTTTTGCTTCACCCTCTTTCTGGAACTCCTACACCAACTTTAAAACCCAGTTTAAAACCTTTTATCTCAGTATTTCCACTCAACATGTACCACCACTCTTGATTGATGCTGCTCAGGCATCTTTGTTTGTTTGTTTATTTGTTTTTTTGTGCATACTTCCTTATTTTGTAAATTAACCTTGGCTTTTTGTGAAAAAGGCACTATATAAATCTAACATTATTCTAATTCTAATTCTAATTCTAATTATTATTATTATTATTATTATTATTATTATTATTATTATTATAGGCTACAATGCATTGACTCCAACTTAAATTGCATTTTGATTATAAAATACTTCTAATGACCTACAAAACACCGAAGAGGCTTGCTGCACAGTACCTTAGCTAACTCTTGGTGCATTAAGATTTACCACATCTGTGTAGATTAAAAGGTGCAGGCTTTTTATTAATGCCCAGAATAAGGAAACCTATTGCAGGGGGCAGAGCCTTTTCCTATAAAGCTCTCACACTATGGAAGCCTTCCTGTCAATGTTCAAGCCTTAGACACAGTCTAAGTATGTAAGGCTAAGATAAAACCCCATTTGTTTAGTCAGGCATTTTGTTAAATACCCCTCATTTTAGGTAAAAATGAAGATCTGGGAGTTCATGTGCATTGACAGATATGCAACTGCAATGTTGTGATCTTCAACTATTTTTTGTCACTCAAGTTTTGTTGGCTGAGAGTGATGGAGTTATGATGCTCCAGAGAGCCATCATACCTGTGTCTTTTTAGCTGTGCTGCCATGACTAGATGGAGTCCATCCTTGCACATTATACATGACTATTTTAGACACTTTGGTATTTGAACATGCCTAATTATCTAGCCTTTCTTTCTGCCAAGGTACATCTACTCCTGCTGTCATGATATTGTTAAGCCTCGACCCGACTCAGCTGTTGTGGCTCTTCCTGCCCTCTGACAAGCCCCACCCCCCAACGTAGCTCCTCCCACCTCCACCCCAGCCAACCACTTCTCTGCTCCTCTGTGCAGCTGTTCTTGAGTCCTTCCTATGCCAAATGGCTGTTGTAAAAGCACTATATGAATAGGTTTGACTTTGAACAGGCATGCTGGTAAGAGGAGAACCCATCTGTAATGAAAGTTGAAGGTACTCACCCTACCCAGGACTCAAACCCAGGTTTGACAGGAGGTAAACATGAGCTCAGACCACCAGACTAAAGAGTCAGCTCCCTGGTACAGCAGCCAGAGCACCTATTTAACCTTCCTAAGTGACAGCCTCCGTCACCCCATCCTTCCCTTTGGAGGGTGATGGTCTGTATCAGAGTGCTTTCACCTCCACCTGGTGGTGTGAGGAAGAAGAAAGACTGGATGTGCTGGCAAAAGAATGAGGAGGAGAGACTCGCCAGGCTGGTGAGAGGAGATTGTATAAAAGAAGAAAGATCCCATGGTACAGCACCACTGTGCAGCAGGTGGCCATGGGGATAGAATCTAATTTGAATGCAACAATGCTCCACTTTGAACATCTATTCAGCTACTTCTCAAAGGAACAGTCATCTGAATACTTTTGTCCACATGAAAACAAACAGATAATGGTTACTATACATCTAGAGTTACTATACATCTTTATCATGGTTTCTTCTTCTTCTGCACAACTAACAAAGCAAATGCTAACCTAGTATTCTTTTGAAAGAAATTCAAAAGACTTTAAAATGCAAGAGCATAATGCTGTCATGTTTATGTTGCAATATTTTATCAAAGTGTAGACAGTGAGACAACTATCCATTAGTCCAGCATATATGACTTTATCCCAAAGAGGATCAAGTAAATAAGCAGCAGTGCCACCCCAAGATCAGCTTTCACTTTACTAAAAGAGAAATTGGCCAGCTTACTTATTGTATATCTCTTAAAGCCTTTAATTTGTAGAAAGCTAGGAAACTTTCCAAAGGTGAGATCTCTAGGGAGTATTTACGTATCATTACAGTATGGTTATATACCACTCTGGTATATTAGATGAATAGGTTAGTAAAAATGTTCAGTAGTAACCACATCCTGTCCCATCTTGAAGAAATCATCCATCAAGAAGAAAACTCAATCTCAGATGAATAACTGTAAAGTCAATGTGACATTCTTTTTGTCCCTCTTTCTCTGTGACCCGTGATACAGTTTATGCACTGAAATCTATAGCGCTGTAAAGGCCACAGAGTGACACAAAGTTTATGAAACATGACTTCAAGACTTCAAATCCTCTGGCTCATGATCTCATTACATTTTTATCAAGATTAGTCTTCCACTAGGAAAATAATAATCTGTAGCGATGTGTTCAGGTTATGTCATCATTTGCTCTGTTTCTGATTGATTTTGAACACCAGGATGCAGAAGGGCTCTAGTTTGAAATGCTTCATTTAAAATGCTGTCAGATCTTAGAGTGACTCTGTAGAATTTTTTTGTTCCTTCAGAAAGGGTTAATGACAAAGGTCCAATATGTCATGTTATTCCATCTCATGCACTAGAGGGAGATGCTTTTTCATAGTTCGGTTATTCACAAAGCCACTAAGAACAACTACCACTTGCCTTTAAAGCAATCCCCAGGTAACCAAAAACAGAGAAATTACATAGATTAGAAATTAGATGTGCTTTCTCCTTATTATGTACTGTGAAGACCAGAATGTTCTTCCTCAGGAGAGCTTAACATTAAAATGAAACATCCATTTGTCTAGGCTCTCCCCCAGTATTACAATTGCCTGAATGTAATCAGCATGAATTTACAAACCAAGAATACCCTCAAAGAGCATTTGTTGTGAAGCTGGTGTGGAGCTGCCCATCAAGTATAATTTCACAAAAGGCAGCATTTATTTGCTCATCATTTCATTTATATATTTATAAAGCTCATTTATAAACAACAACATTACCATATCTTATGTGGCCAGCTGTCAAATGATCAAGCTGTCAAGAATAGTTTAAGACCTTATAATTGTTTTTTTTTTAAATGCTACATCTATAAAACTAGATCACTCTGGGAAGCATTGACCAAAAGTATCTTTAATTACCTGGAACACTCTCTTTACTGTTAAATTATAATAATGTAGGAAAACAGGCTCTGTTCATCCGCTTTAATTTGTTGCAATCCAGATTTGCCACTGTAGACATAAGAATAGATTATACTGTTTTCAGTTGTTCCAAACATGAAAGGTTCTTCTTGTTTTTGTGAATGTATGTTTAAAGTGTATCTCTATATCTTACTAAAACACTCAAGTCTCTTTGTTATGTTGAGGTAAAACCTGTACATAAATCAAGACTAAACCTTTCCTTTAAGGGAAAAAAAATGCTTATCAGTACACTGTTGAGGGAATAAAGAATGCTTATCAGTAACATTTTGAATTTTTGGTAAAAACATTGCTTCAGTCTTAAAATTGGGGCAGCGATGGTTCATGTGTGTATTTTTGGAAAACAATTAAATGTGAATAATTTTGTTGTTTTACCAAGTTTGGGTTCATTACTATCACTGGTTTCTAAGCTTTTCATATGGCTTACAGATAATGTGGTCTACTTTATTTAACCAGACCAAAATATGCATGAATTGCATAACAACTGCATTAGATCCTTGTAGCCTCCTCTCCTTTACTCTGGATCATATACATACAGCATGCAGTATAACAGGTTCCACATAAGCTCTTTGGTATAGGAACTGGTTCACCGAGTCACATGATTAAAGAATCAAATCAGTTTTTTTTTCTTTATTACCTAATGTCATAAACAGTTATACCAGCAAACAGTTTAGTTTGCTAGTCATTTCACCCAAAACAACAAAACAAAGTTTTGAGGCCTAGGCTTAAAGGGTGAACAGTTTAGCATCAGAAATTAAACCTGCAAAACCTCACCACAGAAAAAATAGCAATGTCATATCAAAAATACTATAGCTGAATCATTTTAGAAAAAACAAAGACATGATATCCATTTTTAGTGATCAAGAACTGTCAAGTGCTACTTGCAGATTTGCTGAGGCTCTTTTTAAACAATAGGACAAGCACTGATGAATCAGTTGAGGCCGGCCCACTCATTTTAGACACTTTATCAAAAGCTATTAAGTAAATCTACTATATTCTGAAAAAAATATATCACATGCATTTTAACAGGCAAGCAATACTGTCCTAAGATGAACCTTTTTAGATTTAGCTCCTTCCCATCAAAAAGCTAAAAAAAACACACGCATGAGGAACAGTATCCAAAGTTCAGAATGTTCACAGAAAGTTATGCTTGGCAACATCAAAGTCAGAACATGAAAACATTCCAAAACAATCCATTGCCCCTAATGTGTCCTACTGCCTGCCCCATAATTATGCTTAACTGAAACACTTCTGAAGTCCTTGGTATACAAATATCCATAGTTTAGAGGGAGGTGTCGATGTAGACAAAGATGATGACGAGTAAATTCAGAATGGTTCCAGCAATCCCAAGGAAGGCCAGGATAGATTCCTCTTTGCTTTCACTCTTTTGTTCTCTTGGCTCTTCAGGGCCGATGGCATAATTTAACATTTCCCTGTGGTGGGTCAACAGCCTTCTCCTAAATCCAGTCTGCAAAAAGATGACAGATTCCATTTAAACATTAAAGCAGAAGGAAACACAATATTTGCATTACTTCTGATCAGGAAGTAAACTTACATGTTTCTGGAAATGTCTGAATATCATTATTTTCTGTGTTTTGAGTGAACCTGCTGTCAATGACGTTGAGAGCAATGTCAACTGGTATTCTCAAACTTTGCCCAATCTGTAGCTTTGCCAGGGGATTTAGTAACAAACACATTCAGCTCCACTATTCACCATGTGACACACTGAACTGTCAGGCTCATAATGACAAGCTTGATGTGAAGGGAGCTTGAAGAGAAGAGAGCTTACCTGATACAGCACCAGGAGGATGAGAGCTCAACCAAAGTTACAGAATTCAGGACAAGGTCCAAACTTCTGTGCACCAGGTCACTTGTGGCACCTTGTGCAGTGAGGAGCTATGTGCTCAGACAGGTCCAGTCAGCTAAACTATCAGCACAGAGCAAGTGAGATATTGATCACTGTCAAAAAACATGGCAGTGATGAATCTTTATATATTATTAAGTTGTTTTGAATTTACACTGGTCCCTCAAAACATTCAGTTCACAGGCATAAGTATTATGTACGTGCTTTTATCTGCATTATGCTTTACCTCCAAATGCATCTGTTTCCTCCAAAGGCACCATTGCCAGTGGCTGGGCTCCAAGGGTCCTGAGAACAGTACTTCTAATAATTACACATACATTTGTTGAATACTGGCACTCTTAGGCTCCTTTTTAGAAGTGTTCTTGAAGATTGTTTCGACTGCTCAAGGCATTTTGGGTCCTGCCCAGCTGTCTGTGTCTCTTCAGAGCAGAGGAGTCATACATCCTCCAGGCACCGAAGCCAATGACCTGATTCTGTTAGTACGCCAAATCCACTTGGAAGAACAGTGTTCTTCTCACCAACTGCCTCTTATATCAGAGAACCTGGAGTTGCCAAGCAACAGGCATGGGATGAGCTGAAGGATTCTGGGAGGTGAAGGCGCCATTATTTTCTACATATTTTGGAAATGGATTAGTGGGCAGTGGAACCTGTCACATGAGGGTTGTTTAGTAGTGTTTGTATGCCTTCAATTAGTGTTTATTACTGACCAAATAACCACCTTCAGATTTAATTACATGTTATATCTTGTATGGAATTGTATACAAATATCATGAATGGTAAAGAAAGGGCAAGAAGACAAGATTATATTATATTATATTATATTATAATAAAACTGAGTGAAAGACAAAAATCATACAACATTCCATCCACTTAAATGTAATACATGTGAATCTGCTGAATCAAGGCTCCTGAGCAGAAACCATATACCAAAAAATGATTTAAGTCCCATTGGATACACACTGATATCAGAATATTTTTGCGGTGGTGTGAAGTCAACACATCTGTCTGTAGAACTCAGAACACTATCTGCATATATGGGAAATCCTAATTAGCGGAAAAATGATAAGTTTCGCAATATATGTTAGTGTCGTAGCCAATAAGAACAAGTGTAGTGGTGAAAAAAATGACTAGGACAAACTGCTTTCTTTAAAAACAGGACATTGCTCAGTTCGTAGAAAGAGCTGTTCAGAGTGAAGCATGACCAGTAGTAATCTATGAGCCCTGATGTCATCATAAATCATAAATTAAATGCAGATTTTTCTGTTTGGAAGACTAATCGATATATACTGACTTCCAAGGCTGCTGGGTCAGAAGCAACATTTACACAGCATGCAGCAAACAGAAGACAGACTTCACAGAGATAGAGGTCAGGAATAATTTAGCAAAAAAAAAAACAGACCCCATTTCAGAAATGTGCTGAATTATATTGCATTTCTAAACTCTGTTCCAGGATCATCTTGGCTGCTTCAGTTAGCAGCTTCAGCTTCCCTATTAACAACAAACAATACTCAGTCCTAGAGGACTAATCAGTGAAGACTTTATTCCACTCAACAGCTAAATATTAAGCTCTATATTAGAATCTGACTATCTGAAGCAAGGTGTCTTGTTGTATTTGTGCAACACAACCACAGATGCAGTTTCTTAATTTTCCAGTATGTCATACCACAATGACCCCTGCTGGAGATTTATGAAACCTAACTTTCTACCTAAAAGAGGTTCCTCCCAGGGCCCATTTTAGATTTTGCAGAAAATTAAAATGAATGGAACATTGGATGCTAGTGGAAGGTCTTTAGATGTATGTCTTGTTTCAAGGTTTCATGGCACTGAGAGATGAGCACTTCCCTTGAATAGAGTCAATATATTCCAGAGAAATGGCGTGTACCCATCTCTAGGCACTCTAGAAAACATGCCACTGCTTCCGGCCCTGAACATTTAATTACCCAAATGTGGTTGTTTATAACACTTAATCTTTGTTTTATTAACGTCAGTATTACCAGTAGCACTTACCATATGATATTGTTTGTCTACTTTAGAGTCAATGTTGGTATAGGAAGCAGTGTGATGACAAAAAAACAAAAAACATTTATCTGATTAAATCACTCTCCTTCATTTTCACCCTTGGTGTGATTCGTTTGAGCATTATGAAGTAATTGCACTCGGATGTGGGCCAAATCATCTGCAAGACCCTTGAGAGGAGGTGGTCTTAGTCCTGTCCCAAACCAACTATGAAGTGGTTTGTTTGTGGTAAGAACGTGATTTGACCTTGATCCAAACCTTCAGGTGTAGTCCGCAAGTTTGAGCTAACAGCATTTTAACCTCATATATTGCCCAGATACTTACTACATCTGTGAACAAATGCCTTCTCTGGGATTTTAAACTGCAACAAGCTCCATGTTAAGCTGTATAGAAATATGAAATAGTCCAGAACACTGGACCTTCTTCTAGCATTTACTTTCTTGCTCCCACACAGTTGTGACCAATAAACAGAGAAAAAGTTCACACGTGGTTTGCTGTGATGTATTTTTGCATTCTTAAAACTTAGAAATTGTATATCCTTTTCAGTGTGACTGGACACATGAAATTCACACGAATGTGAGACACCAAGATCATCATAGGCTATACAATATATGCTTCAATATTTTATTGACAAAGTATGACTCCAAAACTACATTTCATACATTTTCAAATATATATAATTTTAAATATATGTTGGGTACTACATGAGTGTTATGAATATAAAGGTATACACAACATAAGAAAATTATTGTGTAATACAGTGCACATCTGTGTGCAATGTTCTGAGAATTTGGGTACAGTTTGGTCTTCAGTAAGTCATCAAACCCAGCTTCTATAAACACATTTGAAGCACTTTAACTCATACATCCACAACTGATAAAGACATCTACTTAGACTCCTTTTCTTTGTCCAGAAGTGCAGATCTGATGCCCAACTTCTCAAGTTCCTCAACCAAGTCACCACTTTGATGCATCTGTAGGAGAATGTCACAGCCCCCAACAAACTCTCCATTGAAGAACACCTGAGGAATTGTTGGCCAGTTGGAGAACGTCTTCACTCCTTTTAAAAAGAACATGGTACAATTTAATTTCAGACCCAATACACAAACAACGTTTTTGTAGAAAAATGATAAATATGTCAAGAGATCCATTACTCATTTTGCTTCTAAGATCTGTCGTTAATGCTCCGCAGTCAACGCCCTGTCACTTGTGCTGCACACGACTGATAAACGCAATCTGAATATGCAAGATCACTTAGCTAACGTTCATCATTTGTTTATCCAGGGCTTTTCCATTAGATCAGTAACTGACCTACATTTTAATTAACCACACAGCCAACTAAATCCTGAAACCACAACTACATTCAATGCATCAACTCGGATAATAACGCTTGCTCAAAGGTTTGACGCCGAAATCTCATAATCCCGAGTAGTCATTTGGCAGGCCAACAGTCTTCCCATTGTTTTAATCTTTACTCCTAACCACCTGACTGGTCTAAACATCAGAAATTGATTAGTTTGCGATATTAGCAGATAAGATAGCTAGTTAGCTAATGAGACCTAGTTTTTCTCTCTCCTACGTTTCTCAAATGTAATATTTAAAAGGCAACCAAATCAATCTTTTCTTAAAAGAAAGTTATCCGCCTAGCTTCAAAATCCGTACGTATTTTTTTTCCCTGTCTCAGTAACTATGCAGATTCCCGTTCCCTTGAACATAACCTAACTAGTTGCATTATTCATATTAACGCTAATTCTGTAAATGTTATAGCTAGCTAAACCAATATTTACCATCAAGTTTCATTTATCTCAAAACTAGCTAGCTAGACAGACAATTAGCTACTTGCCAATTTACCAATTCCATATTTACCCTAACAAGAACCACACAATTGACTACCATAACCTACGAAATTGGTACGCTAGCAGTCTAGTTATGGATAGCTAGACAGCTAGCTAACTTGTCGGATATCAACTGACCTTGTCTAAGGTCTTGGTCCTCCAGAACGTTGTAGGCGGCATAATTATTTACTCCATGCATTCTAAGGATCTGGACCACAGCGTTGCTAAAGCCACACATAGGCTGCTGCGGAGTCCCTTTCATAAACACTACAACTCTGTCCTTCTTCACCATCTCAGCAAGGCTGTTATGATTTTCTGCTGTACACATTCGACGGGGCGAAATATAAAGAAACTGCCCATTGTTTTGATTTGACCTGTAAAGCGACGTCATCGCCCGAAGAGATGTAGCTGTCAGCCTAAATATTTTGTTCATTTTATAAAGATTGTATACAAACAATGCAAAAAGCAATAAAGCAGAGGGATTTTTTTTTTCTTCTAAGACGCCGCAGCAAGACTTTTCAGGAGCACCGCCCTTAAACGGAAGCTATTGAAACAAGACACTCATTGGCCTGAGTATATTTTACTCTTCTGCAATTGGCTTAAAGACATGTCAGTTATTATCAACATTTGTAATGGCGCGTTCGTACAACCCACGTTGGGCGGATCCTCTGATCGTTAATTCATATGCATTCGAAATTGCTGAGACGAAGGTAATTTGAAGATCGTCGTACTTTCGCGGACCTGAGTGATTTGAAAGTACCTCTAATTTTACGCAGGGTTTCCATAGTAATACTTTTTTGTTGGCTTGTTTTGAGTTTCAATATGCTAATTGGTTATTTATAAATATTCAGTGACCTCGCCAAAGGCATACAGCAACGGACACGTTATCAATGAGTAATGTATTTTCGGTCATCCATTAGATTTGTTTGCTATTTGTTCCAGGCAGTATCGAATTTGTTTACTATTGCTAGCTAGCTAACCGCTAACTGGCTAGCTACATAGCAGTACTAAATTTGTTTTTTAAAACCATATCGTCATAAACGTTTAATATAACGCTAGCTGGTTTTAATATTAGTTCGCTAAAATAGTTTGCTAAGATGGCTTTCTTGAACTTTCTAGCCAGCCAGCTAGCAGTTACCTAGCTAGCAAGACGTACTAGTTGGCTAGTTTTAAAATTGCTTGTGTGAAACACATCTGGTGGTGACAAATATGCAATGTTGTTCTGCAGTGCTTTCATATTATTGCAAGCGACTCAACAATATTGCATAGATTAAAGGAAGAAGTATAAAGGCGTAACCTCTGGAGGTTTTGAGGTCTTACGTGCGATATTCTTTTAACACTTTGAACCCTGTTTCCACGGCGGTAATAGTTGGCCGATACTGTTACCTATCCACAAACAGGCAGAAAAAGACCGAGCACTTCGATATTGTCTGTTAGGACAAGCTCACCTTTCAGACACTTTTTGTTGCAACATTTTCCTATCTGCCATTTATGGATAATAATGGCAATGGCCAGCTGACGTTTTTAATCTCTCTTTAGGTGGATCTTCTGTGTGGCTTGTGATCCAGGTTCAAGTATTACAGACGGTGAAGAGATTGTTGTTGCTGATTCATGTCAGTTGACTTTAACAGGTTGTTTAAAAAGGCGGGGGAATACCTAGTTACAGGAGACTTATGTAAAGTAGTGCATATTTTCACTGGATAATTTGTTTTGCATTAAAATGTTACAAATCAGTGGTTAGCAACTGTCCTCCTGAAGATATGCATTTTTGCAGTTTAGTTCTATCTCCAGCACTAGAAGTTAAACGGCTTGATGTAAATGAATCGCTACCAATGAGGACTGAACCCTTTAAAGCCTGTGGTTTCATGAAATTAATCCCCTTATTTCATGCTTTACATGTTATGGCAGCAGTATATGGTGGGCTTCATATTGAAACACCTTTTTGGTCATGTTCTGAACTAATAGGTCATATGAATAAAACTATATTAAAGCTGTGTGTTGCTTACCTTTTGCTTTTAGCCTAGCATTTCATGGAATTTGTAAGGGATATATGCTATATAAGATCCGTTTATAAGTGTTCAGCGCTCCAGTACCATATAGCTAATGCTTCTGGGATGCTGTGCTGTGGAAAATCAATAAATATCTGAATGGAAATTCATGTGTGAAACAAGATATGTTCTATTTCAAGCATTTTATGTCTCTAAACTATGAAGTATAATGTTTGGTTTCTAGTTTTGTCTAAACATTTACATACATTTTCTCAGACAAACGTATGATTTCAAAGAAGCCAGTCACTTTTTGGACAGGTGTATAATCTAAAGGACAGTAGAAAACGCTAGTCTCAAAATTGAATTTGCAGATTGTGGCCCTCATATAAACAGACTTGCTTGAGTTATTAAACTTTTCTCTGTGTATCCTGATGTTCATTGTTACACAATGTGGACCTAAAAAAGTTCATTAATTAAGACATACACAAGGGTGGCTGTGAATAGATGGCAATTCCAGATGAGAAAGGACATGCTTAATCAAAAGGTGTTGTGTTTTTGTCCTCGCACTTAATTTCCAGTAGGTATAGCTAAGGTTCTCACTTCTGTCCACATTGTAAATACATGTGGAAGGCAACCATCCATTTACAATACAAATCACATACACCTGTTTAATTCATGGCATGGGCCAAGTTCAATCATCAGTTATTTGTTTATTTAACAAATGATGATGGCCTTGCAGGATTTAATGTTCACAACCCATGTTTCCTTATTTAGACTTATTATTACTCTCCTTAAATTTAGAAGCGTTTATTGGAAGTATAATTGGCATATTTCTTATATAACATGATCGATACATTTATTTAAAAAATAAATAAAAATCTAAAAGCGACTGGAATCTACAAGTTTTGCAATCTATTGGTCACCCTCTCTGTGTTATTACTACTCCATGTTTCTAATTAATCATAAATGGAAGAGTATACTATATATGCTCAAAGCATTCATTGCTGTTGTAAACACTGCTAAAGTTTTTTTAAGTATTGAAGTTATTATAAAATCTTCAGTGGATTAATGTATGCTGCTTGTAATTAAATTATTGTGTTTGCATGTATAAATAGGCAAATAAGCATTTTGTTACACACTGAGTTTTTGTGCTTTGATAAGGGCTAATTTGTTCATTTTGTAGCATGTCCTCTTCAGAAGGACAGATTGTGCAATATGGATTGAAGTGTTTTTGGGCAGGTACCACAATTATTCAGGTGATTTCACAGCAGCATTCATAGGGCATGATGTAGTGTGTATGAACAGGGCGTGTTTGTGAATGCCTTGTGGTAAGTTCTGCATTATGTTTTACATTTGACCACAAACTCTTTACCCTTTTCTACTAAATCTGCCTTCCTGTTCGAGATATTACCACCTGCAGGACATCTGTTTGATTATGAGAAAGCTACTGCACCACAAAAAGACAAATGTCCTACAAACCTTGCAGTGTTTCTGGTAGGCAGCATTCAGTACAAACTAGCAATCAGATTCATCTAAATTAGTAATCAGATTAACCTATCTCAGATTTTTCTCCTAAGTGTCTTCAGTTAGATTTTTTGCAGTCTTAAAATAGACCAGTTGGCACCTTGTGACAGGGTGGGTATACACTGAAATATTCTTTCTATCTTCATATTCTTCTAAAATGTTTTTTGTAGAGAACAAGTAAAATAGAAAGGGAACTCGTGCAGTAGTAGTGTCTGATTTTATTGCCAGTGAATTACCCCATGTGTAGTATAGTTGCCTTCTCAGGCTATGACAAATTCCATTTTAATACTTGTTCTCACCTGCTCTCACTGCCTGTATGTTTTCAAAGGAGCCCTTCACACAAATGTGCATATTAAACACTGAACTGAGTTTACCAGTTAACAATATCAACTAAACACATTTTAACTTCATATTTACCATATAAAGTTCAACTTCCAAATGGAAGGCCCTCTGCAAATAAACTTGCATTGTTCTAGTAAGTTTCTTTATGTTTGAAATATGTTATTTATGATTCAGGTTATGCAGATGCCAGAGAAGCTATCCAGAAATGGATCTTCACCCGGTGCATTTACATGAATTTGAAAATGGTGACACCTTTTGGCTTGTCAAACAACATAATATTTAAGACACAGTGCATGTTTGTAGAAGGATTCATTATGGTACCTGTGTTCAGTATTTTAATGGAAGCCTAACAGAGCAGCCTGATTTATTTTCCTTCCCAGTGTGAACCTCATGTGCAGGTAGACAACTTGCTCACAGGCATTCAGGATGGAAATATATTAATGGCTTTGTTAGAGGAACTGTCAGGATGTACATTTACAGCATTTAGCTGACATTTTTATCCAACGCAACATATAACTATGACAACTTGAGTAAAACTTGAGCAATTGAGGGTAAGGGCCTTGCTCAGGGGCCCAACAGTGGTAACTTGGCAGTGGTGGGGCTTGAACCAACAACCTTCCGATTACAAGTCAAGTACCTTAATCACTGAGCTAAATGCAAAATGGTGAGACTTTGCTTGATTGGCTTCTTTGAAATATTGTGTTTCATATTTGAACAAGTGTCAGTTAAACACTGACAAACTGATGATGATGATGATGATGATGATGATGACAGGCAAACAGCCTGATTGTGATGGTTATATATACTGTGTATATTTGATATTTTTCTGACCCTCATGTTACATATTTTGAAAAGGAAGGAAATACATTCACAAAAATAACCCAAAAGCCCCACACACATTCATTGATCATTTCCTTAATCTAGTATTTACAAAAATGTATATACAGCATTGCCCAAAGGTTTTCCCATTACATAGTCTTATTGCTAGAAATCACAGAAGAGCTAATGAATTATGTAGCAATGGGCCATGTAGACAAATTTCAACAAAATGACAGAATAACTAAATAGAACAAGTTTTATATATATATAAAATCTGTCTTCATTTTTGCAAAATAGGACATGAGAAATTATAAGTACAATTTTGGTCAAGATTGAGAATGATTTAGTTTTCCTTGTAAGGGAAATGGTGTTTAGTTTTGCTCCACTAGGAGGAAAAAAATACAAACACCTGAGCTTCTGATCAGTGCTGTAGCCAGGAATTGATTTCAGTGGCAGATGGGGACAAAAGAAACACACAAATTGTAAAATTAAATTGATACATCCAATACGCTCATGGATTTTCATCCCCTATTGAAATTGTCATGTGTTGTTTTCGGGAGGTGTGAGCTGACCTAGCTATGCCTTGTATGCCCAGAGGGTTTGTGAGAGTTTTTTGGTGGTGCAAAAGGGCCATTAATCACTGTGGAGACTGTGATCTTTGATTTCATTCCAGCTTTACAAGTTCAGACTATCTACACATTACATTTTCAGTTTCAGCAATATTGCTAAGGCTCTGTATTTCTTTGAAGACAGAAATGTGAGTTGTGTTATCTTAAAATGGCTAATTTAGATCATTATGTCCTACATACATACATATATATATATAGGAGGTAGAGAATATTGAGGCTAATTTAGATCATTATGTCCTACATACATACATACATACATATATATATATATATATATATATATATATATATATATATATATATATATATATATATATATATATATATATATATATATATATGTATATATAGGAGGTAGAGAATATTGAGGTAGAGAATAATATGAATCCAGTTGGAGCTCATGGTTTATTTAATATATTAAAAATATTGCTGGACTGTATGCCTTTGAAAATACTTGCTATGCAATTTCCTCCAACAGCTAAAGGAAGTGACAGTGAACTTTGAGAAAAGGTTCTCCTCTATATCTAGCCTTGCTTCTCTACGTGACAGCAGCTACTCCTCTGCCTGCAGCTCTCCAGCATCCCCCAGTGATGAGCAGAGCAATACTCTTCTCTCCAAGGGGGACAGGATGTACATCCAGGATAAAGATGTGAGTATCTCCTTAATTATTACATTAAATTATTAAAAACATGTAACCTATAGAAAGGGTAAAAACATTTCAGAGTTTTGCTTCTCATACCCTGGAAAACATTATAATTAGTCATGATGAATGCAAGCTCTTTTCTTTTAAATTTGCTTCCTGCATATATTCAGGTTAATTTATCAAAAGTCAGTCCAGAAGATGAATTTAACTTCACTAGTAACCATCACAGCTCTGCACTGGCCTGCCCCTCACTGGATGATGTAAAAGAAGTTCAAGACTATTCTACTGTCTGGCAGAGAACCTTTGCCACAGAAGCTGGACATGTCCAATTCTTACCACTGCCTAAGTTGATTTGCTGTTTACAATGACATTTTTCCAAGTGTAGCGAAATCCATGTCATCAAATGGACAGATTCTCTGTTGTTCCACTGAGGGGCACTGTTGGAATACCTTATTAGAGTCCAGGAGCCATTCAGAAGGAATTGAGAAAGATGATGAAGGCCTTTCCCATGTTTCAAAGGAATCTGTTCTGTTTGCTCTGGACTCAGATGAAGAAGTTGCCTACAGATACATCCTATACCTGGGACACCAAGAATCTGAGCTTCATGATGAGTCAAGCTTACAGCTCAGACTATTTGCAGTGTTTAATGCTCAAAAAGCGCATGACAATTTATAAGTTTTAAATACACCTGATTTTTATCAAGGAGAGAGAGAATGGCGGCTCTTATCTCGCTCTTTGGAGATCAGAGTACAAAGCCTCCAACCACCTTCAGAAGACAAACAAACACCTGATAATCCCAAACCAGAAGCTAAGATCATATATACTGATAATATTCCTACTTGCCAAAAGAACAGGGCATTAGTCACAGAGCCACATACAGTTACAGAGCTATGTTGTGCGAAAGGTAATGTTAGCCAAAATGATATCGAGTTCCCTGAACTCCATACTTATAAAGTAAAACTTCACAAAAGTGGCAGACCTAAAGTAATTTCTACTGACTCTACACTTTCTGACAGAGTCAGAACTTTAAATAAAGGATGTTCTCCTGAAGAAGAGAACCTATATAATAAAATTTCCAGAGACTATATGGATCCAGAGTAACTGTCTGTGAGAAAGAGAGTGTACTCAGAAAATTAACTCAGAGATGAACACAACCTTAGTGAGGTTAACACTCATATGCAGAACAGTCTAGAAGATGAAGATTATACTGCACTGGGAAACTTTAAACATCAACGTGATTTCATCCTAGCAGTTAAGGGGCCAAAGATGGATGCTACCTCAAAAACAGCAAAGTAAGAGTGAACATCATATATCTTACTTATTGTCATTAGTTATTTTGCATGATCTCATTTGTTATATGCAATCTGTATCCTGCAGGGATGTGAAGCTGACTGTGCTTTCCGATGTCATAAGTGCTGAGATTGAGTTACTGCACAAAGTTCTGCTCCTGTGGCTTGTCACCTACTGTATCTTTATGTTGTTTCAGTCAGAGATCTGGGCACTGTTCTAGCTAGAACTGGCTCAATCCAAAACAAGGACATAGCTATGTAAAAAACATCATTGCAAAAAAAAACTTTCATGCATGATACCACACACTCAGGTCCCACTGGATGTGGCAACCTATCTGACCTATATAACAGTTACAGATAGGAATAAGTAATACATTTATGACAATTAATTTATGATGAGCTCACAGTTCTGCAAAAGTCACCACAAAAGTCATGCCCATTGCATCTTTAATCCCACTGATACTCTTGAATTTATCAGATTGGGCAAATTTATAAGTATTGTATTTGCATACCCTAATTGATTCCATTTCTGTATGATAATAGGTCACAGAGAGAGATTTGATGTGAGTGTTTTAGCTGGCTCTATGATCTATATACTCTGTGAAGCTTCCAGTGGGCAGGTATTGCTGAAAACTGTTGCAGGGAAGGCATAAGATCATTCAAGAAAACATCTTACTAGCATGGGTTTTGTAGGATCCATACCCACTGAAACAGTCCATCACTTCTAAGAATCATGTGTACCCTGTTTGCCTGCTAGGTCAGGGTCAGCAAAATCAATAATTTTAAACATGAGTGCAGGAAAACAACTTCAGTTGGAGTTTGGACAGTTTCATGAACCATTCATAGTCTTTGTATAGCAGGAGGCTTTGTGAGCCCTTTGGTAGCAGTTCTCAGTTCCCTATGTGTACATATGGATATTTTGTCTGTGGAGCTCCACTCTGAAGTGTGGAACTTCATCCTGCAGACAATTTTAGGATTTAAAAAAGTATTTTATAGCCTGATTTAACCACATGGAACAGAAATAAATAAAATGTACATTAAAAAAAACCTTTAAAGGCATCAAAAAGATTTTGCTCTCTTCAGTTTTACTAAGGTTACCAGTGTTAAATAAGTTAATTAAGATTGTTAATGTTTATTACCATAGCTAGAATATACATAGAAAAACAGATGTCATTTGAAAACATTCCTTTCTGTCCAACAGATGGCACATCAGCTCTGAGCCAATAAATTCATGGAATTTATCAAGTCCTTGCTGAAGATGGGGCTAGATATTTTTATTATTACCTGAAATATCATTTTACATCATTTTACAATTGTGAGGCAATTTATCTGTAAAAAGTGTCTCTTCTGCAAGTGGAAACTCACCTAGTTCTATAAGAAATGTAAAGTCTCATGAGAAGTGCATACTATACAATAGAAATGTGGTGTGTCTTTGGGCAGGTGTTATTTCTTATGTAAGGTAGTTAGCTTTCCACTGTGGTTACATTTAGAGAGACATGCTATGACTTACAAATATCTACAATAAATAGGGTTTTTGACAATGGCATTGCATTAGTGTAAAAACCTTTTGGAAATAATTAATAAATATTGATCATTTTAAGTGCACATATAACCTTATGAATTCAAATAAAAAATATATATTTCATTTCCGTGATCAACTTCAAAAGTTTTCAGTGGGAGAAAATACTCAACATCGTTTAAATAACATTGTGATTTAAAAGATTTTTTAATAACAGTGGTGTCTGCTCCATTTTATCACAGAACACTGAACTCTGTAGGAGTCACTAATTGATTGTACAAAGTGCTCTCAGAGTATTCAAATACAGGGACTGAACAGTGCCTCCACTGTCATGCACTGTATCTGTGTTTTTCGTGTTTTATCTGAAACAGACAGAAGATTTTCCTTTAAATTAAATTGGTCACCAGAGAGAGATCACAATCCCAGCATTTAAAATATAAAACATTTAAAGACTGAGCTGATTCACATGTATAAAAAACAAAAAGGTGGTATTCACTATAAGATAATCAGAATTTTAGAGCATTTTATCCCAAACGTTAGAAAAACTGAATGCATGTTTGCACATGAAGACATTAAACCATTATTTTCTGTTTTAGAATGGTCCGTTATGTTTTCAGTAATCAACTTTTTAAGATACAGAATGACTAATGAACATAGAATGTAGGAGAAATATAATTAAACATATTTAATAGGCTTTAGTAAGTGCAACATATTGTGTTGTATTTGAAACAAATACAACACAATAAATGTGTTAAATAAATGTGGCAAATAAAATCCTGTAATTCAGCAGTCCACATATTGCATCACTATATGTTGTGTGATAATAAATCATGACCAGCTTCAAATAATGCAGTGTGTGCTAAGTTAATGTTTAAAAGGCTGTACTCAGCTGACATTTAACAGGCTATAAAATGAACAAACTCAATCCCAACAGTCTCCTGCTAATAGGACGCTTAAGGTAAGTAAACATATTGTTAGATGATTGCTAATCTGGAGTTCTTATTAAAAGGGGGTATTAAACCCTCCAAAATCACTGAGATATGGAGAAAGAGATTACTAACTTTGCAACCTTAGATTTTCTAAATATTATAGAAAATATTGTCATATATGCCATTTTAAAACTACATAAAAATGTAAAATCTATAGCCAACATTACATTCCGGTATACTTTGCGATATGTCCAACTCTGCAAGCATCCAGTGTTGTAGACATTCCTAATTATTATAAAAACATTTAGCCTTTTTAAAATATATGTTGAATATGAATTTTATCTGTTCCTGCACTGAGGAATACCCATATGTAATTCCAGATTTAAATCAGTAAAATCCCTCTCCAGGTGATAAAATGTTGGGAAAGGTCCAGTGCTATTTGACGGTTGCTCTCCTGCTGGCAGTGGCCTGGGCTGACCACCACGAGAGGCTTGATCATGGACATCATTCAGCAGATCACCATAAACATCTTCACCATGGCAAAGATGAACCCCACCCTCAGCATGATAGAGGAGACAAGTCCTGCCACATACTCTCATCTCAAAATGCTGACTTTGCCTTTTCTCTCTACAAAAAACTGGTCAGCCAGCCTGATGCCAAAGGCAAGAATATTTTTTTCTCCCCACTGAGCATCTCCATGGCTCTGTCCATGCTGGCCCTGGGGGCCAAAGGTGAGACCCACTCACAGATTTTCAGCTCACTGGGCTACAGTAACCTCACAGCCACTCAGGTCAATGAAGCCTATGAGCACTTACTGCACATGCTGGACCACAGCCAGGATGCCATGCTGTTGGAGGCAGGAAGTGCTGTGGCTGTCCGAGAAGGCTTCAAGCCTGTAGAAAAGTTTCTGAAGAATGCTCAGCACTTCTACCATGGAGAAGCCTTCAGTGTAGACTTTTCCAAACCAGACATTGCTGTGCAGGAGGTCAACAAATTCATTGCCAAAAAGACCAAAGACATGATCACTGACATGATCAAGACTCTGGACCAAGACACTCTGATGATGCTGATCAACTATATGTATTTCAGAGGTATAACATCTACACATAATCTACCAGTGTTTTAGTATTTCTAATGTACCCCCCCCCCCCCCAATTGCTTAACAAGTCTCTAAATTCCATCTTCCAAGGTAAATGGGAAAAGATTTTTGAAGTGAATAACACCCACAAAGCTGACTTCTATGTGGATGGTAACACAAAGGTGACAGTGGACATGATGAAGAGAACTGGCCGATATGAATTCTATCAGGATCGAGAGAACTTCACTTCTGTCATCATGGTGCCCTACAAAGGAAATGCGTCCATGATGATCATTCTACCTGATGAAGGAAAAATGGAAGAGGTGGAAAAATACATGTGCAAGCATCACCTCAAGTACTGGCATGACAAACTTTTGAGAAGGTAATGTTTTTCTGTGATGTGAAGTCACTTACATATAGTACCAAAACATTAAATCTTATTTTTAGAAATGTTTTCGTTTGAAAAGCAGAAATGGTGGAAAATGATCCCTAAAGACTAAAAATTATTTCCTATGTCTGAGATCATTTCTGTTCTCCAGCAATGTAGATCTGTATATGCCCAAGTTCTCCATCTCTGCTTCCTCCTGTCTTGGGGACACGCTGAAGGAAATGGGAATAGTTGATGCATTTTCAGACAGTGCAGACTTCTCTGGAATCAGTGAGAGCAAAGTGGTCATTTCCAAGGTACATGGAGAAACTGCACTCATTCTCAAGCAATGTTTTGTAATGATTTGGTAGCATCTTTGAAGAAAGTGCCATGTTGACAATCCAGGAAACTTCAGATCATAGCCCTTGGGCAACTAATTAACTATTCAACACAGACATCTTTGGAATCAGTGATGGGAACAAAGAGGCAGAGGTAGATGTGCCACATGGATAAATGTATATACTAGAACTATGCACATTTCCTTTACATAAAAATACTGTAAATGTAATGAAAATGAGTAGGGCTGCAAATCATTTCCCAGCTTTCATTTATGAATAAATGCTGGAAAATTCTAAATATAGTTCATACATTCATGAAAAAAAGTTTCATGGGAACTGCAACAAAATTAAGATGAAAATGTATTTGGTGAGTTAGTAAAAATTGCTAACAGAATTTAGTCATATGACTATTTTAGACCATGCCTGGTAAGTTTAAGCATGTGATTAGGCTAAAGATCTGTGTAATGTTCTTTTTGCTATTTCAAAGTTTTTATACATATGTAAAGTTTTTGTACACTGACAAGTGCAATTTCAAGCTAGGAAATTACTGCAATTTACCAAAATATATACATATTACTTTTAGTCTATTAACATAAAGTGGACAAATGAATACAAAGATTAGAAAAATATTCATTTTTGTCCGGCATTATAGTTTGAATATGAATTTTTAGCGTGTAGTATGTTCCACCTTGTTCATATATGTGATATCCCTGCAGGTCCTTCACCAGGCAGTTCTCAAGGTTGATGAGAAAGGCACTGAAGCAGCTGCTGTCACGACTCTAGAGATCATGCCCATGTCTTTGCCAGACACCATGAACCTCAACAAACCCTTCCTAGTCTTTATAGTGGATGATAGCACCAAGAGCATCCTCTTTATGGGCAAGATAACCGACCCCACTGCATAGTGGCGGACATCTCCCACACATTCTACCAAACAATCTGTGTGCTATTGAACTACACTCATTTGACTTAACTCTGTCAAATTTTTTTTTATTATATGAGAGGAATTATAAGTTAAATGTTTTGCCAGCAACAGGGTTTAAGGAAGGTCTTCACTGAGGAAGAATACAGCTATGTTCAGTATGTGCTTTAATTGAAATTTTAATAAACAAATAATTATGCTAACAAATATAAACTGTAATAAATATTTATGAATTGAAATGAATGCCTCATCATTTGCTTTGGTAAATTGTAACGTTCTATAATAGGTATACTGGTGACATTAGCACTTTTGGCTATACTTAATGTTTCATCAAATACACATTGCTACTGTCTGTTGAACTGGAAAATTTATCAAACTGACTATATCCAGTCAAGTAAAATGTATTTCTATAGTGCTCGTTACAACAGTTACACAAAGCAGCTTTAGAAATGTCCGGGTCCAATCCCCAAGTGAGCAAACCAAGGGCAACCAACAGTGCCAAGGAAAATCTCCCTAGAGCATGAGGAAAAAAAACAAGTCTCAAGGGGGTGGTGGAGGGCATCCTTCTCTGGCCAACAATGGATACTACAGTATAAACAATAACAGTATAAACAATAACGAGCAAAATAAGTAGAGAGAGAAAAATTAATAATAATAATAATAATAATAATAATAATAATAAATAAAAAATAAAATGAAATAAAATAAAATAAATAATACTAATCATTTAATGTCTAGTCCATTTAATAGAAGTCCTACTCTGGTCCCAATGGTGTGCACATGTCCAAAACCCATCCCACATGAGAACAATATGGGGTTCATATAATACAATAAAAAGGTATATGTAAGGGACACTTATCCTAGACCAACTATATAAATGTTCCCACTCATAAGATATCAGTGGTCTACTGTTCAATTACAGGTAACAAATTTAGATAAAGTCTTAAAGTCCAAGTTCACCAAGTTTGGTTTATTCGTCACATGCATAGTCATACACAGTATAACTCGCAGTGAAATGGTTGAGAGTGCTCTGTCCAAACTGAGGAAAAAAAAAACAGGGGTGCATAGAGAAATATAGATATTCTATATATGTGAAATATATATATGCAAAGAGAAATATATATATTCTATGTATGTACAAAATATATTAACAATGTAAGTGCAAAGTCAAGTGCAAGAGATGTCTTGTCCCTGATCAGACCCCTCTGATCAAAGCCTGTTCAGAGGCTAACACACATCTATAGTGTAAATGTAATAAATAAACTCATGTGAGGCCAAACACAAAAGACCAACATGTCCAACTAACTTAATAATGTAATAAGAGATTAGGGGATGATATTAAGAATGCAGTCTATACTTGTGTGACCAGAGATTCCCTGTGTTCCCAAAGTGCTGAACTCAATCAAACAAACAAACATCCCAAAGATCAAGAGAATGTCAGCAGGAGTTGTAAAAGAGCCTAATGTGTTGTACAACAGCAGTTTATTCAAAGTTGTTTCACCCTATATCATTCACCATATTAACATTCACATGTGGGGATGGGAGCTATTTCAATCTCATCTTTACCAGTTGTTAATTAAATAAGTATGAAGAACATTTTTCCTGTCTCGCTTTGTGGTTCCTCACTGCAAGGCAACAGTTGTGTTAGAAGAAGGATTCTACTTCTAGCAACAGCTAGAAACAGAGAACTTAACCAGCAATAGTCCAGCAAGAAGGATAGCAGAACACTGGCGCTCCTCTGCAGAATGTGAATAGCATTCTGTGAATGAGGGGCATTAAAAGATAGCAGAGAAGCTGCAGCCAGAAGAGAATGTCTTCTTATTGGAACTATGATAAGTGTCTTTTAGACATATCTGAAGAACAATGTTGATGCCCCTGGGCGCACTTCAAGGCTGTCACAGGTAGTAGCTAACTTAATGGGTGGTCAGATGATGGAGAGACTACAGACAGTACTCAATATCTAAAGGCCTAGAAGATTGCTACAGCCTGCTTTACCTGAAAATAAAAGTACCAAGGTGTTTCTCTCAAGCCACTACTCCTGCAGCTCAGTCCCACCTACTAAATGCAAATACCAAGCGAGAAATATTGGGGTTAAAATGGACTCAGATTATTTATTGGCCATATTACAACAATAAGAAAATCAGCCTTCCACTGATTTAGCAAAATATAGCAAAATCTAGAAATGTTGAGATAAGACTAGTCAAACATATGCATACCTTGCTTTAGAGCAGGCTGGTTTATTGTAATGGTTTCTTTACTACTTTTCCCAAAAACACTTGGAGAAAGTGATGTGATGTGAGCACATTTCCTTAAAGTCTTCATTAAGATATAGAATTGATTTCAGATTGTTATTACTTGGTTCTGTATCATTTAATTTGCTTAAGACCTAAATACATCTCCGACATGCTAGAAGAATACATACCCAATGTGCCTCTTACGTTAATCGAGACTGGTCAATTAGTATTGTCCAGAATAAAAACAAATCACAATGAGGCAGCTTTCAACTAATATACCACCCACAGCAGGAACCAACTCCCAGAGGATGTCATGGTTTCCCAAACCATAGCAATTTTTACACCTGGACTGAAACCATTTTTGCTGTGCTGTGCCTTTGATTAAATTCATAGGCACTTCAGCCGTTTTGGTGTTTTAGATTTCTTTTATTTTACCTTACAATTTAAGCCTTTTTATCTTTTATGTCTATTTATTTTATCCTTTGCTCTGTATGCTTTTATTGTCATTTATACAAAGCATTTTGCTTTGCTTCTAAACTTGCCTTGCCATAACACATCAAGTTTCAAGTTTGGTTTATTCGTCACATACATAGTCATACACAGTATAACTTGCAGTGAAATGGTGGAGAGTGCTCCGTCCAAACTGAGGAAAAGAAAACAGGGGTGCATAGAGAAAAAAATATATATGCAAGATAAATATATATATATTCTATGTATGTACAAAATATATTAACAATGTATGTACAATATATGTATATTATGATTATATACACAATGTACAATGTATATGGTTGGGTATATATGTACACAATCTACAGAATGTACAGATCCATCAAGTTTGCAGGTTACACAACAATTGGGGGTGTGAGGCATGTGACTGCTGTGAGCCAACTCCTGTACAAAAGGGCAATCACCCCACCCCACTGAAACACTCACCAAAAAAGCTTCTTAATAGGTGGACTGGGTCAACAACCAAATCCTTTGCTGCAGTACAAATAGAAGATGGTGCCATAGCCTCAGTGACAGACCACTATTTAGATCATTTTACTGGGATTTTTGCTGAACACCAATAAAAACACATAGAGGGGAGACTTAGACTACTGCTGAGATTAAGTCCATCACCAGTGAGATTTTGCCTGACACTGGACAAGCCTCATAGTGCCTTCATGGTTAACAATGAACTTAGCAGCACTATGCTATCACACACTCAAGCTGGAGAACAAAGTTATTGCAATCCACAGTATCAGTACTGTACTAGCATGGACATTTATACTGTGTACTATTAACCCTGTGCTGACAACTTCAAATAAATACTGTCTCACAGCTGAGACAGCATTTCTTCTGTGTACCGGCTCATTCACTGCAGCAAAGCCTGCACTCCCAACAAGGGTCAACTAGAAAATAAAAGCAACACTACATGTATAGATCACCAGCTTCTTTAAGCAATTCAACAGAACACCCCAAGTCAGCTATCTATCACAGGCTGCCACTAACTGGGACCCCCACATTTCCCTGATCCTCTGGGCAGTTCGGTCACCAGTACAAGAATATACAGGCTTCAAACTGGTGATGAGGAGCCCATAGAGCTCATCCATGGCATGCCACCTGACAGGAGCCCCAGAGATACTGCAGCTCATTATACCAAACTAAAACTTCCCAAACAAAACCAGAAAACAGGAAGGAAATTTAATGGCTAAGGGGAGCCTCAGGAGAGAGACATATTTGAGAAGGGAAAACCGGAGAGGAGAGGGGACGTGTAAAAACATGGACACCCTCGCAGGGAAGAAATGAGGTGTAGCACAAGGGCTCACAGACCGCAATACCTGAAGTTACTGGCTAATAGCTTGGCTCAAAACATTAGCAAAGACCAAGCACTGAATGACGGGGTCACTGGGCTTTTATAGCTCTAGCCCAGCTGTTGGTCATCAAGCCTGATTAGTAGCATGGTTGACTCGAGGCCTCCCTCTGCTGGCCGGAGGGCGCCTCAGCCTGGTGTCAACCCTTACAAGACAGCAACTCTTGGTGATGTATAGCACTAACATCACCTGATGTCAGTCCAATCAAGCATGCATTTCATTTAATGAGGGTAAAACTTTCATTATATTTGTCAGATATATTTGTACATTGCAAATGGTTTAATTACTCCCAACTTCACAACCACATAGTCAAAAATATTTACAAATATTATTACATCCTCACTGATCTACAGATACTATCTAAAAATAAATACTAATCTATTTAAACAATGAGGTGAAATGTTTTTTTTTTTTTATACAGTCCTCTCAAGTTCAAGTTCCTCAAGTTCCCAAATTCAGATTGACAGCTTTACAGTGCATATGCAGTGGGAGTTCACTATTGGCTGTTCATAGTGTATTGTCCCTTGTTGGCACACACATGCACAAATTTCACTGTAATTTATGTATGTATTTAATACATAATGTGTGTGTGTTATTCCTTGTTGGTCATTATTTGTGGTCATGTACACATTAGTGTGAATTGTTCACTGGACCATTATATGTGAGTGCCATTAATATTTATTGTTTCTCTGTGTCTGTTGGGCCCACCACAGAGCATCACTGTACTGCCTTGGGAGAGGCACAGACTTTGCCTTTCCTCCTTACTTATACTTATTGAGAGACCTCCCTTGATTGGTGACTCCTAGCCAGCCTTGTGTTGGGTGGGCATCAAGCTTTGCTGTGCTGTCATGTGTGTGTGTGTGTGTGTGTGTGTGTGTGTGTGTGTGTGTGTGTGTGTGTATATATATATATATATATATATATATATATGTACAGTCATGATCAAAACTTTTAAGACTGACACAAATTTGTTTTCAAAGTTTACTGCTTCAGTGTTTTCTTTTGTTTTTTCTTCAGAAGTTAATATGGTATAGTGAAGTACATTTAATCTGCAATTCACCTTGGCATGCTGGATATCAGCTTCTGGGCAAAATCTTGACTGATGGCAACCCATTCTTGCCTAATCAGTGCTTGGAGTTTATCACAGTTTTTGTTTGTCCACCTTCTTTTTGAGGATTGACCACAGGTTATCAATGGGATTGAAATCTGGGGAGTTTCCTGGCCATGGACCCCAAATTTAAATGTTTTGTTCTCCGAGCCACTTGGTTATCACTTTTGACTTATGACATGGTGTTCCATCATGCTGGAAAAAGCATCACAATCCATGGTCAATTTACTCTTTTTCTCTTTAGTTCCCTACCCCTACATATCTACAGGCCACCACTGTTAAGATTTTATCTCATTATTATGTTAGCGATGGCCTGATGTATGAAAATAAATACCTGAACAGAAAATTACAGGAATCAATACAAAAATCAATACAATCAATACTGGAGTTAACAGAGGCACAGAGCAGTGCTTTATTTGGAATTTAAAATAAAGGGTGAAAACCATACAATGATATTATAGCAACTTGGTGTACCAATGAAAATACTTTTACATTATGTTGTATAAAAGCATTTTGCAGGAGTACCCTTTATTTGACTTCAGAAATGCAGTGTTGACCAAGTGGTTAATGTTTAAAGGACTTTACACAGCTGACACCTAAGAGAACTCAGTGCTTACAGTCTACTGCTGACAGTGTGCTGATGGTAAGTAAATGTGCCATAAGAGGTCTGAAAATTTGGCACCGTAATTTTTTGGAACAGTAAAGATTAAAAATGTTTGGGTAACAGCTGCTTTCAAAATGATCAACAAAACGAAACATAAAATAAAAAAGACACAAATTTTAACTCTCATATTATTTCAATGAACAATCTATTTCATTTTCAAATCTTTATTATGAACATCACTTTAAGCCTGTGTCGTAAACATCACACTTGCTTTGAAAATGTTCTCTGTACTTATGTATGTTTTAATGCAGGAGTTATAATTAAAATAAAAGTATATGTGTAATTGTATACATGTGTAAATATGTACAAAACATGCAATATACATACATACAACACATACAATATAAATGTGAGATTCCAGCTTTACATCAGTGCAGTTCCTCTCCAGGTGATAAAATTTCGGGAACGGTCCAGTGCTGTTTGACGGTTGCCTTGCTGCTGGCAGTGGCTTGGGCTGACCACCACGAGGGGCAGGATCTTAAACATCATTCAGCAGATCACCATAAACATCTTCACCATGGCAAAGATGAATCCCACCCTCACCATGATGGAGGAGACAAGTCCTTCCACATACTGTCATCTAATGCTGACTTTGCCTTCTCCCTCTACAAGAAACTGGTTAGCCAGTCTGATGCCAAAGGCAAGAATATCTTTTTCTCCCCACTGAGCATCTCCATGGCTCTGTCCATGCTGGCATTGGGGGCCAACAGTGACACCCACACACAGATTTTCAGCACCCTAGGCTACAGTAACCTCACAGCTACTCAGGTCATTGAAGCCTATGGGCACCTACTGCACATGCTGGACCACAGCCAGGATGCCATGCTGTTGGAAGCAGGAAGCAGGACGTGACCAGTATAACTTCACCTCTGTCATCATAATGCAATAAAAGGGAAATGCATCTATGATGATTATTCTACATGATGAGGGTAAAATGGAGGAGGTGGAAAACAAATCTCCAAGGATCACCTCAAGTACTGGCAAGACAAACTCTTTGGAAGGTAATGCCATTGTTTCCTTCCACATTACAAATAATTACAAATATTAGCCTTTGATGATCATATCAGAAACTTTATAACTCTGAAAAATGTTCTAACTGTAAAAATGTTGATTTTATGCTGTTCAATATAAGAATGCTTTTCAATCTCTGAAATTATTTTTGTTCTCCAGCTCTATGAATGTAGGTCTGTACATGCCCCAGTTCTCCATCTCCGCTTCATCTTCCCTTGGGGACACTCTCGAGGAAATGGGAATAATTGATGCATTCTCAGACAGCGCTGACTTCTCTGGAATTAGTGAGGAGTTCAAAGTAGCAGTTTCCAAGGTAGAAATAGGTCTTCTCAAAAATATGATTCATATGATTCTCATATTACAATTGTGTAGAATACATTGAAGCCAATGGTCTCAATCTAAGATGCTTAAGAACAAATTCAGATTGTTCTGATGCATATAACCTTTTTCTTTTTGTCTATTTTTATTATTGTCTTTAAGTCTTAATTATCCTGAATACAGGTATAAAAAAATAGCTAAACAACATGCAAACAAACATTACAATATCCAAGGTAGTGTGATTTATTTTCATCTGCTTAAGCCTAGTAAGAGTAAACATGACAACAGAGATCAGATAAAGATTTATCAATTTATCTCCACAGGTACTCCACCAGGCAGTCCTTAGTATTAATGAGCAGGGCACTGAAGCAGCTGATGCCACCATAGTTGAAATCATGCTCTTATCAATGCCATTCAGAGTGTCAACAGACCTTTCCTAGTCTTCATTGTGGATGATAGCACTGAGAACATCTGCATAACAGAGCAATCTGAGAGAGTGCTGTTATACTCCTTTCATTTTAGTTAGCAACAGATTCAGGAAACTATGTTACGTATTCTAATATGTTGCATTACGCATGAGCAATTGAAGGTTAAATTTTCTGCAGGTTAACCTGAAACTGGATTTACAGAAGGAATCCAATGTATCTTCTTTTAGAGTTAATTTCCATTACATCATGTAGAAAAATAAATTAAGATAAAAATTAACCTGTGTTTTCTGTTTTAGATTTGATTAAATAAATATACATATATGAAAATACTTGTGTTATATGCATCTTAATAAATGTTTACAAATTCAACCAAATGACTACAGACTTGCTTTGATAACCAAATTATAACCATCCATAATACATAAATTAGAGTCAGTTATAATAGCACTGCTGGTCATACTTTAAAATTAATGAAAAGTGCCATATGCTGAGATTATGATTTTGTAGGATCTTTCATCTCAGCCAGAAGATCATGGGGACATGGATACCACTGAAACAGAAGAGGTGCCATGACAGGATAAGCCTCTTATTAGAATGTAAGAACTCTGGCTGCTGCATTTTGAACTAGCTGGAGCTTGTTTAGGCAATTAATGGTACAGCCAGATAGTAAGGCATTGCAGTAGTCCAATCTTGAAGTGAAGAAAGGTGGTCCTAGAAATATTATTTACATGAGCTTCGAATGAGAGACTGGGATCCATAATAACTCCAAGATCTTAACTGTTAGAAAAGATGTGATTGAGAGACCATTGAGGTTCATTGAGTAATTAGAGAGCTATCTATTGTCCTAATAGAAGCACCTCTGTTTTGTCAGGATTAAGTGAGAGAAAGTTCCTCAACATCCAGTGTCTGACATCCTTTATACATTTGTCAATAATACTAAGCTGATATATGTCCTCTGGATTGGCTGAGACATATAGCTGAGTATCAGCATAGCAGTGGAAACTAGCATGATGTTTATGTTTAATGTCACCTAGAGGAAGCATATATAAAGAAAAAGCAAAGGCCCTAGAACAGATCCTTGTGGGACACCATAGCTAACTTTTTTGTACAGTAAGAAGTCTCCATTTATGTTAACAACTGGTAGCAAGCAGCTAGATAAGATTTAAACCAGGAAAGTATCATTCCTCTAATCCTTACACCATTTTTGAGTCTATCTAGTAAAATGTTGTGATCTATAGTATCAAATACTGCACTCAAATCAAGCAATATAAGCAATGAGATATAATCCTGGTCAGAAGCCAACAACAAGTCATTAAATACTTTAATTAGTGCTGTTTCTGTACTGTGATTAGGCCTAAACCCTGACTGAAAGACTTCATGTATCTGGTTCTGATTCAGCTATGAGCTTAGCTGCTGAGCTAAACCTATTTCTAGTATCTTGGAAATAAATGGAAAGTTTGAGATCTGCCTGTAGTTTAACAGCTGACATGAGTCGAGGTTAGATTCTTTGATAAGAGGTCTGATTCCCACTAGTTTGAATGATTCAGAAATGTAGTCAAGGATCAATGAGGAATTTATTAAATGTAGAAAAGGTTTGATTACTTCAGGTAGGATTTTCTTAAGAAAGTGTGATTCTAGTAAGGAAGTGGAGGAATAAGAGCATGAGATCCGAGATGTAAGTTCTGGCTCTTGGATAAGGATTCTAGAGCGGTTTTTGGCTTGGTTGTTCTGATGGCATGTTAATACTCTTAATGTTATCTCTAATGTGCTTAATTTTCTCATTGAAGAAATTCATAAACTCATTTATACTGTGTGATGTTATTTTTGTTATTTTTTATTAGGGTCGAGAGATAAGATGTTCAAGCAGTATTAAGTGCTTTTTTACACTCAATAACAATGTCCTTCCTTGCAAGTTGGAAGACTACAAGCTTAGTGCAACACCATTTATATTCTATTTTTCGAGTGCTTTGTTTTAAATTGTGAATGTTGACATTATATCCAAGTACTATTTTTCTGTCCCTAATTTTTTATTCTTAACTGGAGCAATATCATTGAGTGTGCAGCAGAGTACTGATTATAAGCTTTCAGTTATCTGATCACATTCTGTGGGGTTTGAGAGTATCCTAGTCGCAAATGATAAGTATGGGAGATTCGCAATAAATATAGGTGCAGTGGCTGACGTGATTGTGCGTCCAGTATGATAGCGAGGAGAGATTACTATATTGTGGCTCATATGTAGTTCAAAAGCAATTAGGGAATGGTCTGAGATGGCATCCGACTGGGGTAGTATAACTATGTTCTATGCCTACACCATATGTTAGTACTAAGTCAAGCATATGTCCACCAGAGTGTATGGGTTCTCTTATACATTGGGTGAAACCAATCGATTCTAATATAGAAATAAAGGCCATTCTCGGAAGGTCTTTGGCACTATCAAAGTGAATATTGAAATCACCAACAATAATGGTTCTTTCTACTAGAGTGACTAGATTAGAAATTAAATCTGCAAATTCCTTAATAAATTCTGAGTAAGGTCCTGGTGACCTGTAGATGCCAATTAGTGGAAGAGGTTGGGTGGGCTTCTTATCACTGGCTACATCATTTATGCTAGTAAAAATAATTTCAAAGGACTTGAAATCATAACCAGCTTTGTGGTTCATGCCTAATGTGTCAGCATAAATAACTGCAATGCCGCCTCCTCGGCCAGGTAGACGAGGGCAGTGTGTATAGCTGTAGCCAGAAGGACACACTTCATTTAAAGCTATGTACTCATTTTGCTTGATTCAGATTTCTGTTAGACTTTGGATGTTAAGGATGTGTGATCTTCAAAATGTTCTGTGAATCAGTTACTTTAAGTTACTTTACGTTGGTTTATTAAGACATGTTTTTCTTTGTTTTCTGTATTTCTGCTTAGCTCTGGGAACAGACACAGTGTCAATATGATAAACCTCGGCTGATGTCACGTAGCGACCAGCAGACGGTTGGTTTAGCCTTTTTGTCTGCTGCCTGGCCTCCACTCTGGATTGTCATAGATTAAATAGATCTGTCATGAAACTATGGTTTATGGTACAGGAAAGGAGAGCAGCGCCCTCCGTAGTGGGATGGATACCATCCCACCATCCCACCAAAAGGCCAGACATGCTCTCCAATGTGTTTCAATTATCTATAAACCCCACATCGTTTTGTGAGCACCACTCGGACATCCAGCAGTTCAGCGAAGATAACTGGTTGTACATTACAAAGAACAAAGGACGAAAAATAACTAAACATATTGCACTCAGCACACTGAAGGAAAACAGAAGCAGCCATGATGGAAAAGCAAAATATTAATGGTACTTACATTTTTGGTACTTCTTTGGATGTAGTTTCTGATGATAAAGTAGTTTTCGATGTCTGATGGAAGTTGCCGGTTTTCAGGTAGATTTACTCTATACTGCCAAAAGTATTCACTCTCTCATCCAAATAATTTAATTCAGGTGTTCCAATTCCATGGCCACATATGCATAAAACCAAACACCTAGGCATGCAGACTGGTTCTACAAACATTTGTGAAAGAATGGGTCAATGATAGGATGCCACCTGTGCAACAAGTCCAGTTGTGCAATTTCCTCACTACTATATATTCCACAGTCAACTGTCAGTGGTATTAAAACAAAATGGAAGTGATTGGGAACAGCAACAACTCAGCCATGAAGTGGTAGGTCACGTAAAATGACAGAGCGGGGTCAGCAGATGCTGAGGTGCATAGTGCGCAGAGGTCGCCAACATTCTGTAGAGTCAATTGCTACAGACCTCCAAACTTCATGTGGCCTTCAAATTAGCTCAAGAACACTGCATAGAGAGCTTCATAGAATGGCTTTCCATGGCCGAGCAGCTACAAGCCTTATGTCACCGAGTGCAATTCAAAGCATCGGACGTAGTGGTGTAAAGCACTCCGCCACTGGACTCTAGAGCAGTGGAGACATGTTCTCTGGAGTAACAAATCACACTTCTCCATCCGGCAATTTGATGGATGAGTCTGGGTTTGGTGGTTGCCAGGAGAAAGGTATTTGTCTGTCGGTCTTGTGCTAAGTGTAAAGTTTTGTGGAGGGGGGATTATGCTGTGGGTTGTTTTTCAGGAGTTGGACTGTGCCCCTTAGTTCCAGTGAAATGGAATGCTTCAGCATACCAGGAGATTTTGGACAATTTCATGCTCCCAACTTTGTGGAAACAGTTTGGGGATGGCCCCTTTCTGTTCCAACATGACTGCACACCTGTACACAAAGCAAGAGCCATAAATGAATGAGTTTGGTGTGGAAGAATTTGACTGGCCTACACAGTCCTTACATCAAGGTGATAGAATACCTTTGGGATTAATTAGAGTGGAGACTGTGAGCCAGGCCTTCTTGTTGAATCTCAGTGTCTGACCTCACAAATGCGCCTCTGGAAGAATGGTCAAAAATTCATATAAACACACTCCTAAACCTTGTGGAAAACCTTCCCAGAAGAGTTGAAGATGTTATAGTTCCAAAGGGTAGGCTGACATCATAATAAACCTATGGATTAAGATTGGGATGTCACTCAGGTTCATATGCATGCGATGGTAGACGAGCGAATACTTTTGGCAATATAGTGTAGTTAAGACCAAGGTATCACGGTTGATCCCTCCTAGCATCTATGTTTCCATGATTTCCCTGTCTCATGTCTTTGTTTTGCTTCACTTCCTTGTATTTGTTCCATTCCTTAGTTTCGTTTTCTCTGCCTATCATTATTTCCACTGGTCATGTTTAACTTTTATCAGTTCATGTATTTAAATGCTGTCTTGTGCCCTATCTTTTTGCTGTTCATTGTAAGCCCATAAGGAAGTCTAACCAGTGTATGTAATCCTGTATGTATGTCTAGCCTACTACTTTGTGAATGTAAGTTGTTTGTTAATCGTAGCCTCTATCAGGTCTGTGTTAAAGCCTAGCCGCTGTTTGTGTTTACACATTCCTCAATAATAAGTTGATTATTTGTACTCTGGTTGGGCAGACATATATAATTGTCATTAGCATAGGGTTGTCACAATGTCAGATTCAGATCATTCCCTGAACATGCAGCTGCTTGGTGTTTGTCACGTTATGGCCCTGACCCCTCCTCAAACGTCTTGGGGTGTGTGTGCGTGTGTTTGTCTGTGTTGCCATGCCCTTTTATGTCATCCACCTCTTCTGTACTATGTGTAATCCTCTTGAGTGTATATATGTCTCCTGTGTTGTAGTATGTGTTGTTGGTGTTCGGAATGTGCTTAGTGATTTGTGCTGTTAGATTTGTTGCCTGTGTGTGGAATAAAAATGTATGTTTGAACGTGCCCCTTCTCCGCATCCTGTTTGTATCATAGTTTAAAGGAGAGAGCTGCGTATGAGAAGGCCACAGTTCCTTTACTGTTACAGACTTTTGTGTTGCGTCTACATGACATAAAGTGAATAACTGATGTTATACCAAAACTATTTGTAAAAGTATTTGTATTGAAGTCACGATTTTTATTAACTTGTGTAATATCTGTAGTTTTTTAGTTACATCTGATAGCATTTTCCAATCTCACTTTTTATCCCATCTGCTGATATTTATAGCCTGCGCTCGTGCTCCATTACGTTGCCCGTCATGCACAAAACTGCTTCCTTCGTATTACTACTAGACAAAGCATTAATGTCTAAATGCTTATTCTTGAATGAACATGCTAATACACTAAGCACTTTATATCTCCATGCGATATCATTGCTGCGACAAACTAACCTCACATGTCGACAAAATATGCCTCAGCATGCCAACCCCCAACATAATTTACTACTAGGCTCTTCACTTCTTTTCACTGTCCAAAGTTTTGCAGGATTGGAAGGAAGTCATGAGTTGCTCCAAGCAAATATGTAATGCAACTCTTGCCAGGTGATTTCCCAACTAAGCCATTGGCCTTGTTTTCCTTGCAGTACTGCTGTTGTGCACCATGCTTCCTCTTCCTGCTTCCAAACAAAACTAGTAATAATTCACCTTCTCTATGGAGATGTGGCCTTATTAAATGCTTTCCACAAATCACTTGACCCAAGACCTGCTTTTATGTATTGTACTTGGTCAGTCATGTCACGTAGTTCTAATGAGCTCTTGGCAAACTGCACCGCCACTCACAAGTTTGACTTTATCCCTGCTATTGTGACTTGCGCTGCTGCTTTTATCACTGTTTTCCTTGACTCTTTCAAAATCACGACTCAGCACATTTAAACTCCTCAACTAAACTTGTCTACTTAAACAACATGGCACCCCTAGCCACTTCCTTATAGCCTTATTCATAATCCTCTTCAGCCTCTCTATTTCTGTAATTGCAACCTCATAAACCACCAGTGGCCATCTGCTCTTTATCATTTAATGCTACACTATACCATCTACCTAAACTCTTACTTAACTGCTTTCAACAGTATAGAAGGTATTAATTTTCTTTCCACTTTTTGACCAAATGAGTATATGGCCCTGAATGAATCTTCTCCTTCTGGCTTTAGCTAATCTCATAACCCCTGTTTATATGGTTGTGTACCCACAATATATGACAGGTGTTTCTCAAAAACCAGGCTTCAACTCTTTTGAATTCCTTATTCTCAGTGTGCCTGACTCATCTTCAACCAAGAAATTGTCAGTTGTTTATTGTAATTACTGTTTACCACTACCCAGGCCCTTAAACTTTTTAAATTTTTTTTTAGACTTTTTATAAATCTTATCAGGGGATAGTGGGGAACCTTTTTTTTTTTTACTTAAGTCAACCTATAGTCAAGGGAATATGAGACAGGAATAAAACTACTGCATACAGCACAAGATCAGGTTGTGTGCCATCAACCAAAACCTTAGCAATGTACCTAACTCAAATAGATAACAAAATATGTGGTCCCCCCAAAAAAAGTAATCCATCTGATAGGGTAAGTTGAACCATCAGAGAAAACAGTTAATCCCTAATGTATTAACCAGATTTTAAAGTGTAATTCTAATTATTAACATAAATTTCCCATTGTACTGATAGTATTTGTGTTCATGAAATAAATATAAATTAATTTGTCTACAATTCTGAAAGCTTTAAATGTAATTAAACTTTTTTTGAGGAAGATCCACAGATTATTTGATTTTCACTTTCATAGTAGACTCCCAACTGTATGTTTGAAATAATAGTATATAACATTTTAATCTTTTTTTCAATAAACAAAAATTAGGTCTACTTGGTTATGACAGCAATCAGTCATAGAAGATTATGTAACAGTGTAGGTTGCAGGGAAATATGAAATCTTGTTCCTCAGGGATGTGGAGCCCCTATCTGTTTTTCTTCTGTAATTAGTTATATGGAATATCATCTTTTCAGATGCAACACCTAAAATATGAAATATAATGTTAACTATTCATTATTAGGATGCAACACCAATTTAAACACCAAATATCTGACTTAACTTCATGCAAACCTGACTCAAATCTGGCTCAGTTTACCCTACAGCCACCATTTTGGTAAATGTTTGGTCTAGTAGCCCACAGCTACACTTCTGCTAATCCAGTCACATGTTTTAGACAATGGTAGTTCATCAACATGTCTGATACATTTTAAACTGAGAATTTAAACTTTAAACATTAATTACATTTGATGTGAGATGTGCTTATACCTCATATGCAAAAATCTTTGACAGGCAAAAACATTTTTTTGTGTGTGAAAAAATATGCTTATCACTTCATCACATGATTCTTCAGAAAGATGGAAATTGAGAATGCAAACTAAATTTAGGTCTGTATGCCAAAATTGTGCATGATTACCCAGATAGAGGTGGTGGGTTAACTTTCCACTGGCTTAGCTTACAACGATCTCCCCTATTATCAATGGATAAGGCAATAATCAAAATTCAAAATACACCAATCAATTCTTGATTCCATGGGCATTACTCAAAATGTGGTGGGGCCTACAAATAATTTAAACCATACTTTAGACCTAATCTTATCTTTCAGTATTGACACAGGCAATTTAGCAGGCTTCCATCAAAGTGTGGTAATATCTGACCACTTTCTTGTAACGTATGAAGCGTGTTTGAATCTTGATGTTCATCTGCCAACCTGTTACTGTTACATCTGCTAATATAGCTACTACTATTTATTGATGATTTAGCACATTAAATAACCACTGATTTAACTGTAGATTCAGAACGACTTTATTGTATAACTGAGCACATTTGAAAATTCACTCTGTCTAGCTTTAGACAAGGTCTAGCAAAAAAAAAAAAAAGAACATTAAAAGACATGCACTTCGGTACAATAACCATACACATAGTTTGAAACAAGCCATGCAAAGTGTAAGTGGTGAAATACTAAATTAGAGATATTTAAAGCTTTATAGAAAAATAGCCTCATCAAATATGCCCTCACTTTGGCCAAATCTAAGAAAACAGAAAAAATAAAAACAATCCAAATTCTATAAACTAAGAATGAAGCTGAAATTGAATCCCTTATCTCACAGGAATGTAGCTGTCATGCTCTCTTGCTGGGGCTTCATATCCCAGCTGTTGCCTGTTGCCAGCTTCCTGTCACTCAACCTAGTTCATCCAATGGTCACACACTCCTCAGCTCTGCCCCCCCTGATTCCTCGTTATGCACCTGTCTATTTAAACCTGTATGTTTCACCACATTCTTTGTGAAGTATTGCCATGATTACTACATTATGTACTGAGCATTCTCTCTGTTTGTCACTACAATTTTCTGCCTGTTTTTTTGTTGATTATTGCTGCTTTTTTACTCTTACTGGGTTGGTTTGCCCTGTTGGATTGCCCTTTGGATTTGAACACACTAGAGATGTTTTTTTGTTTATCATAAACATATCATTTATCAGGGCTTCTCTTAGTTTCTAGAATTAATAAGATTACAGACAGGGGAAGAGCCTTCTTCTATAAAGCCCCTCAGTTATGGAACAGCCTTCCAGCTTTAAACAAAGAAATCAAAGCAGCCAAGATAAACTACTCAAACAAACTGCGTAGAATGATGTCCACTAATGAGCCATCAACCATCTGGAAAAGCTTGCAGGACATCACCATCTGCACTGGTGACAAAAGTATTTGTTCATCTGCCTTTGCACACATATGAACTTGAGTGACATCCCAATCTTAATCCATAGGGTTTAATATGATGTCGGCCCACCTTTTAAGATATAAAAGCTTCAACTTTTCTGGGAAGGCTTTCCACAAGGTTTAGGAGTGTAAGGGAATTTTTCGCCATTCTTCCAGAAGCACATTTGTGAGGTCAGACACTGATGTTGGACAAAAAGGCCTGGCATGCAGTTTCCACTCTAATTCATCCCAAAGGTGTTCTATTGGGTTGAAGTCAGGACTCTGTGCAGGCCAGTCAAGTTCTTCCACACCAAACTCATTCATTTATGGCTCTTGCTTTGTGTACAGGTGTGCAGTCATGTTGGAACAGGAAGGGGCCATCCCCAAACTGTTTCCACAAAGTTGGGAACATGAAATTGTCCAAAATGTCCTGGTATGCTGAAGCATTCAGCATGTCTTTGTAACGTTGAGCGGTAAGGAGGCAGATGCATATGTGGAGAAGTGCGAACTTTATTAGGAGCAAATCCAGAGTAGTAGTCATCAGATTAGTCCAGGGTCATTGAGCCAATATGGAGAGTACAAGGATGCATGAAACAAACAAAAGTACACGAAGCCAAACAGGGGAAGCACGCTATAACAGAGGCTAGGATAAACTTGTACAAACTTAAATACATACAGATAAGGGCTTTCAAAAAACATCCAGACTTACATCCATACATCCATACACTAGACTTCTATACAGCCAATGAACAGCCAAGACACAGGACACTGTCACAATTAGTCTCTCCTAGCTTCCGTGTTCTGTGTTTTCCCTGTCTTGTGTATTTTAGTTTTATGCCATAGTTTAGTAACTACAGTAAGCAAGACCATGCAGAGCTTTGGTCATCAGTGAGATGAAGCCAGAAAATGTACTGGTGCTGCCAGTAAATGGATGATCTGATGGTGGCATATCCATCAAGCGACACCCTTTACTCCAGTGGATGCAGAAACAGCTCACCTACTCTAGAATCATCACAGTAGCTGAGACTCTCAGTCCATTTATTTTTGATGCTTTCTTATTTCCAGAGAAAAATGGCATCTTTCTAAAACAAAGATCAGCTGTTTTCTATTTAAAGCTGTCAGGTTTTATTTCAGGATGTCTCATTTTATTTAAAACTCATATTTAGCATAAAGATGTTAGGTTTTATTTAAAGCTTTTGTCCTTCGGTGCCACCATAATAATGTAACAAATCAAAAGTCTTTTATAAGTAAACAGAACAAAGAACACTAAGGGCAATGAAATTTCAGGGCTTAACTAATATTTTCTCAGTACCTATATTCGGAGCAAAGCTTCACATTGTTTGTCTTGGAAAGGGTCCAATAAATTACTTTTTTCAACCCTTTACAATACTTCAATACATTATACTTAGTTATATCCAGTATCATTTCGTACTTTCTACAATCGTATGTGTACTCTCCCTGTTGCAAAAACTGTTTAGAAATAAGCCAATTTAGCAAAAACAACAAACAAATAAAACAAAACTGGAAGTAGGCTAAACAAAAATTACGTAGTAAGGTGTAATATTATTTCGTGGGCTTGCCCTACCAATGAATCTGAGCTACAAACACTATTAAGATTTTCCAGCTAATATTGTAATTTTAGGATTTCTCTAAACTGGTTGCCCTCTAGACTGCATTGGTGGCTAACTCAAATTAAAACAAAGAAGCATGGCTTCAATGGGAAACTGCTGGATAGAAGAAGGTAAAAAGAAGGATGTAAAAAGCTATTTTGGTTTAAAAACAAAAGCAATGACAAACTCAGAGAATACATAATGGGTCAGAAGAGCATAGTATGAACTTATCAAGAGCATAGGGACTGGTGTGTGCCCTATCATTTAAAAGATATACCACATTTTAATTAGCTTCTCTATCAGGTCAAAGAAATATTACACAATGTGCTATGTTGCCTGTTACAGTTACAGTTACAGTTAACCATAGCCACTCAGATAACTGCAATTACTACAGTTGAGAACTACATTTTATTGATTTTCTCCTACTGATGGGTAGTGAATGCTGAAGAGGAGGGTCTATGTATGTGAATAGGTGTGACAATATCAACCTTCCAATAAGCTAATGTCAGAGGTCTACTGTTTAATGAAATAAAATCTAATCAATAACATTTGGTTAAGGAGTTATGGATTTCATTTAATAGAGTTGGACTATATTGTGATATTATATCGGGAATATGCAATAATTAAAACTATATCTTATGGTTTAACAACAATTGACAGGTGATCTCAAAGCATTTATGAAAGTGTACAGCCAAGCTTTTGACCCAGTTTATTATTTAGACTAGAAATGAAATACCAGAAGAATAGAACTGTAAGCATAAGTGCAAACTAAATATCCAACATACCCTTTAAGGATGCAAAGGCTATTCATTGGAAAACAGTCCACCTGTGAAAGCTGCAAAGGGTACATACATCTGCACAGAATCAATTTAATACAGTCCACCAAAGACTGTATGCCTTATGCTTCCCTTTAATACCCTATAAGTAATTTTATAAAAATCACAGGAACAAGTACACAAGTGATGGGAAGATGTGAGTTATAAAAAGAAAGCAATAAACTCAGGAGCTGGAGAAATCTCACCCCCAATCATAGCCTTCCACACTCTGGTTCACAGACTACTGGTCATAAGTAACACTATTAAATAAATGTATGTTCCCCACAACTTTAACACCATATTGTTTAATTAGACTTACACTGTAAAATGAACATACATGACATGAAAATGATGCCAACCTAAGTGAATAGTATAATACCAGTTTAAATCTGTAACTTGAAGAAATGCAACTGTATGCGACCAAAATTCCCTCTGTTCCCAATGGCAATGTTCCCAAAGAACAACTATTTTTAACATCCATTATTTAAAAACTGCTATGGTGTTACTCACACGGAAGAATAACAGGAGTTGCAAACAGTCATTTGGGTTGCTGAATGGGTTCATTCACACCTCCTCCACACTGAATACATTTGCCTCTGCTGGCCTATCCAATATGTATGTTTGGTGTGTGTGTGTGGCATGAGTATGTGTGGGCTTTTTTGGGTAAGTCATGTTAATTAGCTTTCAACCTCCTGTGGTCATCCTGCCTTTCAATTACTTCTGTGGGAGTAACTTTAAGAACATTATTTACCCCTTTTCCTTGTTGATATTGTTGTTTGTTTTTACTCTTGATTATTATGAATAAATAGTTTGAAGTTAATAGCTAATAGCTATTATATTTGATAATCTACAAATTTTCTCCAGAATTCTGAGTGATGCAAAATAAAGTTACTAATCCTTACCTAGTGACTGAAATCTTATCTCCATGGATGAAATTTCCAGTGTGGTATAGTTGGATGACTAGATTGATTTTTTTAGTCATAAATTATTATTATTAGTGTACACATGTACACTTCAGATTACATACACCCTATACAACTGGACAATTAGTAGGCATTATGTTTGCTTGGTCAGCCACTTGTTTGAATTTCTGACTATAAGCACAAGCACCCTTCAAGGCTGTGCACTTTATATTACTGCTGTTTTCTTTGTACATTAATGCCTGCTGATACAATGACCTATTGGTCAAGGTTCTAAAGTTTGCAAATGACACAACCGCAGTGGACCTCTCCAACATCAATAAATATCTGTACAGGAAACAGGTGACCCCTCTTAAGTTATAACATACAGTTGAACATATAATTCAAAACAGGTGAAATGTAAGCGGGATTGATGTAAACAGCCACTGTCTGCTTTATGTGAAAATAAATGGTGTGAATATGGTAGTGAGTCATGTGAGTACCACTGCCAGTAGCATTCAGAATCCTTTGCCAGTTATGTTACATATGCAGGGAAGTCAAAAAAATCTAACCAAGACAAAAATAAAAAATACAGAAATAATAGAGGTTTTTTATATTTGAGGTATAATAACTCAGACATATTAAGCAAATACTGAATATGTAGATATAAACAAGGTATAGGGAGAAAGAGCATTCAGTGTTATATATAATAAACATTTTATATTGATATAGTTCTAGTTGGGATATTAAGGTACAGTTAATGCATATTATGTGGAACAGTGTAAAACACTGGTATGCTATGATGAAGGTGGGTGCTGGGTTAATGACTGAAATGCAAGTTGTCTACCTACATACCTAAGTTCATCTTTGCATGGTGTCATGGCATGAGTGCTGAAGAAGAGTACACAAAAAATATAAATTATTTCATTTGGGCAGAACCTAACATAATAACATAGAAGCATATCTGATAGCCACACTCTGAGGGATAGCCATTGGGGGGGCTAGTGACAGGGTGGACATGGGTGGACTGTATAAGGGTGGAAGAAGATTCTGTGTTAAAATGATGATAAGGAAGTTAAAGATGTGTTTAATGATTTTAAAAGGACTCTGCAGTACCTCTCACTGAGAATTTATGAATTAGTAGAGAGAGTCTTGGGACTGAATGAATGGAACCTTCAATTAACCAATTTTCCAGAACTTGAAGGATAAAATGCACAGAGAATGTGGTTTTCTATGTCAATTTATTTCAATGTCATTTGCAGTGTTCCTTTTGTACTACTGTACTGTACTGTACTACAGTTTGACCTTGACCTTAATTTCTGAGTATTTGGAATCATGTTTCAGGATTATTTTGTATGTATGTATGTATATTTATATGCATATGTGCATTTGCATGTGTATGAAGGTGGCAGGGATATAGTGGAGAAATGGTATTTCAACTTTGTGTTGTAACTGTGTGTAGGTCTTTTATGGAATGAACAAACTCCTGCCATATATGTCATACTTGACAATACAGTGATTGTAGAATATTTTGAGCTGGAGCTGGCATAAACATCATAGTATTCTGCTTCAACATGTTGTTTTCACATTATTTGCTCACACAACAAATGTTTACTGTCCACATATGTGATTTACAACTGGATGATGTTTAACCTCAAGAATGCCAATAAAGAAAGATTAGCTCTTAAAACAAAGACACAGTGGACCTAAATACCTTAAGGAACTTATTGGTTGCTTAGGATTCAACACCATTGCTAACTTAGATAACAGTATTTATTGTTGTCAGCAAGTCTGTCTGGAAAATTTCGTTTCATTAGAATCAAAGGCCAAGCAGTCAGAAAGTTAAAAATTGCCTTTCTATTATTCGTAATGCTATTTTATCATCCCCAGTTGGGTGGTGCTCTTTCTGCTTGCATGTATCTTGAGGATCCATGTTTGCTAGTTAGCTAGAATGGTAGCAAACTGTCATCACCCACAAATAATCCAGAAAATGAAAATTATTTGATTGCCCAATATTTCAGTGAGACTGGCTAGACTTCAAAAACTTCAAAAGGAGTGATTAACATTGTTGTGCATAAGGGAAATTAATACTTCATGTACAGCAAGTGTAAGAAAGGATCACAATTTGAGTTTCATGGGATAATGCCATTTCACTCTGTTTTGTGAACTTACAATGAATGTCAATATAAAAACATAGGGAAGCGTGCTAACCCTGTCTCATTCTAAGTCCCTCCTTTGTTAGGATTTGCTATTCATAACATTTCTACCAATGTAGTAACTACAAATCATGGCTCATCAATTTAATAGCATTGAATTGCAACATGGTGTCTAGTCAAAGAGTGATCTATGGCTTCACAGAAAGGGGGCTGGGAACTGGTTAATGTTTGAAGAATTTGGTTCAATCATTTCTTATAAAATGACCAAATTCCAGCTTAGATCCTGCTGGGAGGACATAGATGGTAAGTGTTTCAAACTCCAAAAATATTGAACACTTTATATTTTAAAATTATGATATATATATATATATATATATATATATATATATATATATATATATATATATATATATATATATATATATATTTCAGTTGTATGTGACTTAAATAAACAAATAAATAAAATAAATAAATACATTTATAGTTGTGGGACCTACATAGCCCGTCAAGTCTGGGACATCTTGCCTTTTTAAAAACACTGTATCATTTCATTTTCCACTAAAAAAGCTACAATTAAGAATTTGGTTAATATTTACTAATTTACTAATACCATTAGTATATTTTCAGCACTTAGCTACCTTCAATTTAATTAGAGTGTCTGTATAAAGAGTAGGTTTTTCCTAAATAGTGATTTAATGTTTTTCTTTTTTTCCAAATTATAGTAGATATAGAATATTTTTTAAGCATGTCTGTGGAACACCTGAAAAAACTGAAAAGCTTGAGCAGCAAGCTATGAAAAATATTTTGAGCAGATGGCTGTCCCCAGGCTTTTTTTACAGATAGGGTATATGACAAAAATGTTTAGTAGCATATATATATATATATATATATATATATATATATATATATATATATATATATATATATATAATATATAAAATCTTAAGAAATGACTACCAGTATGATTTATTAATTTTACTGCTTCCTGCAGCAATGAATCAGTAATTTATTCTAAAAATATAATCTATTCACCTATAGTTATATAGTCCTTATAAAGGCTGCCCTACTCTGTCCTGTAGGGGCAGGGTCCAGCACTGTTTGGTGCTTATCAAAAACACCCGATTCAACTCATCAGGTAATTACCAAGTTTAGCAAGTGTGCTTCAGGAGGTATATTACCAAACTGTACAGGATTCTTGCCCTTCAAGACCTGGGCTCCCCAAGTCTTTATAAATATTGCCACTTCATTATCTATTTATGGTTTTATCCTGTTAAATTCACTTTGACTGCCATTATACAAACACACAATATTATAATGAAAACATGCAGGAGGTATAATTAAAAGATTAAATTTGAACATTGGACAGTAGAACACTAGATATCCAAATTTGTACTTCATATACTCATAACATTAACATATAGCCTGGACTACTTAATATGGTTCTTTCACTCATATAATTTTCATCTGAGCAAGGGACGCCATCTTCAGAAAGGCTTCTGGGTTACTGCTGCAGTTGACATGTGAGATAATAAAGTTAAATTAGCTGGAGAGAATGATTGAATTTTCCAGTTTATCCTGATGTCCAGAATAATGTGCGTCTCCATTTTGGAGAAGCATTTGAGTAGACAAAACAGACACAGAGTACCAAGACAGAGGAACATGCACATTTTAGATATGTTTGATAAGATTCTACTTGAAAAACAACAACAAAGCAATTCTCCTTTCCATAACTAAGTAGGATTAGGTATCATTAAAATGTCTAATCAGTTATTTGATACCAAAGAGCTGTTTCAGAAATCCAATACCATTCAATACAAAATCAATGTGGTACTCTTTGTAGGTGATGTGGTACCCTTTGTGCAGGTGATAAAATGTGGGGAAAAGTCCAGTGCTGTTTGATGATAGTGGTCTGACAGTGGTCTGGGCTAATATATTGTCATATATGCTATTTTAGAAGTACATTAAAAAAAACCAGTAACTCTAAAGCCAAGATTACATTCTTGTATATTTTGCGATATGTCCAACTCTGTAAGCAACCAGTGTTGTAGACATTCTTAATTATTATGAAAACATTTAGCCTTTTTAATGTAACAATTATGTTTAATAGGAATTTTATCTGTTTCTGTACTGAGGAATACCCATATGTAATTTCAGTTTTAAACCAGTACAGTCCCTCTCCAGGTGATTAAATGTGGGGAAAGGTTCAGTGCTGTTTGACGGTTGCCCTGCTACTGGCAGTAGCCTGGGCTGACCACCAGGAGGGGCATGATCATAGACATCATTCAGCAGATCACCATAAACATCTTCACCATGGCAAAGACGAACCCCATCCACATAATGATGGAGGAGACAAGTTTTGCCAGCTACTATCATCTCAAAATGCTGACTTTGCCTTCACCCTCTACAAGAAACTGGTCAGCCAGCCTGATGCGAAAGGCAAGAATATCTTTTTCTCCCCACTGAGCATCTCCATGGCTCTATCCATGCTGGCCCTGGGGGCCAAAGGTGAGACCCACTCACAGATTTTCAGCACCCTGGGCTACAGTAACCTCACAGCTACTCAGGTCAATGAAGCCTATGAGCACCTACTGCACATGCTGGACCACAGCCAGGATGCCATGCTGTTGGAGGCAGGAAGTGCTGTGGCTGTTCAAGAAGGCTTCAAGCCTGTAGAAAAGTTTCTGAAGGATGCTCAGCACTTCTACCATGGAGAAGCCTTCAGTGTAGACTTTTCCAAACCAGAAGTTGCTGTGCAAGAGGTCAACAAGTTCATTGCCAAAAAGACCAAAGACATGATCACTGACATGACCAAAAGCTTGGACCCCAAGACTGTGATGATGCTCATAAACTATATTTATTTCAGAGGTACAGCATCTAAGTATAATCCACCAGTGTTTTAAGGAGTGTTTCAGGTATTTCACTAAAACTGCAGTAACAAGCCTTAAATTCCATCCTCCAAGGTAAATGGGAGAAGCCTTTTGAAGTGAAGAACACCAACAAAGCTGACTTCTATATAGATGTGAAGACAAAAGTGACTGTGGACATGATGAAGAGGACTGGACGATACAACCTCTTCCAGGACCGGAATAACTTCACCTCTGTCATCATGGTGCCATATAAAGGAAATACCTCTATGATAATTATTCTACCTGATGAAGGAAAAATGGAGGAGGTAGAAAAAAACATCTGCAAGGATCACCTCAAGTATTGGCATAACAAACTCACCAGAAGGTAATCTGAATTACAGGTATTTTAGCAAAAAACAGAAAGCTTATATCTTTAATGAGTGAATATATTAGGACAATCATGAATATCCAGACTTTTAAATAAAGTTATAGGCATAATGATAGAAATCTCACTTTTTCTCTGCAGATCTGTGATACTATATATGCCCAAGTTCTCCATCTCTGCTTCCTCATCTCTTCAGGACACTTTGATGGAAATAGGAATAGTTGATGCATTCTCAGACAAAGCAAACTTTTCTGGAATCAGTGAGGAGTTCAAACTGAAGGTTTCCAAGGTATATGGAGAAAATTGATTTTCATTTGTTTGACATGTGTATGACATGATGTGTATCACTTGATGTCTAAATGTTTTCCTGTTTTATTTGTGTGACATCCCCACAGGTCCTCCACCAGGCAGTTCTCAGTGTTGATGAGAAGGGCACTGAAGCAGCTGCTGTAACCACCTTAGAGATCATGCCCATGTCTATGCCAAACTCAATTAACCTCAACAGACCCTTTCTAATCTTCATAGTGGAGGACAGCATCAAGAGCATCCTCTTCATGGGCAAAATAACCAACCCCACTGAATAGTAGCAGATGTCTCCAACTAAATTAGCAAATCTATATAGTTGAAGTGTCTAGATTAGCAAGTCTAGACTGTTGAAGTTTTATCACAGTAGCCTCATTGCAACAGACAGCAAAGACAAATAGAAATTTAAACATGAGTCTACATGTAATGTAACAGCAGTCAAAGAGTTAAATGATTGGAGTATTGTAAAATGTGTTATAAAATGTACCAGGCAAGAGAGGCTACTTAAGATGAGCCTAATTTTTCAGTTTGACATAAACGGTCCTTTTGGTCTTTGTGATAGTGTGTTTAACTTCAGTCAATGAATTAACATTACTACCTGACTACTGATTGTCACACCTACACAACCAGGAATTTATACAACTGTTGCTTAGATTAACAAGATACTACATCTTGGAACATTGCGTTATCTTGCTTCACTGCTCAGTTGTTACAGCGAATTAGATTTTTCTATAGAGCACAATGTGCAAATTAATGAAGCATTCAGAATACATCTACAGTGAGCACCACATGCACTTTTATTGGCACTGATGATGAAAACCCATTTGAAATCTAATACAATAACTGACCTGGGTCTTTTGCCGCCTTTCCTGTTTGGTGTCAGTCCACTTCCTGTTAAGGAGTTGACTATCTAACTTACTGAAGCCACTGAGAAGTGCCACTCAGTAGTCATCTTTTGGGAACCCTTTCACACTTGACAATACAGGTTGTGGAGTTGAATAAAATGCACAAAATGTGCATTAAAATTATTTTAAAATGTAACAGGAGTTTTGATGAATATAATAGTAAAAGTACATTTTTGACCTCACAAATGTACTAAAGTAAAGTAAGACCTCAAAAATGAGCTAAAGAGTATCACCCCACTCTAATATTTGACATGTACAAAGGCATATCCCCTCACTCTAATGAGTTAAGGTACTTGACTTGTAATCAGAAGGTTGTAGGTTCAAGCCCCATCACTGCTAAGATGCCATTTTTGGGCCCCTGAGCAAGGCCCTTAACCCTCAATTGCTCAAATTGTACTGTCATAATTGTAAGTTGCTTTGGATAAAAGGTAAATGTCACATTACACTAATATTTGACGTGTATTAAAGAGTATACAGATATTATAGAGTTATAATATACATGCTACAGATTCCTGCTTATGTTTCAGGTTCACCACCATCCAGTTATTGCTAAGTGTTAAAAAGAAAGAGGTTTTTTGTTGCCCAAAGACAATTATTGGGAAATATTTGTAAACACTGTCATAAATTATCATCATTGTTCTTTGCTAATGGCATCTTCATATTTTACGATTTACAGTTTGTGGCAGAATGAGAAAGATTACAGTTATAAATTGGGTGTCACTATACTGATGGTCAGTGACAGGCTTTTTCAGTTCTGAGGTCTTCATATACATAGCCTCATTAATCCATAGTAGCATCCTTAAGCCATAATATGTCTGACTTTGTAAAGCTATTCCTTAGTCATTCAAAAGTGTAAGAGACATCCATCATATACCTTTGCTGTTTACTGTTTTAAGAACTAAGTCTTTCTTTTGTAGGCTAGATTAATTAAAAACAATATTTCTGTGTGGAAATCAACAAAATCAAACCTTCTGAATTTCATTTGCTGTTTTATGCCAGCAAATTCTCTCACAGTGGGTTCTCAAAATAACATCAGAACATAGTTAGTGTATTACAAGTAAAACAATATGCCACTAAAGTATAAATAATGACATTTAAAAAATGAATATAAGCTGTGAAATATCTGATGATTAGAAACAACTTGAAGTTTGCCAAAGGTCCATCATTAAAATTTTACTACAGAAAATAATGGTGAATGGAGAGGTGGAGACTCCCCCTGCTCTATGCCTCAAAGAGGCTGATAGTATTTAATGTATTTACCTGCTGTGTCCTGACACACATTCACATATCTACCATTTCCACTCAAACACACAGATTACTCATAGACACAATATCACATTACACTGGAATTCCACTACCATTCTGTTCACGATAATCTGTGAGCTGTGTCCAAACTTTGATGCTAGTTACAAACAGCACACCATTAATTCATTTTAAAAAACCAAAACAACATATATACATTGTTCTTAATCAATAATCTCTTTTGAAGATGGATTTGTTTGATTATATGTGGCAGATTTGAGACAGAACTGAAGTCTGTGACAACAGAGTAGAATCAGAGTAGAATCAGATAGGGAAGCCGTTATCTTGCTAGCTAAAGCAAATAAAAATTGAAAATTACCTTCAGGAAAACAATAGATATTTGGAAACATATCTAAATGTCTAAAGATGGTCACTGTATAAAAAACCTGTTGTCTCTTCTTGCTGAGTGGCCTCCGGTGTGCCTTCCTGCATTTCTTTGCTCTTTGGCCCAAAACATGATGGCATGTCAATCTGGGGGAGGGCTATGTGCAAAGCACTCCCTGAGCAGTTTGTATTCATTTCTACTGTGTCACTGCCAAATGCCACTCCAACAGGGTTTTGTCTAGCTATTGACAGAGCCCTTAGTCTAGCCCTTAGTCTATCTGAGCTGGAAAACTGTACTGAACAAAAATAAAGACTGCTGTTACTGACACTGACAGTGATATTACTAAAACACTACATTAGTGACTCCAAGGCTCGGTGAGCTTTGACAAGGGCACATTTTTGTGTATACCTGTGCTTGAACACTTTAGAATCAACCAGATGTCTTTGTAACATTTGGTGAATGGAGACCAAGTTGAATGCTGTAAAACAGGGCAATCCAAGCCATAGCCAAAAACAGGCAGTAGTATAAACAAAGTTGATCCAGCAAGGCAAACAAATACAAAGGGGAATAGACAAAAAGGGTAATCTAACAATACTGGCAAGGATCAGCATAGCCAGGGAAAACAACAATCTAAAATGCTCAGAAACATTAGACATGCAAACTCTTTGTTTCCCAGCATGACAAAGAATTTTCTTCATACTCAGTCCATGCAAGGTATGTGAGGATGCTGTTGACAGTATAAATGTAGAAACTAATGTCCTCAGACAACCAGAACTTCTTAAATACAAAGCAGAAGAGTAGGTCTGCCCTCTGCAAGGCTGTAGGTAATCCCTTCGATGGAATAAAACTAACCATTTTTGAAAAGTGGTCTACAATCACCAAAACGACGGTGTTCCCCTCAGAGACAGATAGGCCCATAATAAAATCTATGGAGATGTGGGACCATGGTCACAGAGGAGTAGGTAGAGGAAGCAGCTTACCTGCAGGGGGAGTGTGTGGCGTCTTGCTGCGAGCACATTCTGTGCACAAAGCCACATACTTGACCATGTCTTTGTGCATGGCCAGCCACCAGTATCGTGCACTCAACAATTGCGCCGAGTGCATCGATCCTGGATACACTATTCCCACCGAGGTGTGCGCCCATGTGATGAGGTCTCTGTGGTGTTTGGGTGGAACATAGGGTTGGTTCAGTGGACAGTGAGGATGCGGGTTAGCGGCTTCTATGCTGTGGTCTAAATCCCATGTTACTGCAGCCAAGAAACATGAGGGAGAAAGAACTGGCTCCTGGCTGGTCGGTGTGGCTTCGGCGTGATGTTGCCGGGAGAGTGAGTCCGCCCTTATGTTCTTCTCTCCAAGTCTTTAAGTGACATGAAAAACAAACTGGGAAAAGAAGAGTGACCACCAAGCCTGCCACCAAGCCTTGCCAAGAATTTGTAGGCCCTCAAAAGCCTCTCTGCTGTGGAACCCCAATTAAGCCATTTGGCTTGTCCCCGAAGCAAGTCCGTGATGAGTTTGGCCAGGGTGCTAAAAGATTTAATAAACCTCCTGTAAAAATTAGCGTATCCTAAGAATTGTAGCTACTGCCAGCGTGTCTGGGGTCTCGACCAGCCTGTCACTGCTTCTACCTTGCATGGCTGCATGCGTATGCTACTCTCTTGTACTAAATTCTCATAGTGACCTGGGGATGTACTGAAGGCTGTCTTCCACTCATCCCCTTCCCTGATCCTTATGAGGTTGTAAGGTCTAGGTCTAGTTTAGTGAAATACTGGGCTCCCATCCACTGATCAAGTGCAGCAAGGACCAGTGGAAGAGGATAGGGATATTTGACTAGTAGTTCGTCCACAGTAGTCCACACACGATCTCTATCCCTCATCCTTCTTGACAAATAACACACTGGCTGAAGCTGGCAATGTGGATGGGCCCTGCTGTGTAGCCTTCACTGAACTGAACACCTCAGCCAGTGCTCGATTCTCCTGAGGAACAGTGAAGTCTTTGTCAGCGTTGGGACTCTCTATCAATATGGACTGGAGATGCACAGCCCAATCAGGGTAGCACTGCTGGTTAAAGGAGGGTGCTCACTCAAGGATGTGATTCTCTCACCACAGCAGGTGAGGGTTATGCTTACATAACCAAGGGAGACCTAATGTGAGGGAGTGAGAAAGAGAGAGTAAATAGAAGGATATGTGCTCTATGTGCTCCCCGCCTGCTTCGAGAAGAAACGGGGAGTGACATGGGTAATAAACACACACTTTTGCACACTTAAGGGAGAAGGCAGGGAAATCACTTTTATCCCTAGCTTCTTTGTGATGCTCCAGTCCATCACATTCCCAGCCACTCCAGAGTCCACCAGATGTCTTTCTTGCAATAGGTGGTCATAGGTTTCAAGTTTCAAGTTTCAAGTTTGGTTTATTTGTTACATACATAGTCATACACAGTATAACTCGCAGTGAAATGGTTGAGAGTGCTCTCAAAAACAGGGGTGCATAGAGAAATATTGTACATTCTATATATGTACAAAAATATATTAACAATGTATGTACAATATATGTATATTATGTTTATATACACAATGTACAATGTATATGGTTGTGTATATATATATATACACAATGTACAGAATGTACAGATCCATTTTGTAAAATGACATATTTACAGTTTTTATGTTACATGGTGGTAATTGAATATATATATATATATATATATATATATATATATATATATATATATATATATATATATATATATATATATATACAGTTATGTTACATGGTGGTGGTGGTCCCCACAGTTTATCAGTTTCCCTAATTCAGGGCCCGAATGGCCTGTGGGAAGAAGCTCCTCTTCAGTCTCTCTGTCTTGGTCTTCAGGGAGCGAAAGCGCCTCCCTGACCTCGACAGAGAGAAGAGCCTATTGTTGGGATGGGAGAAGTCCTTCACAATCCTCCTGGCCTTGGTCTGGCACCGCTTGTGGTAGATGGTCTGCAGGTCAGGAAGTTCCGTGTGAGTGATGCGCTCTGCTGAACGCACTACCCTTTGGAGTACTTGTCTGTCCTGCTTGTTGCTATTCCCAAACCAGACTGTGATGTTCCCCATGAGGATGCTCTCGTTAGTGCAGGTGTAGAAGATCCGCAGTACCTTGGAGGGCAGTCTGAAGTCTCTTAGGCATCTGAGGTGGTAAAAACGCTGACAAGCCTTCTTTGCCAGGGAGTTGGTATGGCGGGACCAGGACAGGTCCTGCGAGATGTTGGCTAAGTGAATAGCCTTGTTCAAAGTAGAGTCCTCCGGTCTGCAGGCTAATTCTGCCTTGGCGTGATTGGACAGAAGGGGCTGGTACCCCCCCAAAAAATCTGCACTGGACCACGAACTCCTCACAGCTCTCTGCATCTCCTCCAAAGACTTCAGAGGTGGCGATCAGACACCTTACCTCCTCCACAACAGGTGGAGTAGTTGGAGAAGTCACTCAGCTCTCAGAGCTCAAGGTGATATTACACACACATTGCCTGAGGCCCTGCACCATGGAGCGGATCTCCATAATTTCCTGTCTCTCCTGCTTTAGTGCTGCCATCTGAACAGTTAGCAGGTGTGTCCAGTCAGGGCTGCTTGCCTTACTCCCTGTAGGCTGCACATTCTGTGATGGTGGTGGCACAGAGGAAGCAAGAGGTGAGGCAGAAAGAAGGTGCTCTTTATTATCCATAACATAAACAGCTGTGAAGCAGTGACAAAAAGGAAAACAATTGCATTTTGACGTAGCATTGCACTCTGTCATAATACTTGTCAGTGTAGTCCACTGTGTTTAATAGGTATGTGATTGGGATCCAGAGCAGGAGGGGGTGTGTCCCTCCTGCTGGATGACCGGCCAACCGTGACACCATGTCTATTTCTTAATCCTAAAAACCTGGCAAACCATCATCAGCTATCAGAAATGTAGACAAATTAATTTATATTTATTGCATAAACACCAACACTATCAGTACAATGGTGGATTTAAATATTAATAACAGTATCTAGAATTATACTTTAAAATCTGGTTAATACTATAGGTGTAACGTGCTGGCCCAAGTGACAAAGGGCGTAGAGCAGGACACATAGACTCTCTTGGCAAGGACAAATATTTAATTACATAAAACAAAAGACAAGAGTGGCACTTACGTACTATACAAACAACAAACAGGCACACTAAACACTAACGATATTTAACACTTAGCACAATCAAGACAACCAGTTACGGCAGTTACGTTTTACAAATAAATAACACACTACATTAGCTTCTACAAGTACATTAACAATGACCAACACCCTGCACACAAGGACATAGGTTTACATACATAAAGACAAGACAAGGTGCATGTGTGTGCAGGTGTGGCCACAAACATATATCCTCCCACTTCATGTGGTGGGCCTAACCACATGACTCGAGATTCTAGCGAGTGTTCTATGACAGAACCCCCTCCCAAGGGGCACAGCTCCCAACGCAAATGAACGCGAACCTCCGGGCGTCGTGAACATATAAACACAAACACACAGCATGGCCACCCAGGTGCCCACCCAGTACCAGGCTGGCCAGCTGCCTGGGAGGGAGAAAGGCAGCTTCCCTGCCTCTCTGAGGGTAGTCCGGTACACTCCCAATGACATTACGCCTGTGGACATATGAAAGGTGCAAAGACCAACGAACAATAGTGTCCCACACACAAACATATACGGTGCAGTGACGTGGCGCCCACCGTCCACGCAGGGACCTTGATGTGTCCATGGCCTCAATGGACAAGCAGGAGTGCATGTCCGTCCCAGTTCCAGATGTGCCACCCTCCACAACAGTCCTCCTTTTGCCTGCCGCTCTAGGAGCATCCCAGAGGCGGTTTGCCTCCAGGGCTTTGGGCAGACCCCTCCAGTCTAGCTGGCGAGTCGACTGAAGGAAAGGGACTTGGGCTTCAGCTCTGCCCTCCGGAGATCCCTATTGCTCCACCCAACTGTCCTCTTTCTGGTTGGTGTGGTGCCCCTCGGCCCTCCTCGGCCCAGGCTCAACAGCCTTAGGCCCCCCCATGAAATTCCTGGGGGTGTTTCCCTCCACTTCCGGAGAGAACATGGACAGCGGTCGCGGTCCTCTCCCCATTGTCCTGGGATCCAGGCAGCAGTGCGGGGGGTGCCTATGCACCTCCCACTATGAAGTCCATTTTTTGCCGAGGGTGCTGGTGTCCTGTGCTGGTTGGTCATTCTGTAACGTGCTAGCCAGAGTGTCAAAGGGTATGGAGCAGGACGCACAGAATCTCTTGGCAAGGACGAACATTTAATTACATAAAAAAAAAACAACAACAACAGCTCATTTTACCCAACTCTCCCCTACAATGCTTGATAAGAAGTATAAAATTCTTTCCAAAAATTGATTAATGGCCTGGGTAGTGCTAAACAGTAATTGGCATAAACAACTGTCATTTCCTTGGTTGAAGATGAGTCAGTCACATTGAGAATAAGGAATTCGGTTTTGGAGAAACACCTTTGTCATATATTGTGGCTACATGACCTCCACAACCATAAAACAGGGGTTATGAGCATAGGTAAAGTCAAAGGAGAAGATTCATTCAGGGCCATATATTAATTTGGTCTGGACCAGGTTTCATTTATACAAAACATGCTCAGACTATGGTTAGTAACACTATTTTCAAATTAGTGTGGTGGATGATATTAGTATAATCTATTTTAACATTAGGTTGTAACACATTTTACAGGATCTCTATAGAAAAGAAAGAAAAACTTGCTAACTACTGTTGGCTAAGCTATCCAAAAAATACCAGGTGACATCTGCCTTCTAAGATAAGGGACCTAGATAGAACACTGCATATATAAACATATTTGCATGCATATTCTCTCACAAGGGACAAAGGAAAGAAGAAAACACTAAAAATATATGTTACTGGGACAAGAGACAGTAGTAACTAACCAAACAATGAGCAATAAATAATTAAATCTAACAAAATAGAAAGCCTAACAAAAGCCCTTTAGACAAACATGGCAATAAAAACAGCTTTAAAAAGCTAACAAGACAGTGAGCAAAGTCCTTACATGTACACAAAGTAAACAGCTCACAAGCACAGTGACAGTAAATAAGCAGAAAGACAGACTAATGCGCGGGTCAGTACGAATCACAGAAGCTCTAGGAGGAAGGCTTGTGGGCTAGCAGGGGAGGAGACGGAGAAGAAGGTAGAAGTGGTGTGGAGAAGGGAAAACAGGGGCTGTAACTATGTACATACAAGCACAGAATCAACAAACAACTCCTCCGCTCCTCTACTTTCTTATTGCCTGCCTGGGGCCATGAAAACCGCTTCTTTCTCTCCAGTCCTTACCACACACAAACACACACAGCCCATGAAAAATACTTATTACTCTTCAGTTCTTACACACACACACACACACACACACACACACACACACACACACACACACACACACACACACACATATAAACCTATGCAAACACAGGCAAAGGAAACTACTTATTTCTCTCTCACTCAAATATACACACAAATATGCACCTCTGTTATTTCATGGCTTTGAAAATGTTTTCCTTACCTTTTTGCATTTATCTCAATAAAAAAAATAGCTGTGCAACCTACAGCTAAGATCCTAGCTAAATCCCAGCTGTTCCATATAAAATCTTCGGGGGAAGGTTTGGACAGTAGGGGGCTCTCACTGATCATTTATGCTTCCCATTGCCAAATGGTGGAGTTAAAAGATTTGGGTTCGCTCAATATATAGAAACCTAAAGCAATGCTGTATGAAAAGAATTCATAAACATCATCACATGCATCCATCACATTTCATATTATAGCAAGTACAGCTAAATGAACTAAAATAAGTGGGTCTAAAATATGTGCTTCAAACTGATTTACATAGGAGAAAAACAGCAACAGTATTGCCCAAAAATATCTCTACACTATCTCTACACTCTACACAGTTTATCACCTTACCTCCTCATACACACCTGACTCAACTCATCAGCTAATTAACAATATCTATAATAACCCCCATACCCTGGATTTATTAGTGTATGGGGTACAGTGTTGACTGGAACAGTTTATAAACCTTAACTACTATTCATGTGTGAGTGACTGCAAAATATATCTGTCTGTAAAGTGTCCTTGAATTTGAGAAAGGCGCTATAAAAATGTAACAATAATAATAATAATAATAATCAGCATCATCATCATCATCATCATTATTGAGGAATATCAGACAGATTAATTAATTATCATTTCAGATATACCATAGACAGATGTCTTACCTTGTTGTTACATGAAGCATACATGATTGTACACTCATCTATGCTTTATGCTACTCACCATTGCCAGGCAGCACTTATTTACTTTTTACACTTTTTACATCAGTAATATGTTTACAGGTGCGATAATTAATTACAAATGAAGCTCTTTTGTAACATTAAGAAAAATAAATAGTATGACCTTTTAAAGATTTTGAAGAAGGTTAGATGCCAGACTACATATATAATATGGAAGTAATAAGTGACAAATCTATCTGAGAAAAATCTGATTGAGATACTCTGGGTACACGCACAGCAAAGAACAAAATAAAAGCCAATCTACTTTCCCTAGGCAGTGTCTCCTTTTAACACTAAATACACATTAACCATTTAACCTATGGGGGCTATGTTAATTACAGTTTCTCTCCTCCCAGTCCAGATAGTTGGCAGACTGCAGGGACCAGGGCAGGCTCTTTGGCCTGCCCATGGAATTATTCCACCAGCTGTTAACACATGCTGTGTCTGCCTTTCTCTTGAGAGAAGTGACTGTAAGTGCCATCTGGTCTCATTTCCATGAAGACTGGAATTGAAACACAGGTGTGTCAGGTCACAAATGAATAAGGATATATCTAAGCATGATGTTTCAATGTGAATAAGGATATATCTTAGCATAATGTTTCAGTGTGCATATCAAATTAAAGCATGATGTAGCGCAAGACAAGCAGTGAAGATAAAATGAACATAGCTCATTGTCCTGATGTTTGTCACTGCTCTTCTGCTCAAAATCTCCACCTCCATTGTACTCAATATCCACTGCATGACTGTAGATCCAGAATTTAAAGGGAAACAATTTCCTCTGCAGAGCAATAGTTTAGGTGTTCAATGAAGGATTAGTTGTTTCATTTCATTACTGCCAATAGCAGCAATTGTGTGCTCACTTCTTTCATCTTAGGAGTGAAATAACTTCAAAGAACCTTCAGCCTTCATTTATGTAAGAGATGTAAGAGATGGCAACAAAGAGCAAATAAAGCAAATTGGATTTGAGATTTAAACACTAGGTACTCAAGCAGCACTGAGGAAACACATTTTCCATTCACTTGAGCAAAAGCTTGTTTGTTTGCTGGCTTGTTTGGCAGCATTTCCAGTACCAATACATTATTGAACTGTTAAAGAATTTAGTCAAAAGGTGAGAATTTAAGGTACACTATTTCAGGTTTTGTTCTCTCAATCATTCATTAAATTTACATTTTAAATTTACAAGTAGAAGCTAAGACTATATGGATAAGCAAGTTTGGTGTGGATGAACTTGACTGGCCTGCACGGAGTCCTGATCCCAACCCGATATAACACCTTTGGGATGAAATAGAGTGGACACTGTGAGCCAGGCCTTCTTGTCCATCATCAGTATCCGAATTCACAAATGCTTTTCTGGAAGAATGGTCAAAACTTCACATAATCACACTCCTAAACTTTGTGGAAAGCCTTCCCTGAAGAGTTGAAGCTGTTATAGCTGCAAAGGGTAGGCTGACATCATATTAAACCTTATGGATTAAGATTGGAATGTCACTCAAGTTCATATGCATGCGAAGACAGACAAGCGAATACTTTTGGCAATATTGTGTAAATCCATATTACATAACCATAAAGGGGGCCGATATGTGTGTTTGCCTATATGTGTTTCTTGCTTTGAATTTCTTGCTTTGAACAGAATCTCTTGTTGAACAGAATATGATAGTTCAGCATGACTTTGACACATGGCACCTAACAATGGCACCTCCTTATACAAGATGATGGGGGACAATCTTCTCTGTGGCTAGTCCAGGGCCTCCGGAGTCATTTCAGGCCTTTTAGAACGTGTTGGAACAAACTGGAACCATACTGGAACAAAAGATTGTGCTGCAGGAGCAACACTAAGGAATGACTAATGGGAGAACAACGATGAAGCATAAAACTAGAAGGTGTGGGGAAGGAAACTAATGAGGAAGAAGAATGTAAATAACCAGGCTACTTTAGCTAGACAAACAATAATGAAGACAAAAACAGGAAACACAGGTAACAGAGCTAAATCAAAGACTAGAGGGTTAAAGACAGACACGAGCTGAAAAGAAAAGACTAAACAATACTTACACAATTAATGGGGAAGTATAATCTAAATGGAAACGATGCGACAGGAGAAAATAATAAGACTGCTGAATAAGAACAGGGAAAGGAACTTAGATGAGAGCACAGAGAGAAAGTACAACAGACAGGGAGGGGAGAGATCGAGAGACAATGACCAGCAAAAACAAGAGGAAGGAGCAAGGATTAAATAGAAAGTCTAATAAAAGACAAACAAGGAACAGCTGGAGCTAAAGCGGAGGAGACAGGAAACCACAGAAACAGATGATAGCAGGAAAGAAATAAAGGAAGTGCTTTAGGTAGTGAGAGAAATGTGGGATGTTTCAGTATGCAAGCGTGACACTAACCAACTAGTTAGCAGTGCTACATTTTGCTAATAACCAATGTCTTAGCTAAGCTATCTAATGCACTTGCTTTAGTGGTCTAGTATGTTTTTGGCAGGTTAATCATATGTGTCTAGGTTATGTGTGTAACCCCCCCAACCCTTAACATCCACTCCGATAGAATACCAACAGGGTAGGGGCCTAGGTTTGGACTTCTTTTGAATGACAAAGTCTAACTTTTTCCCTATGGTTAAGAATGCGCAGGTCTATGTGTCTTTTGTTATACCCCTAGGTAACTTGATTCCCTTCAAACCTCATTACCATGTGCCATCTAACCAACATACAAACTGGAAGATTATCACATACCAGGGTGATTAACCATCAAAATTTAGTTATCCACACATAACACCGAATATGAACTGAATAAAGAATACACTTACTGATTAAAAATGAGTACTTATAATTCTCTTACAACTCCAAACCCCCCTCCTATTTCCCGACAGTTATACAGATGAACCCATGCCCCCCCCCCAAAAAATGTAGCAGGCCTAATACTGTGCTCAGGAACGTTGAGACCAAAAACACAATGGCTGCTTCACAGGCCTATGACTTCCTCCTTAACATCAGGACATTGATCAAATTAGTGCATAACAGCAGGCTACTGTCACAGCATGCTACTTAGATATGCTAAATAGAAAATCAAACAAAGCCTCATTTGATGACTTGTATCTAAAACATTTATACGCACTTACTCCAAAACTTACAGAATTAAAGTATTCTCGATTAGGCAACCCAAAATTACCACAGTGTTGTAAAAAAAAAATAAAATAAATAAAATAAATAAATTATATATATATATATATATATATATATATATATATATATATATATATATATATATATATATATGTTTACCAGATAAGGGAACAAATAGAGAGTGTTTCCACTCTCCTCACATGTATTCATTCCATCCCTTTTCTCTTGAGAAGGGTATCTCTGCAGACCAGAAAACGCTCCAAATAGGTGGGACTGGCTCCAAATTGGTTGGACATTACACCAAGGGGAATACCAACATGTGTTAGCATGTCATGTTAGTAAATTATGGCAAACTTCAGCCTGTTCAGTTTGTTGTTGGTGTTGTGCTAGTTGGCTGCAAATAGCAAGTGAGATTACACACAGTTTCACACACAGTTTAAACATCTAAAATAAATAAATAAATAAATAAAATAAAATATATATAATTTTATTTTATTTTATATATATATATATATATATATATATATATATATATATATATATATATATATAAATTCCCATCTAGATATGTGTGTGTGTGTGCTTGCATGTACTACAACTTATTCTTGAGCAGTTACCCCTTCAGTAGGTTCTATGACTGTGCCTTTGACAGCTTCTCTCCTCCTTCCTCCAATAACTCCTAGAGTATGCATGCCACTCTCACTCTGACCTTGTCACTGAATAGGAAATACTTTTACTCAGGTGATAATGTACGATCTAGGCAGATTGACTTTTGACTCCTAAGCCACTAATTCTGGGTTATTTATTTTTCATTTTAATTTGGGTTATGACTGAGATGATCAAAGTCTGATTATAACTCTAAACTTTACTCTGCCTCTCATTCAGGATCCAGCAACTGCAAGGCATTTATCCATTACTATGCTATGGGTAGACAGAAACTGGACACTGTTCATGGGCATGTGATGGAGATTTTTGCCTATGACTGTGGATGACCACCAGAAAGCCCTCAGTGAGGTCTTACAGGGAGATGACTGAGAAACAACAGAGCCCTTTCTGTTTATTTTTGAATACAGAGAGGATATGGGGCTGTTTTTGCAGGCTTGTCTTGATGAGCAGAAGTTCCAGGTCACCACCATGTTCACTGTCATGCAGTGTCCTTCTCCCCATAGTGTCGGAGGCACAGACACTGGGCTTCAGTGCCACTCATCACACACTGCTTGAGATTTTGTTTCAAACTGTCCTCTATATGTTGATAAACAACTGAATAAATAATATTAAGCTACACAATTTATTTACTTTTTTGGTCAAGGATTTGTTGTTTCCATGTGATTATGTTGGTGAGGTCAATGTATGAATATTATTATGGGAAATATTGAGGGTAACTATTTGAATACACTTGGTCCACTTGAAATTTATATGCAATGTAAAAATACTTAAGTATAAAATAGTGTTCACATCCTGTGAAGTGGTCGAAAGGACACTGGGAGTTGTATGTGAAGATATAGCCTACATTGTAACACTGAAAAAAACAAAAGTTGACAAAGTGTTTGTGTGATTTAGACTGAGGTTAAATATTGTCTTTATTCTTCTGAATGGTCACCTTACTTTGTTTCAGTCAGTATATTCATTTTAGTTGAGTAAAACCAGGTAAATTGCTAGCCACCATGCAAAGATTTTTCTTTAAAGCTGACAGTCTTTACATTGTGCATTTAATTTGTGCACATTTTTTCCCTAATGAATACATACTTTACAGTATGGAAATATTAAATATTAATTTACTTAATAGTTTCAAGTTTCAAGTTTCAAGTTTGGTTTATTTGTCACATACATAGTCATACAAAGTATAACTCACAGTGAAATGGTTTGAGAGTGCTCTGTCCAAACTGAGGAAAAAAAACAGGGGTGTATAGGGAAATATATATGTATATATATACAAAATATATTAACAATGTATGTACAATATATGTATAATATGTTTATATACACAATGTACAATGTATATATGGATATGTGTAAATGTATGTACACAATGTACACAATGTACAGTTCCAGCTTACAGTTGACATATTTACAGTTACATGGTGGTAGTCCCCACAGTTTATCAGTTTCCCTGATTCAGGGCCCAAATGGCCTGTGGGAAGAAGCTCCTCTTCAGTCTCTCTGTCTTGGTCATCAGAAAGCGAAAGTGCTTCCCTGACCTCAACAGAGAGAAGAGCCTATTGTTGGGATGGGTGGGGTCCTTCACAATCCTCCTGGCCTTGGTCTGGCACCGCTTGTAATAGATGCTCTGCAGATCAGGAAGTTCCATATGAGTGATGCGTTCTGCTGAACGCACCACCCTTTGGAGTGCTTCTCTGTCCTGCTTGGTGCTGTTCCCAAACCAAACTGTGATGTTGCCTGTGAGGATGCTCTCAATAGTGCAGGTGTAGAAGTTCCGCAGTACCTTGGAGGGCAGTCTGAAGTCTCTTAGGCATCTGAGGTGGTAAAGACGCTGACGAGCCTTCTTTGCCAGGGAGTTGGTGTGGCAGGACCAGGACAGGTCCTGCGAGATGTGAACACCAAGGTACCTGAAACTATCTACTCTCTCCACCGTGGTTCCACTGATCCTCACAAGTTGGTAGTGCTGCATCTGCTTCTTGCTGCAATCCATGATCAACTCCTTTGTCTTGCTGACGTTTAGGAGGAGATTAATTTCCTGGCACCAGTTTTCCAGGTGTTTAATCTCCTCCAGGTAGGCCCTCTCAATGTTGTCCGAGATCAGGCCCATGACGACGGTATCATCAGTAATCTTAACAATGATGGTGTAGCTGGAAGTGGCTGTGCAGTCGTAGGTGTACAGTGAGTAGAGCAGTGGGCTTAGGACACAACCCTGAGGAGCTCCAGTGCTGAGGGTGAGGGTGGATGAGACACAGTTGCCCACCCATACTGATTGTGGTCTCTCTGTTAGGAAGTTGGAGATCCAGTCGCACAGGGATGTATGCATGCAGGGATGTATCCTAGATCCTCCAACTTAATAGTGAGTAGGGAGAGGATGATAGTGTTAAATGCTGAACTGTAGTCTACAAACAGCATTTTAACATAATTACCCCTCCCTTTGTCCAGGTGGGTCAGTGTGGTGTGGAGCAGATTTGTAATTGCATTGTCAGTGGAGCGGTTGTGGCGGTATGCACACTGCAGTGAGTCCATCGAAGCTGGCAGTGAAGATGTGATGAACTATCTGATTAGCTTCTCAAAGCACTTCATCACGACTGATGTGAGGGCAACAGGGCAGTAGTCACTGAGGCCGGAGGGTCGAGGTTTCTTCAGGACAAGGAAGGATGGTGGACAATGGTGGAACGCTTGAATATTGAGTAGAGTGGGGGTATTGGAAAAACTATTGACTATGCACAAAAAAACCCCCAAAAAAACTAATCATGAAGTGCTATTCCATACATAACTTGCTATGCACAATCCAGGTAAGAATGAAGGTTTTCCAAGTCTTTTCCTAAGCCACTGATTTCTAGATCTGGTCCTGGAATATACCGTGTGCCAGAATATACCATGCCCTGCATATTTGAGTCTTTTACCCTGTTTTATCATACCTGTTCCAACTGATTTGTGGAAACTAAAATGTACAAGGCTGGGAGTATCATAGAAGCAGGGTTGTTCTTACATGTTTTGAAGTATTAATATAAAAATCTCTACAAATGTTGAAAATGATTATATTATTGTAGCATTTTTCCAGTTAAGACATTCCTGGTATCTTGTGTGATAGGTGTTCCTGATAAAAAGTTACCTTGCAGGTACGAGGTAGGTAAGACCTAATAAAATAAAAGATATTACTTCTGTCTCTGAACTTATTGCCAAATCTAGGTCATGATCATGTCAGTTAGACCATGTCCCTACCTCTCTTTGTAAGGCCTGTATGGATGTCATTTCTACTCCAATGATTAATATTGGTTTGAAGAAACCCACTCATCACCTCTTCTCTAAGCAGCTATAGACCCAAATCCAACCTCCCCTTCATAGATAAAACTATGGAAAAAGTGGTATCTTGGACATTTTCTCACTGAAAATATGGCCCTTTTCTATTTAGATTTCATACACATCATAGTAATGAAATTGAACCCCTGAGAGTTGTAAATTATCTTTTACTATCTGTTGATGGTGGACACCATCTTGCTCCTTGACCTAAGTGTGGCTTTCAATACTATTAATCACAAGTACTGTACTGCTTTACCATCTGTCTTCTATTGGTATTGCAGGGGATGCTTTACTTTGGTTTAGATCATACCTTTCACGCAGAAAACAGGTTGTCTCCTTAGGAAAACAAGTTATTCACTGCCACTATCACTCAAGGTTTGCCCCAAATGATAAGGTTTTCCTTCTCCTTTTTATTTAGATGTTGCCCACTGGGCAAATCTGTAATCATGATCTTTTGGTAGTACTTTCCTCACTGTACATCAGACTAGGCTTTCCTTTATGGGTAGCAGGGCATGTAGCACTGCACAGAATCTGTGGAACACCCTCCTTCATTCTTCTGTTATTTCTTTGAAATCTCAATTAAAGCTGTACCTCTTCATTCATCACTATTCTTTCTCTCCTTTATTTTTTTTGCCCCTCCTTCTTTCTCTCCCCTGACAAAAGTTCTTTCTGAAGCAACCTTTCTGAAGGCACTATATAAATGTAACAAACAAACAAACAAACAAGCATAATTAAATAAATACATATGATTGCTGGGTGACAGCAGCAACACCTCAGATTATGTTTATAACCTGGCTTTAAAATTTGGTGAAAGTATGTCTGAGTCCCGAATTAAATCCTGGAGAAAGAAGGTAATGCTGCCACAGTATGGCCCCTCCTCCAAAACGTCTCCCTGTGTATGTGTGTGTGTGTGTGTGTGTGTGTGTGTGTGTGTGTGTGTGTGTGTGTGTGTGTGTGTGTGTGTTCATCCGTCTTTGCCACGCCCTCCCTGTGTTTCACACTTGCTCCTTGTTGTGTATCGTCAGTGTGTGTGTATATATAAGACTCTTGTTTAAGTGTGAATGTTGTCGGTGTTTAACCCATGATAGCCTACGAGCTATGTCATCTTGATATTGTGATGTCGGCAGCAGAGAGGAAACGAGAGGCAAAGTTCCAGTAAAAGGTTTTTTATTATTCATTCTCTCAAAGCAGCGATACCGAGTCTAGTGGCTTTTCAGGAGCGGAGTAGCGTCTCTCCAGTAGGCTCATGTGGTTTGAATACTAATGTGCAGCGCTGTCCCTCCGAACCTGTGGGTGTACAAATACACGTACAGGTAAATGAGACGCAGGAGTCTCCTGTCAGAAGACAGTGATTGTGAGCAGGGAAAGTGAGTGACATGGTCCTGGTCTGGCAGGGGCGTGTCCCCCCCTTTAGGGGACTGGCCAACCATGACAGATGTTTGTTGGAATAAACATGTCATTCTGTTTCTAGGACTCGTCCCTGCATCCCGCTTAGCCTCCAGAGAAACACCGACCGCCAGAGGAGGCCAAGAAAGAAGAACAAAAGGAAGAAGCAGGGGAAGAAAGCACATAACTGTTCCTCCCCAGCCCTTACAGGGAAAAACTCCATACTCTTGGGCATGCTCTGTACTGGTACAACAGTGGAGAGTGGTCCTGAAAAATTTGGGGGGTGCCCTAGGTGTAGTACAGGGTCAGACTCTGCGGAGTCCTACAGGCCCTTGACAAACTATAGGAAATGGTATGAGGACAACCAGTATCCAGGTCCGGACTCCGCAGCGTCCTATTATTCATACTGAGACTACCTGGAGAGCTACGGGCAGTATGAACGGAGTGAGGGGTATACCAACGTCAGCATCCAATCTGAGTTTACCGACGTCAGTTTCTGATCGGACTTGGAGGTCAATCGAGTGGAGAATCCGGCAAAGGAGGTGGAGGAGGTTTTCCATAGGGATTCCCCCTCGGTTATGGACACCACATCAGCGGATTCTGAGACTGAAGAGACTCCTGCACCTAAGGTGCCACCTAAGGCTCCACCCAGGAGGCACCACTCTGGAACAAGCAGGCTGCCAAGTGGGGCTTGCAGACAGGCGTAATCATCTGATCAGGACACGTCCTCCACGAAAGCTCACAGCCCCAGAGCTCAAGCATCTATGCCTAAGCCTCATAAAAGCAAGGGGGCAGCATCACCAGTGCCTGCCCCTGAAACGGACAAATCAGCTGCTGAGCTTCTGGACATGCGTGCGTCAAAACCACCCAAACCGTAGAAGGAGGATCCCGCCCAGCCTGGCTGGACTCCAACCCAGCCAACGATAGGAGGACTGGAGTACTCCTGCTAACTTTCCCAGACTGTTTAATGATTCTTTAGGTAGTCCTGTTCACATACGTGTCCCGATCACCATACCTACCCCTGTCTGTATTACTGTGCCAGTAGCTTTGTCCCCCTTCATGTCAGTGCCATCAGCATGTCCATTCCTGTCGCTTGGTCTTCCGGCCTTGCCATTTGGCGTTGGATTTGGGGCCGTAACCTGATGGGTTGGTGTGCCAAAAGTCACACCTTTGGGTAGGGGCTTTGTCACAGTACAGCCCCTCCTCTCAAACATCTCCCTGTGTGTGTGTGTGTGTGTGTGTGTGTGTGTGTGCGCACGTATTCCTCTGTATGGCATCTGCTCCTCGTTGTGTATCATTAGTGTGCATGTATATATGTATATAAGTTTAAGTGTGAATGTTGTCGGTGTTTAACCCATGATAACCTATGAGCTACGTCGTTATTTGTTGGAATAAACATGTCATTCTGTTTCTACAACTCGTCGCCACATCCTACTTAGCCTCCTCAGCATCACAAACGCCATGCTCACAAACAATTATAGCGTATACAGTGATAATAATAAGGACCTAATATTTATCCTTGTGAGACATATTTTACTTTTGTAAGCTCAGCATTCATTATGTAAAAGGACAAATTGATAGCTGTTTGTCATATACAATTTAAACCAGGAGATTGCTTAACGTCAAAGTCAGATTTATTTATATAATACTTTTTACAACAGCTGTTGTCACAAAGCAACTTTACACATGTCTGAGTCCAAGCCCTGCAGTGAACAAGCCAAGGGCAACAGTGGCAAGGAAACACTCCCTAGAATATGAGGAAGAAACCTTGAGAGGAACCAAGACTCAAATGGCTGGCCCATCCTCCTCTGGCTGACAACAGACATTACATAAGTAACAATATGAAGAATAAAGAGCAGAATAAGTAGTGAGAGAGGAATTAAAAGAAAATTTAAAAATAGAATAAAGAAAGAAATATGTAATGAATGTCTATTCCAGGTTTCTATAAGTCCTAGTCTGGTGTGCGTGTGTGTGTGTGTGTGTGTGTGTGTGTGTGTGTGTGTGTGTGTGTGTGTGTGTGTGTGTGTGTGTGTGCATGTGTGTGCGGAACCCATCTGTCAAGGGCAACAGAGAAGAAGTTGACTGGGGTGGAGGGGTGGTGGCATACACCAGGGGGGCATCAGGGAGTGTAGGGAGACCTTCATTCATCCTGGCCTCGCTCCATGGGTCCACAATGGGGGAAGAACCATTTGGATGATTTTAGGGGTGCCCTGAGTATGGTCTGGGGTCGGGCTCTGCTAAGTCCTATGGAGACCAGCTGAACTATGAGAACTGGCACTCGGGGGTGGACTCCACTTGCTCCTTTCCTCCCACAGCGACATTACAGGCTCTGAGAATGACAAGCCCCCAGCACCCAAGGCTCTACCCAGGTAATCCGCCCCAGAGCAAGCAAGCTGCCCCGAGTGACATGTAAGGAAGTGTCATCATCAGATGAGACACTCCTTACCCTAAGGCCAAGAGCCTAATAGAGGCAAAAAGGCAGCTGCACCAGTGCCTGCACCGGAAACAGACAATACAGCGGGTGCGCTTCCTGATGCGCATGCGCCAAAACCAAAACAGCCGCCGCTATCCGAGCCGGCGAAGGACAATCTCCCCCAGACTGGTCGGTTTCCCACCCAGCCAATGACTGGTTGACTAGCTGGGGTTCCTTTCCCCTTTTCCAGACTGTTTACAAATCCTGTGTGTGGTGTTATTCATGTACCCGTTCCCATCACATTGTCTGTCCCAGTTGCTTTGTCCCCCTTTGTGTCTGTGCCTGTGCCTGTCAGTATGTCCGTTTCTGTGTCTGTTGTCGTCCTAGTCCCGGTCCTTCCGCCCCCGTCCTGCTCGCGCTGAGCTGTGTCGGGTTGCTTGGTCCTCCAGCTTCGCCATTTGGTGTTGGCTTCGCAGCCATTGCCCAATAGGCTGGTGCGCTAGGAGTCGCGCCGTTGAGGAGGGGCTCTGTCACGGTATGGCCCCTCATCCCAAGTGTCTCCCCGTGTGTGCGTGTGTTCGTCCATGTGGCCACGCCCCCATGTGTCATAACTGTTTGTAACTGCTTGTCATTTACGTGTGTATATAAACCCCTATGGTTCTGGTGTCAGTGTTTGATGTTACGCTAGCTTAATTGCTAGGTGGTCTTCAGTGTCTGTGTAAATAAATGTTGTTGTTGTTCAACGTAACTTGTCTCCGCATCCTGCTTAGCCTCCGTACATTACAGTTAATTTTACAAACCCAATGAATATTAAGAGACATTAAGATAATTAATAATTTAATGTAAAAGAATTGAGTGCATTGAGAAGGATCAAAGTGCATAAACAGTGGACAGTTTAATTAAAGGTCTTACAGAATAGGAATGCCTTAACAAAAACTATTAGGTGGCCTGGTTGCTTTTTCACAGGCCTATGCATAAAAACTGCAAAAAAATAAATAAAATAATAATAATAATAATAATAATTATTATTATATATATATATATATATATATATATATATATATATATATATATATATATATATATATATATATATATATATATATATACATATACACACACACACACACACAGGCATTTTTCATGGATTCTATATTCCTTTTTATATCTTTTAGATTTCTATGATCCTCTCTACTGGGGTCATGGAGCTCTACTCAGAACTTAATAGGACTCCCAGTAAAACACAAATGTGGGCTGTGTCATCCTACTTGGTGTTACATCACCTTTCAAAACACCACAATATCTCATCTCAGCGATCTGGATTTTGCAACCATTCTTCAATGATGACATGTAAAATAGGTTTTCTTTGAAAAAATAGATTTTAACATTCAAATGCCACACAAGAAGAGGACATTAATTATTATACACTAGGAATAAAAGTGCTGTGAAAAGTGCCTATGTTGTAACAAATGAGTTTTAACAATTGAGTACTGTTTATGTACTGTTTATGCCTCAGTTCTAAATAAATAAGAAATATAAGCTGTGGTAAGGTGGCTTTGTCTTCAAACGCGTGGACTATGGCCTCATAGACTTTGGATTTATGTTGTGTGACATTTACTGAAGTAGATAACAGCTTCTTGCGGAATCTGTAAGAAGTGCATAAGTAGGTAAAGTTGATTTATGGAGTAAAATGACAAAAGCTGACCAGACCGCTGTACAGAGTTAAGAACAGAAGAAAACAAATCACATCAAGAAAAACATGACGTAAAACAAATGCCCACTTTGTAGCACTAAAATGCTAAAGAGGCAGATTTTATTCCTTGATTTTAAGACAAGTTATAGAAGGAGCAGACATAATGCTCAGTGGCAGGGTTCTACAGCATGGAAATGAGTGATCATCCAAATATGGCTTTTTCCTTGACCCTCTGCCCTGAAGGCCAGCATCCTGAAGGCACCTTTACACTGTTGTTATTTTGCATGTAGCACTGTTGTGTAAGATCTTCAAATTTTTGTTAGCTAACAAAATGCACCATTGGAACACAGGAGTTATGGCAACTGAAAACTGGTCTCTGTATGCCTATTCAGTACTTTTCAGAAAAATGGTTAATCATTTGCAATATAAAAAAATATATTGACTATGCAATTTAATTTTACTGTAACTGAAAAAAACAAGGGAAATTTAAAAGTGACAAAACAAACAAAAAAGCAACTTTGGCAACAGCCTCCTGTTACCTTCTCTCCTTTCTCTCTCTCATCCCTTTCACTGTACTCTCTCTACAGTTTTTCCTCTCTCTCCACCATTTTCTTCAGTAAATATAAAATGATTGTGTCCCTCTTCCTTTTTTTGTGGCTGTGGGGTCATGACAGAAGGGGTGCGACCAGAGCTACATCCTATGGATGTATGCTATGGAAATGAAGACAGGCAGTGTTACTGATGGCTTGCACGCAGTTGCCTCCTCTATTGTGTACCACTTCCAGGATGCAGCTGTGTTATCACTCCCTTTAGTCTTGGGACATTTTAAATCCTACAGAAAGTGCAAAGAATATTGACTGTAAGGGTAGGCGCCAGGTCGAGGTCCCCTCCAGCCACCAGGGGGAGGCCGCAAGTCAGGCACAATACCAGGCACAATACCACTGAAGCCCAACAGCTGTGCTAGGTCTGTATAAGCCCAATGACCCAGTCACTCAGTGCTAGGGCTTTGCTAAAGTCTTGAGCCAAGTTCCTAGCCAGTATTGAGGTCTGTGAGCCCTTGTGCTACACCACTCTTCGAGAGTGCTTGTGTTTTTACACTCCCCCTCTCTTCTCTAGTTTTCCCTCTCAACTCTGTCTCTCTTCCTCTCTCTCTCTCTCTCTCTCTCTCTCTCTCTCTCTCTCTCTCTCTCTCAGCTTCCCTTAGTCACTAAAGCACATCCCTGTTTTCTGGTTTTGTTTGGGAAATTTTAGAGTTTTGTTTTCCCCAGTACATCGGGGCTGCCATTCTTTCCATGGCGTCCTTTGTTTTCCCTTTTTTCCACGCTCGGTGTGGTGTTTTGTTTTTTTTCCACCCGTCTTTGGTCCTCCATTACTTTGAAGTGTGATATACACGCAGGTCGTTTAATGGCCGCCGCAGTCTAGCGAGAGCTTATTCATCTTGCAACTAAGCGGCCGGGATCGACTCCCCACCTTTGTTTTTTTTAACTTCTCTTGTTTACTGACACTGCAGTGTCAGTGTCATCTCCTATTTGACCTGGGTTCAAGCCCTGTTACAATTGATACCTACAATACACAATCTTACAATGATGTATAATCACTTTATATTAATAATGTTTATGATTATTTGTATATAATGTTCAGTAACATTTTGACTAGACTAACATTTGCACTTCACAAAAAAAAAAATATATAACTTTCTTGTTTACAAAATACATTTTGTATGAGGAAAATGATAGCTTGCTCTGATTTGTCTAAAGCATATTCTAATAGCATTCCTCCTGAATATAAGTGAAATGTATCAAAGTGTAGTTATCAATTGGCAATGGAGTGTGGTTTAAATGATGATGCTGAATCTACTGGACATCAAGAGTCCTGTAAGCTACACCCCTAGAGAGTTTACTTTTAACACAATACTCAAATGTACATGAAGGCCTACAATTCAAATGTGTACTATAAGATATGAATCCAATGTATATGACCATTTGTCAGTGATAGTTTGTGAGAGTGAGAGAGAAAGAAGGGTTACACAGTCATTACTGTGCATGTGTATCATATCTATCCTTATGTGTGAGTCTGTGTGTAATGTATATGAGCATCTGTGTGAGATGTACATTGTGAAGGCACTGATTAATTGGATCTTTTATGTCGAATTAGGCTTGGAACTAAACTCTCCAGGGTGGTAAATCACCAAGACCAGGCCTAGTCACCCCTGTACTGATATCTTACCTTGTATTTTTGTTTAAGGTTCTCCCATTTCTTCTTCACCCTGATATAACCTTCCCCAGAAAACCTCCCCCAGTATTCTTGTGCACAAAAAAACCTTAAAAAGACACAATGTGTGTTGCATTTAAAATATATATTAAACTGCCATTATGCAACTGTCATTTACATATAAATTAGATAAGCAAAAGAAAAAGATCTGCATTTTTGACTGTTATATTTCTCATAAAACCTAGCAATTCATTTTTGTCCCCTGGGGGGACATGTCTCTAAAAGATATTTCAAAAATTAAATTGGCTACCAAACTGAAACCTATTGTGCCATGTAGAGGACATCCTAGCCTTTCCAACAATATATCATTGTTGAGGTGTGTCATCCTGTCATCCGTTCTGCCTTTTCAAAATGGTTGCCATCTCAGCAACCACATTTTATGGAGCAAGAGAAGTAAGTAGTCAAATAATATCCTTTTTATATGTTTATAAAGTCTATAGTTTATATGTTTAGGTATAAAAATGTTTTAGCTAATTTTCAAAGCAATTTCTATTGACATGCACAAATGTTTAACCACCTAACAGCATACTTTTTAGGTCTTTCATAGTGGACATAGTGGATACTAAAAAAAAAGATTTAGTATCACAGGTGACAGGAATTTGAAGCAGAGAAAATTTATCTTAAGATTGTGGAAAGATTTTGAGATTAAATATGATTAAATGGAGAAACAATGTTGTAGAGGAGGCTGCAAGTTCAGGAAAGGATGAGGAAGCAGTACAGGATGAGCAGAGAAAGGATGATCACATGCTTCATTATCCAGTTTGGGTTAGAACAAATGTAAGCTTAGCAGTTAAATACATTACTTTATACAATACATTGCAATCCATACATTACAGCTCTCTTTAAATATCAACAGAATAATAATAAATGATTTCCCTGCTTGCCTTCGTGTGCTTTGGTTTGTTTATCATGTATCCTAGTACTCTACATATTGGCTCAATGACCCTGGACTGTTATAATGACTCTGAATTTGGATTTGCCCCTAATAAATCTCGCTCTTCTCTGCACATGCGTCTGCCTCCTTACCTCTCACCGTTACTAACATATTCATTCATTGCAAGAGCAAGCATAGGCATGAGTTCATGTAAAGACAGAACCACATAACAACTATAGCTAAACCAGTGTTGAAATTGATCATTTCAGGTCACATAAAGGTCACATATTCTTTACTTCCTCCTTAAAGCAAGCATTAAGCATTTTACCTCACAGGTTCTTTTTCTATCTCAGGTTTATTTAAATGGTGAGGTATAGTACTACTGAGACTTTAAAAGTTTCCATAGGCAATATAATTTGTAGGCAAATAATATTTGTAGGCAAAATAATTTGTAGATAGCTAACTTGGTTAAAAAATTACTTTTTTTTAAATGAAATGAATACATGAATTTTGATGGTGCCTGCTCACAGCCTTAGCTAAATGTGCTAATATAATGTTATCCCGCTTCATTCCTTCTTTGCTCCCCTTCGATAACATTTTTAAACAAATTCAAAGACAAACCAATGTTCTTTTTAAACCAATGTTGCCCTTAATGTTCATATCCTTGACTAATGTGAGTATCGTTTTGCTCAACTCTGGCTATTCTAGAAGAAAAACATTTTGTGGCTAGGCTACTGGGGGCTCAAGCTTAGTGATGACCCTGGTCAAGTTTGAAAAATAAAGTTGGAAGTCTGAGAAAGAAGTCACAGTTAAGCGAGTCACTTTGCTTAATCACACAAAACAGGCTTCCATATATTTCTGTATGGGCAAAGAGCCCTACAATCTCATGCCCTTTTATGGGGATTGTCAGGACATTTACTTATGGTAATTAGCAAGAATTAGCACATGCTTTTAATTTGTGAGTGTCACGGAACGCTCCTCCCCCCATGAGTCACGTGGTACGGCCTACCACTTGCCAGTGGATTCACATGTGTTTTATAACCATGCCTTCCAGGATTGTGCACACCTGCACAGGGTTTACTCTTTGTCTGTCTATTTAAGCCCCTGTCAGTGTGTGCTCCGGTGTTGGTCATTGTCGCTACGCCTGTGTTAATTCTGACCATTATAGTCGTAACTTTGTATTCTGTAGTCTGTTATTAATGTATAGGTGTTCTATGTTTAACATTAAGTGTACAGTCATGTTTTCCATCAGTGTTGTGTGAGAAAAGTTGTGTATGTTTAATATCATTAAATTTTTCGCAACATCATGGGAGTCTGTGCGTCCTGCCCCGTGCCCTGCGGTACTCGGGTCGGCAGCAACATTACAGCGAGGAAAATTTTTTAAATTATAAGAACAAAAATGCTGACAATTCTGTGGTTTAAGAACACATCATAAACCTGACATAGACCTTTCTCAATAACATTTCTAAGAAAAAACTTAAAAAGTGTGAATGAAGCCCAATGTCTATAAATCTGAGACTATGTCTATAACTGTCTATTACTTCTGCTCCTTTTCCTTTTCCATATGTATTATGCCAAAAGTTGAGCTGATGATCATAAACAATTTTGACTCACTATTTAACAAAGTCAAATAAAACCTTTCCCATTATTCTCTCCCAATAATCTCCTATTTTCTTGGTTAGGCAGAATTTCACTTCTCTGCTTTACCCAATTCAAACGATTCTCATTAAATTAACTCACTAAAAAGATACAAAAGTGAGCAACTGGAATAAACTAAAGCCCCTATTTAAGTATTTTTAAAATCTATTGATGTAGGTATATCTTCCATAATATAAATAGCTTTTATACAAAGGATATGCACCTGTGCTAAGTATAGTATTATCTTGATAACTACCCTTGTGGTATCTGTGACTGTTTAAAAATAGAGTTGAGGGTTTTTTATTTACTTATTTATTTGATTTTATTATTTTTGAGGCAGAGTGTTCTAGTTTCCCTTTTTCTTCATTGTGTCCGAGTGGCATTTCAATAATTTATATAATCATTGTTTTGCAAAGGCACTAACATTACTTCATTAATTTGTGTTTATGTAATAAATATCTTAAAAAGATTTAACATTCTTAAGGATATGAGATTAAGCTACATGGGAAAAAGACACAGTCATGACCAAAAATTTACAAATTTACTACCAGATGTTTATATTTACATTTAAATTTTTTACATTTTATGGCATTTAGGTGGTGCTTTTACCCAGAGTGACTTACAATTATGACTGAGTATAATTTGAGCAATTGTGAGTTAAGGGCCTTGCTCAGCAGCCCAACAGCAGCAATTTGGCAGTGTTGGGGCTTGAACCAGATATGGACTTCAAATTTGATTGCTGTAAATGCATTGATGCGTTGATTAGGCAAGCTATTTTTACGATGACTTTATAGGACTTTGAGTTTCAATTTTTGAAGGGCTAAGTTTTTCAGGAGCAGGGTTAGAAGGAACATTGATCTGTGCAGGACAATAGATCTCCAGGAGCATCCTGGACTAAATTTGCCTGTGGGACTGTGCGATGTAAATGAATGATTACTCATGCATGGTTATATACTGTTCTTAAGAATAATTTTCTATTATAAACTATATCTATCATTATGCCTATACATTTATTTCTATCATGTCTGAAACTATGCCCTTTCTCAACAACACTGAAAATGTTGTTTAATTATTATAACAGGGTTGGAACTAAACTGCAGGGCAGTAATCTGTCAGATGTAACATTATCTATCCCTAGGCTCCCGATGTTTCCTTCCCAGGACTGTAAACCCCGAGCTGCTGTGTGCAAACACATACATACACGCCACGGCAATATCTGTTGTTCCTAACACAAGATGTTGTTCCTAACACAAGGTGGACCAGGAACCGACGGCCTGGGAGGCCTCTCAACAGGAGGGAGGGAAGCAGAATCTCTGCTTCTCTCAGGGCATTCTGGTAGGCTTCTTGAGACATGCAGGGGGGATACATTCCCCGACGACGACCCCTCCCTGCGGGCGAGGTTCCTGATGATTCCCTCTCCAGGATAGCAAACTCTGGGCTGCTGCACACACACAAAGACACAGTACAGCCACGCCCGGTGCCCACCTAGCACAAGGCAGGCTAGGAACCTCCCCCTTGGGAGGCCCTCACCAGACAGGGAGAGAGGCAGAGTGTCTGCCTCTCTTGGGTCAGTCCTTCGCTTTCCCCGTGCAGTAAAGCACTCAGAAACAAAGAAGCGCAAACATTTCACAGTGCTGCAGCGTCTGCAATCAGCACAGGCACTGCTTAACATGTCCTCGGCCTCCATGGACATGCGGGGGTGCACGTCTGCCCCGGTTCCGGTCATGCTCCTCCCCAAAACAGTCCTCCTTAATACCTGCCGCTCTAGGAGTGTCCTAGAGGCGGTTTGCCTCCGAGGCTTTGGGCAGACCCTTCCAGTCTAGCTGGTGAGTCCGCTGATGGGAAGAGACTCTGGAGATCCCGCAGGCTTCACCCAACTGCCCTCGCTCTGGTCATTGTGGTGCCCCTCAGTCCTCCATGGCCAAAGCTCAATAGCTTAGGCCACCCCCAAGAAATTCCTGGGGGTATTTCCCTCCACATCTGGAGTGGACCCGAACGCCAGTTGCGGTCCTCTCCCCAATCTCCTGGGATCTAGGAGGCGGCAGTGCGTGAAGTGTCCACGCACCTCCCGCTAGAAAGTCCATCTTCAGCCAAGGGAGCTGGTGTCCTGTGCTGGTTGGTCATTCTGTAACTAATCTGCTGGCCCGAGTGCCGAAGGGCGTGGAGCAGGATGCACAGACTCCCTTAATAAAGTGATACATTTATTACCTTCACATACGAATAACTTTGGCACTCACACACAACATTAACGACAGACATAACATAGATATTTAATTAAACACAGACTACAGTAACATTTTAACACGGGCTACATACATGTGTTAACATACAGCAGACTAACAATGACCAACACAGTACACGTACGTACTATCAAAGATTTAAATAGACAAAAGACACAATACATTAAACCACGTGCAAGTGTGTACAATTACAAAGGGTGTGGTTACAAATAAGGTGAAACTCCCTGCATGCAGCAGGCCATACCATGTGACTTGTGTGGGGGGGGGGGGGCATCCCATGACAAGGCCATACTGCAGTGTGGTGGATATTTGTGTTCTTTAGCCTTGATTAAGAAAAGTCTTAGTGTCATGAATTCTGCCCAGCGCTCCAGAATTTTCACATCCAGATTCCCCCACTCCAGGGAGACTCCCTGACTAAACAGATTACCATCACCTGGGTACTGTTGTTCAACAACTGTTCCCTTTCTAATTAATTACTCTCTCCTCATATACAAGCTCCCTGCTCCCTGACTTTCTTGTGAAGTATTGCCATCACTTGCTGCATAACAAGTACGTTTCTCCATTGTTGGTCTTCTTGGTTATTGGTTTCTGTTTCTCTCTCAGACCATGCCTCTCTCCTAGTCCCTCGGTGCCTTCAGGATTCTTCTACATCTCGATCTGAACATACCTGTGTCCTAGCTTTCATTACACGTAGTAAAGTTTAGCACTCACTGCTGGGGATAATGCATTTATAATGCATCATTAACCATCTCCAGAGAAGGCACTTCAGACATGAACATTTAAAGGTCATAACAGAGGTGTTATTACCCGTCATTGGTCATCAGAGACAAAGAAGACTTAACCAGTTGGCCATACACAGAGACATGCAATGCTTTACTGTCACAGAATGCTCCCAGTGCCACTGGTCACGTGGTATGGCCCACTGCGTGCAGTGTGACTTCACTTTGTCTTATTTGTAACCACACATCCCTTGTTTGCACACACCTGCACATGGTTGAATATGATTGTCTGTATGTATTTAAACACCTGCTGGTGTGTGTATTTTTGTCGGTCATTGCCTTTGTTCATGTCTTGTAGTGTTTGTTCACGCTATTGCTGTTAAACGTGTTAGTGTCTGTTTTTCACATTGTCAATGCCTGCATTTGTGTTTATTGTTGCCGTTGCATGTGAGTGCCAATGTTGTACGTGTCCGATAATAAATGTTTGTCTACGTCAGTGGTGTCTGTTCATCCTGTTACTCGCCTTGCAGCACTCATGATGTTACATTTACATACATTTACATTTCTGTCTAGTCATAAACAGGTGGGTTGCTGCTTCTTTCAGGGACTAGCAGTCCTTGCATTATCTCTGTTTCAGTGTGGTGAAGTTCAGGCCTATTATACTTGGGTGCACTCCCTTGCAAAGACTGGAACCTAGGCCCCTTCACACAGAGTCAGAGCATGAACTTTCTTAATACGTAACACAGATTATTTATGAACACAAATAAAGTGTAATACCTGAGTGTTTTATTCTAGTGGGCAGTATTTCTTTAGGAGCCCCCCAGACTGGATCAGTCTGTGAGCCTGTGCAAGGCAATGTGTACACAGTGGAACTGAAAGAGAAAATGCTAGTGAATATCATAGATTTATGAAGTTAGTGTGCCTCCTTATACTACCTGTACTTTGGTTCATTTCTAGAAAATACATTTAAATAGGAAGTCATGGATATTTTACGCAAGACACATTTTTACACATGCACGTGCAGAACCCACCATAGAACAGCGCCCTCTCATCATCATGTAGAGTGATGTGAGGAGAGTGTTTAAAAGGGTGAATAGCAGGAAGGCAGCGGGACAAGACGGTATCTGCGGTAGAGTCCTCAAAGCCTGCGCAGACCAGCTAGCCCCGGTATTCACCAATATCTTCAACCTCTCCCTGACGCTCGGTATCGTCCCATCCGGCTTCAAGCGATCCACCATCGTTCGTGTCCCAAAGAAACCTCAACCCTCCAGCCTCAATGACTACCGCCCTGTTGCCCTCACATCAGTCATGATGAAGTGCTTTTAAAAGCTAGTCAGAGACTTCATCACCTCCTCACTGCCAGCCTCCATGGACAGTTCAGCATTTAACAGTATCATCCCCTCCTGACTCACTACTAAGTTGGAGGATCTAGAACTGCATACATCGCTGTGTGATTGGATCTCCAACTTCCTAACAGACAGACCACAATCAGTACGGGTGGACAACTGTGTCTCATCCACTCTTACCCTCGGAACTGGAGCTCCTCAGGGTTGTGTCCTAAGCCCACTGCTTTACTCACTGTACACCTAAGACTGCACGGCCAGTTCCAGCTCCACCATCATTGTCAAGTTTGCTGATGGTACCGTCGTCATGGGCCTGACCTCAGACAACGATGAGATGGCCTACCTGGAGGAGATTAAATACCTGGAAAACTGGTGCCAGGGAAATAATCTCCTCCTAAACATCAGCAAGACAAAGGAGCTGATTGTGGACTGTAGCAAGCAGCAGGAGCAGCACTACCAAACTTTGAGGATCAATGAAACCATGGTGGAAAGAGTAGAGAGTTTCAGGTACCTTGGAGTTCACATCTCGCAGGTCCTGTCCTGGTCCCACCACACCATCTCCCTGGCAAAGAAGGCTCATCAGCGTCTTTACCACCTCAGATGCCTAAGAGACTTCAGACTGCCCTCCAAGGTACTGCGGAACTTCTACACCTGCACTATCAAGAGCATCCTCATGGGGAACATCACAGTCTGGTTTGGGAACAGCACCAAGCAGGACAGACAAGCACTCCAGAGGGGTGTGTTCAGCAGAGTGCATCACTCATGCGGAACTTCCTGACCTGCAGACCATCTATTACAAGCGGTGCCAGACCAAGACCAGGAGGATTGTGAAGGACCCCATCCATCCCAACGATAGGCTGTTCTCTCTGTTGAGATCAGGGAAGTGCTTTCGCTCCCTGAAGACCAATACAGAGAGACTGAAGAGGAGCTTCTTCCCACAGGCCACTCGGGCCCTGAATCAGGTCAACTGATTAACTGTAGGGACCACCATCATGACTAAATTGTAAACTGGAATTATACATTGTGTTCATACACATATATGCATATTTACATTACATATACTGTACATGCATTGTTATATATTTTTGTATTTTTTGTATATATACATTTCTTTATACATCCCTGTATCTTTCCTCAGTTTGGACAGAGCAGTCACAAAAAACTGCATGTTACACCATGTATGACTATGTATGTGATAAATAAACCAAACTTGAACTTGAACAAATAAACATCTGGAATTTCACGTTTTTTTTACAATAAAATGAAACATTTGAGAATGGCATTGATAATTCTAGTAATTACTGGAAAAGAGCTTAAATTAGTGCGTTAATATAGCAAATGACAAACATAGAGTACATGCATATTAAAGCAGAACTGGAAGCAAAACTGAACAAGATTAATTATAAATAATCACACAATTCAAAAAATACCTTTACATTATTTTCTTGAAAGATGTTTTTGTTGTTCAAACAGTTTTATATATATATATATATATATATATATATATATATATATATATATATATATATATATATAGCGACAAAGACATAGCAAGAAAACCCATGTTAATGCTAGTTAATATGCTGAATTTTTCTTTTCACCATGCAAGATATCACAAATTCAAACAGACTATTAAAAATACACATGATTGTGTAAAAATACAAATGAATGTGTAAAAATACACATTCATTTCCATGTTACTTTCATGTTTTTCAGTGGGAGTTTAACTTACTTTCTCGAACTTACCACACTATGCTCAGCCTGGAATATTATGGCTTATCCACTATAGAAAACTGATTGAGTATCACTGTTTATACTAATTATCCTGTCTAGCTCAAAAATGACGCCAACTGTTTTTCTCTGTATTTCCTCTGCATCGTCCCTCCTCCTCCTTTTCATTTTTTTTCAATGTATAACATACAGAGATGAGTTTAATGAATATTGACAACCCAGACAAAACTTACAAATAGTCAAAACAATGGATTACTGTAAGTATATAAACTTAAAATGTACAAATTGTCATCACGTGAAGTTCAATTACTGTTTGATTATCATTTAACAGGTTAAACATAGGTTAAACGGCAAGTTATTACTTGGTAAATCTGTCTGAGAAACAAGACTGCGAACATGAGAAATGTTGTGAGAAATTAGATGAAATTAGAAAAGTTGGTTATACTAGCAAGGATTTGAGTTTGTTGGAATTTATGGTCACAGTTCCTTGAATTAAAACTAGGCTGGTAAAACCTTCCCAATCTTCCAATCTTTGGGTTTTATGACAGCTAAGAAAGGGGGAAGGGTCAGAAATTAAAAAAGCATAAAAATACTTGTTTTTAACATTTCTAGAGTTGGGGTTGTATTAAGCAATTCATCTTAACCAATGATAAAATGTAGTTTGTCAGTTTGTCACACACACAGAGTTGTTTAAAATACATGCATTTGAATTTATCTCAGGGTTCATCAGCTAATCCAGTTGCCATTTTCAAAATTATGGCCCAACATCAAGCTCCAAAGGAAAATCCCAAAGTTTATCTATTTGAAAAACAGCAAGTATAAAATAATAAATTAAAACAATTTAGTAAAAGCAGAATAAATAAAAAAGTGAATGCTTAAAATTTAGATTTTTACATCATGGTTTAACACCATCATAGCCGGTTTTTGCTATTTCTAGGGTTTGGGTTAGGGTTGGGTTTAGCAATTCAGCATAATCATAAAATGTAGTCAGGTCATCACACATGTAAGACCATTTAAAATAAATGCAGTAGATCTGTGGGCTAATCAGCTCATCCAGCTGCCAAGCTCAATGTATGGCCCAACTCTCTCTAGGATATAGACAGCAAGCTTCAAAGGACCACCCAAATGTTACCATCCATATATTGAACAGCAAATATAAAACAATAAATGAAATGTTTACCATCCATATATTGAACAGCAAATATAAAACAATAAATGAAACAATATGATTGAATGAACAAATGAATGAATGAATGAACAATCTGTTGTCATTGTACATAGTACAAAGAAATTCTGTACAGTACTCTCAACATGAACCAGATTAAAAGAAACAAACACAATCAATTATAGGAGCAGACAGCATTAAGGTGCAATAGTAAATATAAAATTGCAGTAATGTGCAAAATAAGTGGATGTGCAAGGGTTCAACAGAACTGTGCCTCAGTCCCGAGAGACTAGGGTGGGTATGTACAAGTAGGGTGATGAAATTCACAGCTCTAGGGAAAAAGCTGTTCCTCAGTCTGCTGGTCAGAGTTTTTATTGTTTTAAATATCTGTCCTGAAGGCAGGGGGACAGTCTGTGACTGTCTGTGGTGGGTGCGAGCTGCAGTAATGCCACAGGCCTTCTTCTGAGGGTAGCCATACACTGAGTTCAGGTCAGAGAATGGGCATCCCACTATCCTCTGGGTTAATTTCACCACCTGGGCCTAGTTCTTCCTGTTTTGTCCTGTGCAAACCATACATTCATACAGAGACAGAAAATACTTTCAATGGTGCTTCTATAGAAGTCCTCCAGTAACTGGGAGGAGAGTCCTGCTTGAGCCTCCTCAGGAAGAAGGACCCTTGCTGCGCCTTATTCACCTGATGGGAGGTGTTCAATGCCCAAGTAGAGTTGGCCATAATGTGGAGTCCCAGGTACTTTATATTGTCCACATGCTCCACTTCCTCACCTTGAATGAATAATGGAGCATGCACTGTTCTTCTGGTTGTTCTGTAATCCACAATGGCCTCTTTTGTCTTGGTGATGTTCTGAACCAGTGTGTTGCTTGAGTACCATCTGGCTTTGTGATGGAACTCCTCCCTGTAGTGGGTCTCTTCATTATTCGTTATGTTACCTATTACTGTGGTGTCATCTGCGAACTACACAATGGTGTTGAAAGCAAGGATGGGGGTGCAATTGAGTATGAAAAGGGTGAAGGACTGGGTTAAGCACACAACCCTGTGGTGCACTGTATTCAGGATGAGCAGAGATGATGTATGGCCCCCTATTCTCACCACCTGTGTTCTATTGATAAGGTCACTGATCCATTAACACAGTGGGGTGGAACACAGTGGGGGGGGAATATTGTGTTAAAGGCAGAGCTAAAATCAAATTATGTGGGGGGGGGGAGTGTTTCAGGATGAGCCTCTTGAGGTATTTCCTGATGACAGGAGTCAGCGCAACTGGGCAGTAGTCATTGAGGCAAGTTACAGCTGATTTTTTGGGCACAGGTACAAAGATAGAACAGGTGGAGACTGCAACCAGCTGCAATGAGAGGTTGAAAATATCCAGAAATTCTCCTGCTCATTGGTCTGTACATGACTTTAGTTTCACCCTGCAATGTGGATTTCACTAGATGAAGATGCAAGGTGAATGACAGCTGCTGCTGCTCTTCAGGCTGCAGTGACTGGTCCATCCTTTGACTTCCTTGCATCAAACCAAACAAATTACTGGTTCAGGGTATCAGTTAGTGCTCAGTCATGGCTGATCTGCTGGTAGCTGCACTTGTAGTCTGTCATGATTACAAATGCTTCTCCACATACTACTGGGGGTTATTGTTAGCAAACTGTTCACCTATGTGCCACCTGTACCTGTGCTTTTCCTCCTTAATGTCTTTCATGCCTCCGATCTGGTTTGCCAGAATACTAGTACACACCTGATAATCATTCTCCTGCATCCCTACTTAAGCTTCCCTCCCTTGCATTCACTTTGCAAAGTGTTTCCAACCCTATGTTGCATACCGAGTGTTCCAGATATGTGTTTGTTTGTATTCCTGGTTTTTGAGTCCTGCCTGTGTTTCAGACCTTGTCTCCTGTCTGACCCCTGGACACCTTCCAGACTCTGCCCCATGTTATCGACTTCGGACCAACCTGACTACAAATACCTGCCTGTCCCCTCTAATCTGTTCAGTTTCATCAATAACATCTCTTGCAATTGGATCCTGTCCCTCATGTGTGTGTGCACAGCCTTCAGTGGAAGAAAGCCTGCATAACATCACACGGTCACTATGAATACCTATATATGCCTTATGATTTGTCCAATAGTCCCTGTTTTGCAGGCATTCATGGATGAGATCTTTCAGGACTTGACAGGCAAGTTCATGATTGTATATACTGATGACATATTTTCCCAGTCTGAAGCTGAACATGTGGCACATGTAACAGCCATTCTGACGCACCTTAGAAGACATTGCCTGTATGCCAAGGCCAAGAAGTGTCCTGTTACACAGTGACTGTGTCACCTTTCTTGGTTGTACCACCAAACCAGGAGTCCTTTCCATGGACCCGGATAAAGTCACTGCCATACAGAATTGGCCAAAAGACTCAACCATTAAGGGGTTGCAAGGGTTCTTGGGTTTTACCTACTTCTACAGGACAGAAGTTCGTGAATTGTCGCCATAGCCCCAGCCTACAACTTTGACCTGCTTAGAGGGTCTGGGTCTAGACATGCAACATGAGGCTAGGACTACCCAGCAGGAAACTCAGCCCCCGGTAAATTGGGCCATTCCCGGACTCTGCCCCGTGTCATCAACTTCGGACCAACCTGACTACGAATAACTGCCTGACCCCTCTAATCTGTTCATAAATAAAACCTCTTGCAATTGGATCCTCTCCCTCGTGTGTGTGCAATCATAACACTCAGAGCCCTGCTTGTACGTTAGCATGTCACTTGTCCGATAGGCAGAATCTCGGCCGCTAAGCAGGGAACGTACCTTGCTGTCTAGCCATGGTTTCTGGTTTGGAAACACTTTGATATGTTTGGTTGGTAAGACAGGGTCTGTAAGGAAGTGTATATAGGTGAGGATAGAGGATGTGTATTCTTCGAGATATGTGACTTTCTTGAACACACCCCAGTCGGTGTGCTCAAAGTAGTCCTGTAACATTGCAAGACTTGCACAGCCTTGACAGAATAGCATGATGCCCATATGTTTCATATCAAAAAGTTCAGACCAATCTCAGCTCTCTTCCTAATGAAGCATCATTTGACCTAGAACATAAATAAATAATTTGGCCCTAAATCTGAAAATATGTCTGATTTTAGAAACTTTTCATATCTCTTGTGAAAACAAATAAATTAATAGTACAGAAATGTGTAATAAGTGTCTAAAATGATTTTTTTTACAAATGTTTATTGAGTAAAAGTGTGGTCTGCACTCAACTTTCACCAAATCTTAAATGTGACTTAACAATGACTTTATATTACATATCAAGCTTTATGGTGTATCAATATATCAAGTTTGATGTATGCAATGAAAAATGAGCATTACAGCAACTATAACCAAAACATGGCAAAAACAGAAAATTTTAATCTGCACAGAATAGTATGGATAAAACAAATCCATTCATTTATACTATACTTGCTTTCACACACTTTTACTAATTGTGAGTGAACTTTGTCAAATATCATGACTATTGTATCAAATATCAATTTCACTAATTTTTCACAAAAGCATCATTTAGCAAACTAGTAGCAGACATTGTGCCTTAATGTGACTGTAGCTATCTAAGTCCATTATTATAGCAATATTGTAAAATAACACTGATTTAGCCATTAATCTCTTATTTTCATATTCATCATCAAAGGAATTAAATCCCTCAGGCTATCTTCTTCACTACTTTCCAAACTTTCTGCAGCTTCAGTAATTGTAAACGTTTTGCACATTTTACCAAGCTAGCTAGATGTCAATTGAACAAGGAAGGAAAGGTTTCTGACGTGAGGTGTAAATCCTTAATGATTTCATAATTGTCTGTTTGTCACATTCAGACAAATTTCCACACAAATCTACCAACCACACACAATGAGAGGTGTATAAGTCCTTTTTAATTGTGGTTCCTAAATCCTTCCATATGCCAGTACAATAACATCTAATTCATTCAAAAATAAAGATGCAGATTTGAGAAGTAGTTGAAGAGAATAGCTGCACACATTCTTTATTGCACGTTAACGTTAATATGTATTGTTGAGGCACACTCCAGACAATGTCTGACTAGTACACAAAACCTAAATTTTTATAGTTTTTCAGGGGTAATTATTGTAATGGACCAAGTGGCGCAGGGCAAGGAGCAGGACACACAGACTTCGTCGACGTAGAGAAACATTTATTAGAAAAGATGGAAGACAACGGCACTCACATATAACAACCGATAAACACAAACATGGTGAAAACGAACATAAACACGTTTAACATTAATGCTGTGAATAACACTTAAACAACATAAACTTGAACAAAGGCAAACATGGACAATGACAGACAATACTGCGCACACCAGTCTGGGTTTAAATACATAGACATAATGAAACTTAACTAGGAGCAGGTGTGTACAGGTGTGGTTACAAACAAGATAAGCAAACAAGACCCTTCCACTGCATGGGGCATGCCAAACCATGTGACTCGTGGGAGGAGAGCGTTCCATGACAATTATGTAATCGCCCCACCTTCTTTTTCATATTAGTGTTTAAAATCTCCACCATTATATCCAAACCATACATTTTTAATTATATGCAAATTGAAATACATTATTATGCAAGTTGAAGTTTGACTTCATTACAACCCTCCTCACTCCTCACGCAGCATGTGGCACCTTGCAGCATGTGGCACCTCACAACAAGTGGCACCTCTAAGATAAAGTTGTTTTTCCATATTCTTCTATCCTTGGAGGAGAGATAAACAAAGACCTACAGATACTCACAAAGGAGCCTTCAGTTCTTAAAGATGGTCTTACTTCACACCCTTCAGTACTGATATAGATGTATCCTTAAGCCTACTACTGGAATAATCCAGAACAGTCTGCCTTATGCATGCTCAGTGGCCTTGTGGTCACCTACACCAGGGTGTGCAGGGGCCTTTGGAAAGGCAGAGACTGTAGAGACTCTATACGCAGATCACCCACAAGATTTTGAGGCACCTGATAAACATCAAGTATAAGACAATAAATTAAATATTTTATGATAGGAAAAATAAATAATATTATTATTGAACGCTTAAGCTTATGTTTTTATCTTGTGTTAGATGATGCATTAAAATTGTACTTATAACTTTTGTTTCAATGCTGGTGTCAGCAGCAGTGTCAGGAGCAGGTGACAAAACACATCATTCCTTAGGTATTACAAATCACAAAGAATCCAATCTACAAAATTACACCCAAGCCCTCCTCCCAGTGAACTGAACAAACAACAGCAAAAAAAAAGTTACTAATAAAAGATTTATTTACAAGAAATATTTACAAAGGAAAAACAAGCTAATATTCCAAAAGGGGTTGAAGCAATAGTCAAGCCCAAAGTAACTAGCACAAGATTCACAAGAAGTTAATCTATACCAAGTAATCACAATACAAAATGCTCATGAAGTACTGAGCAAGCATCAGCGTGCATGTCTGTAATTGGCTTCATTAATTTGCCCCCAGGAAGACGAAGTCACACACAGACAGAAATGAGGTAAGGAAGATGAAGAGATGGATTGGAATGACACTATACAAGCACTGTTTATTGGTTAACACATGTAGGTGACAAAACAAGAACTCAGTATAGAGCAAAAAATCCCAAGAACTAAATATTTCTGTTGTCGGCCCGAGGAGGATGTGCCCCTCGTTTGAAAGGGCAGTGGTAGCTCAGTGGGTAAGATACTCGACTAATAATCAGAAGGTTGCCAGTTCAAGCCGTGCTGCTGAGCAATACCTTTGATTGTTGAAATTGTACTGTCATAAGTGTAGGTTGCTTTGGGTAAAAGTGCCAGCTGAATGCCATGAATGTAAATGTTATAAATACTCATAATCCATAACAAGCTCCAAACTGTCATAGTACCTTGGCCTGAGAATAGTGTGTTTCCCTATAATCTGTAAAACAGATAAATTCAGTAAGATTCTATCAATAGATATGTAACACTGTCTAAAGGTTGAAACTCCTTCACCTTTAAGACATTTCCCATTAGTGTCTCCCAAAATTACTAATGTGTGCACACAAAAATGTGATCAATTTTTTGGGGGTCCAATTAATTATTTAACAAAAGCCCATAATAATAAAGACAAGGAACTGTTACTAAACATGAACATGTTTATGACAAGCAAGGAAGCATTCTGTGCCACAAATGGTGCTCTGACAACAGACACCGTGAAGTAGCTGGGTAAAACAAAAGAACGGCTTCCTGTGAGGAAACCCATTTATGTTGCCTCTCTGTTTAGTTCACTGTAAACCCGTGGAGTGGATATTAATTCTAGCAATGTAAAGGATACTCACTGGTAGTTTGAAGCAGAGTGAATTATCGAGTTTAAAAGTCTAATTGTACAATGCTAACATTAGCTCTAGATGATGATCTGGCATCGAGTATACAGATTAATGGGATGTTGCATGTTAACCACACTATTTCAGTTTATAGATTAGCTTGCCTGTGAAGAGTTTTATTGTTATATAAATTGTTTGGGGAGGGTCTATGCAGCTTGTTAAGTGATTGGAGTGGGCTCTGTTCCACCAGGAATAGATTGCATTTGCAACTGTTGCATAAGTATTTCATTTTCTTGGTGAGCTGCAATGTTACCCTTCATGTTAATAGCTAGCTAGCTGGTTCGGCTAGCTACAGTTTCCGTGTTTGTTGTAAGAGTTAGGCAGAGAGAAGAGAGTTCTTATGTGAATTTAAATTAATTGGGATTGTACACTAGTAGGCTATCTATGTACCTAAAGTAGCACTGTTATACATCTGAGTAGACAAATGTTGTACATGTAAGTTTAAACAGGAAATACGTGCTGAAATATTGTTTTCATAGAACATGATGATGGGAGTTAATGAAGCATTGAATGTAGTATGCAAATTACACTGCATCTGCTGAAATATGTTGAAGTTAGAACTGTTTTGTATAAAAAGAAAAGAAGTGAAAGAGAAAAAATTGCATCAGTGAGATGTTTAAAAAAAGACAAGGAACAGACTGCTCTTATGTCTCCTGTCTGCTTTTCCTAATTCTCCAGGTCCATAATTCTCCAGGTTATAGTACTCACTCACTGAGACCTGTAATACTAAGACCTATAAACACAAAATTATTTCAATGTATATAGCACCTTTCTCATACTCAATGATGCCTTACAGGCATATAAGAAATAAGATTTAAAATAAACAAGAAATAAATAAATATGAAGTAAATTAAATAAATATGTATGAAATAAAATATCAAGTAAATAAAATAAATATGTATGAATATTTTTTTTTAAATATGAAGGAGGTGAGTTTAGCAGAGACAGTGAAAGACCTACTTATTTGCAAGTACCACCATTACCCTTCAAATTACTGCATCCACGCATACAGAAACTGCTAGTAGTTCATAGATAAAA